>NC_092522.1:105590493-105932160 GCF_037038585.1 Patagioenas fasciata
AGGAATTATAACTTTGTGCTCAGAGAATAACACGTGAGAAGCAGCAAGGAGTAGTGCTACACAGGCTGCACATTCTTGTTTGTGGAACTGAATAATCTTTTTTTTACTCTTCCAGTCAAAGGCCAAAATCATTTAAGTTTTTAATGGATAGGGCAAAAAAAGTCTTAAATTGTGGTTACAGCAAGACTGATTCATGTTTGACATGAGGAATAGACTTCCTCAAGACTTGTAAAGATAATAACATGCCGAATAGATTGTTGAGAGACATTACGAAGTCTCAGTTACTGGAGATCCTTAAAATAGTAAGGAAGCATTTTTTTAGAAAAAAAAAAAAATAGGTATCATGGGTACTGCGTGTTTGGAGGGGGTAAGGTACTAAATTTCGTAGAAGCCTCTTCTTCGCTCTGTTTTTGTTAATTATATGAATCCTAATTCTGAATAAGGAACTTTTCAAACATGGCGGGGGGGTTGCATTGTTCATCTTAACAGAACTGCTGCCCAGATATGCATGAACACATTTGCTTGGCTTCATGCTGCAGAATAAAAGAAAGCCTGCACATTAATTTTTTTGTTTTCTTTTTCTCAAAAACAGTGAAAAACCTTTTAAAAATACGTCATATAACAGAAAAATTACTTTCTCCTAATTGTTATTCTGGAAAAGTTAGATTCTTGCAGACTGTAATTTTATAATTTCCACCTGTAGAAAGGGAGCAGGACTAAATTCCCTTAAGAATAAAGAGACAACGTACAAATATAATTGGGATCTCGCTTCGTAATCATTTTATCTTTATTTATATGGGAGGCCAGTTATGCAGTTCCTAATAAAATTGTCTTGGTGTACTTCAGAGATTTATTCTGGGACCTCTACTTAAAAAAACTTGCTCTAATGGAAGAAGTACCACTTTAAAGCACTTCAACTTTTTAACCTAGTCAGTTAGCTAATATGTAGTGCCTCTGTGAGGTAAATAACTATTATTACTGTACTGATTTTAAAGACAAGCAAACTTAAAAAAAGAGAAAAAAAAAATCTGGATATTCACCAAACTCGACAAAACCAATCTATACATAATAGAATTCTGAAAACAGTGGTTACATTTCTGAACATATTTCATGAAGTCTCACTATTATTCATAAAACAAATATGTTCACAGTATGTTCATGGTATTTGTATGTACCTTTTTTTTGTTAATGAAGTAGTTTATATTACATTACTCTTTGAAGTTGTAAGATTTCAAAACGTTGCATTCTAGAAACTCTATACAATGTGTCAGGCAAAGGAAATCTATTCCTATTTAAGAAAAAATGTACAAGAGTGTATCTAAGCAGTATTTCTTACCCTAACATGTTGGCCACATCTTCCAGCATTCAGCTGGGTCTGTGGTGTCTCTGCCAGTGAGTGGCACAAGGCAATTTGGTCTTTGGTGAAGAATCACGGTCTCTGATTAAGCTACCTTCCTGAGCTCCCCTTAACTGTTTAAATATATATTTATATTAAAAAAAAAAAAAAAAAAATCAACAACTCTTCTTTATTCTCCCTTTCTTTGTATATTTCTGTCTTGTGGGTTGGAGAAAGATTTTAAAGTACATAATTGTCTCCAAAGTCATCTGCTCTTCACAGCTTTTAGAACCCATTGTTTTTCCATTCAATATTACAGAACTGTGATTTTGCTGGATTACTACTATGAGATCAGTCCTTCTTCAGGATTATTCTCTAAATGAAATTATGTTAACATATTTTTAAGCAGAATTATCATTTTATTGATTGGGACATAACATGTAGAAGGAAGGTGAGACTGAGTTTCTCTGAGGACTGTTTTGCAACAGCTATAGCAAAAGAGCTATAGTTTGAAAGGTTTGGGTTTTTTTTTTCCCAAACTGCAGAAGAGAAAATTTGAGCCTTTATTTGGTGAGGAGGACAATAATCTTGTTAGGTGTATTTTATTGTTGTTGTAATATTGCTGGAAAATAAAGTAGACAAGTAAGACCAAAAAAAAAAAAAAAAGGACTTGTGTTTTCCATTTTTATTTAGTTTGGTTCATTCCTCATGCACAAGTAGTTCTGCTGATTTAGTATAAGGATGCATAGCCAATAAGGCAACTTACTGGTACCTGTCTTCAAGAGTGAGTTTTGTTTTGGATCCTAACTTGAACAAGAAGGCTATTATGAGAAAAGGTGAGTGGCACAGCTGTAATTTTCCCAGCCTCCTTATTAAAACAAGCAAATGAAATGGAGAAACAATTATCACTACCCAAAAGGACTCAGAATCTAAATTTTGCACAGGCAGCCAATTCCTTGGAAGATACATGAATTCAGATACATACCTGTCTTCATAGTTGCCTTTGGGTTAGTATGGACATGTTGCTATTTGTGGTGTTCATACTTTGCCCAGCTTGGATTTCTAAATTTCATTCTTGAGCTGAAGCACATAAAACACTTGAGTTTTGTAATTTCCAAGTTCCTTTGTAGTTTCATCTCTAAAATGTTATGTTTTGAATAGTCACCATTCGGACATAACTGAATCTAATTGATGTGCTATGGAAACAATTAATATAACACAATAAAACTGCTAGCATTCCATTTTTTTTTTCTTTTTTCAGTTAGTAATTATGTTTCTGCCTTTTTTTTTCTTCCCCAATACCTGTACTTTTCAAAACATACAGTCTACTACTTGCTTTGGAAAAGAACAAAAAAAAATTACTTAAACTACCTCAAGATATACTTCTCTTTGCTTTCTTAATTTTGTATTGTTCCATTGTGCTTCATGACATGACACTGGTTCTTAACTTGCAGGCCGAGCTGGCATCTCTTGTAAATTCTTATCCCACTTTAATTACATAAGTGTACCCATCTGTTCTGACATTTCATACATCAGAGATCTACTTGATTTTCTTTCTTCATTTCCCTCTGGAGTGTTTTGCGTCATTTACTTTTCATAACTATTTAACTAAAAGTGCTATATACAAAATGTACTGATTGCTTTATTAAATGTAACACATGTTAAGTTTCCAGTCGTTGCAGCATCTGGATGCTTTATTGCTGAAGAAAACCAATAAGTGCAAATAAGAACTTTCATTTATCTGCTATGATTGGATTACATTTTGTTAGTGACTTGTTTTATCTCCTCATAATGAGTGCGATTGCTCATTTGGTTTGTATAGGAACATTTGGAAAGTGTATTAGTATGTATTAGAAACTTAATAATACATTGATGATGTATGGGTAATTTTCCAGATGCGTGGGTCATTTTCCAGGCAGTTTCAAAGATATCATGAAATATGGGAATAAAATGGTGAAAGCATTGCTGAGAATGTGACAGCTTGTGGTGTTATGCCTTATGAGCACTCCTTAAAATTTGAAATGGCAGATTTCAATCCAAATAACAGAACAGTTTTTATCCTGTGACTAATGTCCCCACCCACATACTGAGACCCAATTTGGTTTAACCCCAACTGGCAATCAAAACCACAATAGCTGCTCGCTCACCTCCCCACCACCACCCGTCAAGTAGGGGAGAGAATTGAAAAGAAGGGGAGAAACTCATGGGCTGATATGAAAACAGTAATAAAATAGCAAAATACTACTACTACTAGTAATAACATATAAAATGGAGATAAAATATAAGATAAATCATGCTCAATGCAATTCCTCATGAGCTCTGTCCATGCCAAGCAGCCAGTCCCGGGAGGAGAACAGCCTGGTCCTGAACTTCTGATCCCAGGGGAGAGCAAAGAGGCCAAAAAGGCGAAAGAGGCCAGAGGCCAGCTGCAAAAGGGCAGAACAGCAAAAGGCAGAACTAACAAAAACTAACCAAACTAATGGAACTCCTGAACAGAAACTCAACTGGAACAGAGCTGAAATGGAGCAGGGTCTAAACGGCCAGAAACCCCCACTACCATTAAATATGAAGCATGAGGCTAATGGTGTGGAATATTCCAAGGTCTGTCCCATCTGTGCCCCCTTCCCAGCTGCATCACAGCTGCAGATAGAAAGCCCAAAAAGACCTTTTCTACCCCAGGGTGCTATCTTGTTATTCTCAAACTAAATCCAAACAATGACCATGCTAGCTGTGAAAAAGAGGAGTTTCTAAATGCATGAAGAGAATTAACTTGCTTTCAGTCAAACCAGCACACTCTTCCTGCTGTCATCTATTTTTCTTCCTGAATGTATATATGTGCTGAGACTTCTGTCAGTATTCTGCAGAGATACTCTTCTCCAAATTTTAAACTGATCTACAACTGTGCTACTTGTTGAATTTTTCCACATCTTCATTTAAAAAAGTGGAAAAAGTTTATAGAGGCCTTCATTTTATAGGTATCTTTTGGAAAGTTCAGGTGTTTACCAGCACCTTTAATACTTGGGTGTTTCATGGTGCTACCACACAAACTGTAATCTTGGGATTTAAAAGACCTTTGGAAGGGCTTGTTTTGTTTTGTTTTATTTTTATTTTGGTTTGGTTTTTAATAACATTGAACTATTATATACTAGCTAGTTTTTACAGATAAGTTTTTATTTTCTTTTGTAATATACAAATCAGCAGACCATTTTTTTCTTATTTCTACTGTGAGGTATATAATTGTTTCTTCATTCCACACATTATGTTGACAATGCAAAGCTAGGTAATGGTTTTAAAGAAAATTGAAAAAAACTTTTAATCAGTTTCTGATATCTCTTGGGAATTATAATCGAATTTGGGGAAAAAAGAAGGGTCTTTTTATATTTTTTAAGGGTTCTAAGACTTTCTCTTTGCTTTGATGATCTATCATTTGGTTTTTTCTGATTGAAGTTCTTTTTTCCTGGAACTGGAGTTTTTGTTAGTCATTTCAATCAACCAGAGTAAGATTCAGTGCATTGTATTAAAAATGTAACTGAAGTATTGCTGTTCGGTTTTGTTTAGACTTTGATGAAGTAGAATGAATAGGTGACCTTATCACAGTCCATATAGCTCAAGAGTGGTATTACAATATTGTCATTCTTATCATTCTTGTAATTATGTTTTTTTTGTTGTTGCTTTCTGAGCTTGAAAGATTTCAGCATACAGAACAGGTTAACATGGTGTTTATTGCTGTTAATAATTATAAAAATCTGTTTATTGTGTGCTGAAGGGTATACTTCAAACCAAGTCTCTTGATTCTGAACTGCCACAGGTAGACTGGTCACAGTATTGTGTGACTGCAATAAAAATAATAATAATACAGTTCTATTTCAGTAAAACACTTAGAACACATGCCCAGAAATATGTCTGGAGCTAATTAGAAAACGCTGTCTTGTGTTTGTAGCTAAATACATGCTCAAGAGACCTATCCAGAAGATTAAGTGCTACACTAAATCATGGCTGCAACATTTGGTGCTCCTATCGCATCTTGCAGCTATAGACAAGAATACAACGACAGGACCTTCACAGGAATTCCATAAAATAAGTAAAGGAAATTATTCCTATTTCACAGATGGAAAACTTGGACAGAAAGCACATTTTACTTCAGTTAGAGAAATTCAGTGCCCTTTTTCTAAATTTAAAATTTTATTCAAAGAAAGTACAGTTGTCTTTTGCACTACTGTTGGTACTTAGGGCCAGTGTTTACGGACCAACCTGTGGTTTCTGTCAACTAGATAAATCAAGTTTTTCCTGTAAATCATGTGTGTATTCTGAAGTGCAAACACAATCTCAACGAGTGGAGAACCTCAACAATCTCAACAAGTGGAAGTCTTCTGACACCATTCTGCCCTGAGTTTCAACTAAGAACTTCACGTTTTCCTTCTTTTAATAGATTAAATGAACATCTATGGTTTGCAGCCAAATATATAGTTTTCTTTCTCAGAATATGTCATGTTTGCTTTAAAATATGATGCTCAGTGAATGACCTGGGCACTTGATCTGCACCTTAGTTTTGCCCTTTGACTTTCTGGATAATTCCAAAATTATTTGGTGAATGCTGCTGTAAGAATAAATGGTGAAGATAATGATGAGGAACAAAGAAAACATAGAAAGCCACATCCTTTGCTTATCTGTTTATCAATTTAATACGTAAATTACATTTTCAGTAAAGATTTTAATACTGTTAGAGGTTGATAAACTGTGTCCATTTGCAAGACAGCAAACATGACTTTATGAATGTAAGGGAAAATATGGTATTTTTTGTTCCCTGCAATTTGGACATTATTCTTTTTGTCTGGATTATTTGATATTGTATTACCACACTGATCAACTCAATATATAATATAATTTGTAGTAGAGTGTCCATAATGCTATAGTATATTTTGTTAAAGCAAAGGAGTGTCTGAACACCCTGTTTTTAAACCTTTGCTGTCTAGTATAGAAACAATTTTTTTGTGAGAGTTATTAAATTTACACAATACCGAAGCGGGAATCAGAAAAGCTACTGTATTTTTTGTGCTGTTCCTTGGGTCTCCTTTAAATGTTAATGCTGGAGCTTGGTAAAAGAGTAAAGAGAAGGTTTATCTGGCTCAACATATTGATTTACTACTTATTTCTAAATAAGTTGATTGATAAGAGACATAATTGTTACATTAAGTAACAAAATTAGAAAACGTGAGATTTTCGTGATACAAGAGCATGAGCATGCATCTATACTATCAGCTACTCGTCCATTCTTTACACCTTTGTGCTCTGTTGCTAATAGCTACAGGTACACACACTGGGCTTTCAGAAGAAACACATTCCTGGGATCATCATGTATTTCCCAAATCTACCTGTAGAGTGAAAATAATGAATGCCTTCTTCAGTCTGTGCCCACTGACTTCCAGCAAAGCTCTGTGGGCTCAGTATATTCACAAGTGCTAAGACATTTCTGCCCCGTGTAATTCAGTATTGTCCATAAGTGTAACCCTAATTGAAAATGAGCAAGCTTATCGATAAAAGCTGTACAATCAGATTGGTGGATCACTTTAGATTTGAGTACATGTTTCATGGGCAGTATGTTTCTCTTACTGTGTGCAAAATGAAGCCTGTATGTTTACATTTCTTATTTTTGGTAGGTAAGCACATATACTACTACCACACCATGGCATTATTCCTTTATATTAACCTCAAAAGGGAAGCATACAGTCTTTTTTTTTTCTTTTTAAATTAATTTATTTGAAATATAAAGGCATGTTTTGCAATACTGATAGAAAAAAGTTATGTAACAACTGAATTTGACATTTTATTCTATGAGAAGAAAAATCATCATCAGATAAAGTGTATATAAAAGTATATAAACTGAAAAAAAGCTGATGTGACAACACTTAGTAGCAAACATGAGCATATAGAAAGCTGTTTGATTTCACATAAATCTAGTGATTTGTTCAGATGGATTTCTTTAGATTCACAGGTAGCAGGAATTTCAGTGTGTCCAAGTTTTGACTGTGCTATTGATTATGTAGGACCATGTTTTTTATAAGTTACTGGCTGAACTGTTTCAGTACACTTAGAATTTTTGCTGGCTCAGGTGGGGATCTTCTGAGACATACATAGGTGGCTTTTAGATTGGTGATTATTTCAGACAAGAGTCAACCTGTGCTCTAAGTTTGAGTCTCCTCAAGGATTTCTGACACACTGGCATGACACCAAAAACTTCAAGAGTACAGTAGTGGTGGGAAGGCAAATGTGAAGAAGGAGATGATACATCCTATTCTAATATGATCCCTCTCCCTTGTCAAAAGGCTCAACCTATTCATATGTATCTTATGCTTCACTGAAAAAATGATCTTTAACTTTTCTTTTACAGGTTGTACATATGGGATGGGTAAATGAGAGACTTGAAGGAACTGATTCATCTCAGCTTTACAAATTCAAGTTTCTGGCACTGAAGGGTTCATCCTTCTACATTTTCAGCACTCCACCGGTAAAAAAAAAAAAAAAAAGAAAAAGAAAAAAAAAAAGTGATGTTATGTCTGGGTTTGTTTTTCCTTACTGAGATTTCAAAAGCAGTTAAAGCCATGGATGTCACCGAATTTCAATAAGATTTAAATATTTAACCTCTTGCAAGGTCCTCTGAAAATCTTACTGTACCTGGATAGTCCAATGAATTCCTAATAGGGAAGAAGTGTTTTACTTTTGAAACTTGTTAAGTTCAGATTTTTCTGTGATTGGTTGCACCCAATATTTCTTATCTTACATTTAGTCTAAGATGTTTTGTAGATGTAATGAGTTGGTAGTTACTCTGTTTTCTTATAGACAAGATAAACCATAAAAACACCATCCATAGGATTAGTAGATACTTGTGGAGTTTGCACACAGGCAAGAGATTGAACTGTTACAAAGAATCCTATACTGTATACAGTTTAAACAATTCATATCATCTTGCTTTGATAATTTACATAGCTAGTAATAAGAATTCTGTTTCACAACAGATGACTTATCTAATACTTATCTAAAAATGCTAATAAAAATTAATTTAAAAAATGAAGGAGAAATGAGCTGTAGAATTCTGCACTCTTTGAAAGTGACCCATACTTACCACATAGCATTTTGTTATCAATTTTTTTTCTGGAGCCTTTGATTTTAACAAAGAAAAAGAGAATAAAATACAGAATTAGCATGCAATTTCAGTTATACAACTTCCTTACAATTTTCCTCAGAAGGTGGTCAATCTCCCAGTTTTTTCAGCTGAACCAAAGGAATTCTGTCCTTTACGTGTGTACCATCTGCAGTACTTTAGGAAAGTGCATACTCTTCTAAGCTTATTTGAGAATAACCTTAATGAGAAGCCATCGGTAACATTTTCTCTCTCTGTAGGTTGAAATTGTAAATCCAGTGATTTCTGCTGTCATCAAGCATTTTTAAACGGCCAAGCAATACTACTCTTTCTAAAATGAGACAGCACATCTGGGAAAAGGTTAAGTTTTTTTCCCCTCTAAAAAATTATTTCCCTGTATGTTAAGTCAAACCAAAATTTTATTCAAGTTCTATAGTTCAATTAAAATGCAAAAAAATCCCCCAAAATATTAAAGAAATAAACAACACACTACATGAATGCTTTTCCTTTATGAATTCTAATTATTGTTTTCAGACCTGTTATTGAAGAAACAGTTTAGCTATAATTAAAACGATCCGTCTACATAATAATAGTTGAGGATAAACGATTTCATTTCTCATGTTCAGCACTCTACTAAGAACAGACAAGTAAGGGTGAATATTTGATGGTATTTGTACCACGTTACTTGCCAGTATCTATTACACTCTGTCACGTTTCTGCACTTTTTTTTTTTTTTGGTAGAAATTGTGGCTTTTCAAAAAAATGAGCAAAGGGCACCCCTTTGGTCAATATGTTACATCACCCCAGTACTCAGATACACCAGTAAGCGTGACAGAACCTATAAATCATAAAACCTGTTGACCAGTTTTCTTGCTATTTAGTCATTCCACAGATGTTTTAAATTGGACAAAAAAAATAAAACAGGAAATTGGGAGTTTCCACCAGTCACCCACCTAGAGAATTCAAACCTGTATCTAAAGCCACACTTTGAAGATGATTATCAGTGCCCTGAGGGTACCTCCCACTTTAACTGTCCCTGACCTTCTTCCTTGGAGCTCCCCCTACCCTTCCCACAGCCCAGGACCCCACTGGGGCTTCCCCAGGGCTGTCAGCTCCTGCCCCAGCAGCACAGCCAGCTGGTCTCCGGCTCCCCACAGTCCTGCCCTGCTCAGCCATGGCCCCAGTGAGCCAGGCTTACCTACGGGTCATGGTTCCAGTGAGCCAGGCCTACCAGTGGGCCCTCATCCAGGCCTGGCCACAGCCCATTCCTGACCTCAGGAAGGTGCTTGGTACTCAGAGCTGGGACTGCCTCCAATCCCTGGGCCTGGCAGGGATGGAGATAACTGTCTTCATAGCAGCCCATATGGCAGTGGGTTTTGTATTTGTGGCTAAAACAGCACTGACATGCTGGGCTGTTGCTGAGATTTGCTTGCACAGTGTTTCTGTTTCTCACACTGCTCACCCTGGGGGTGGGCAAGAGGTTTAGGGACACTACCAGGACAGCTGACCCAAACAGGCCAAACAGGATATTATGTACCATAAAACATCATGCTCAGCAATAAAAAGTGGGATTTGGTCTTCAAAAGTAGCCATTGCTTGGAAACTGGCTGGCCATCAGTGTGCTTGGGGTGGGCAGCGTGTGATCACCTTTGCATCACTTGTTTTTTTCCTCTTTCTATCTCTTATTTAACTGTCCTTATTTTGACCCATGAGTTTTCTTGATTTTGCTTTTCATATTCTCTCCCCCATCCTGCTGCGGGGTGTCAGGGAGTTAGTGAGTGGCTGTGTGGTGCTCAGCTGTTGGATGGGGTCAGCCCAGTACAGGGCAATGGGATGGGCCCTGCCTGGTGCCCAGGGAGCCACCAGCCCACCCTGTGCTTGAACACTGGTTCTGTGTCACATATCCCAGCTCTGTAGATGGAAACACGAGTCCCCACACAAAGCCATGCATAGAGCTCCTTCACAATTGTTAAAGATATTTAGTAGTACTGCTTCTACCACTTCTCCCGCTGACTTTTTTACTATATTAAATGAAAAATTTAAAAATTGAGCATTCTATCACAAAAATACAGATATTTTAATTTGCATGATCCTTAGAAGAGAAGAGCTTAATGTTATTTTTTTAAGACATACTTCTATGATGGTCCTGCTATTTGCATGCTCAATCAATGTAGTGTATCAATGTAGTGTGCACAGAGTAGATGACCTACAAGTCATGCAGTTATCTTTATTTGTAATGACCTTACCCATAGCTTTACAACTGCTTGTAACAGCAGCTGGTACAATTTCTACTCTTTTTCTGTTTCATTGTGTGTAGAAGATTATGTGAGTGTAAATACAGCTGCTAACTTTCATAAGAATGGAAGTCATTGTTACCTATGGGCAAAAATAAATAAAGTTTTGGAAAAAATGTTGCTATTATAATATGAAAGAAATTACTATGGCAAATAATATTCTATTTATACTCTATTTTAACAATATCTCAGATGGTGTTTCCAAAAATGTAGAATCTTCACCATAGAAAGAAATATCAAGAACTATATGATTAACAATGAATGGTCTTTCTGCATTCCTAAAGTGGCTTATCTGACTGTATTTAAGTAATTTACAGATTTCATTTACAGATTGCTATATTAGAATCATGACATATTTCTGAAAACTGCACATGTGGAAAACACCATTGCAGAAATAGAAATTATTCTTGTGTCAGTGTTAATAGACAAGCAGCATTTTATTGCATTTCAGAAGCATCTAATTTCTGTCAATTTTCAGATCTTGAAAAAGGTCTGAATTCAAACCCAAGAAGAAATTGGAGAGATTTTATTAAGAATTGTCATGCAAAACCAAACTATTTTTTGAAAATTGAAAATTTCCAGAAAATTAAACAGTTTGGTTTTATGGAATGTGTTCTGTATGTAGTCGAGGATTGTACTGTGTGATTATTTTTATGTCTTCCTCATAGTTCAGTATGATTTTTAAACTCTAGTCTTAAAGTACCCATATCTTTGGAGCTGTTATCTTACCTTTAATTACAAAACTCTTTTTTTCAACATGATTAAATAAATAGTGCTGAAGTGTTTTACATGACGGTAGCTGGACAATCGCTGCATATGCTGATTATAGTTTTAAGAAAAGGATAAATACAAGAATAATGTGAAAGTAACAGAAATACTTCCACCTTTGAAAGACATTACAGAGAAAAAAAATCTTGCATAATCTAATGAGCACATGAACAGTGCTTTGAATGTTAGAAAGTACTGCTAGGTAAGTTCTAAATACTTGTAATTTACATTGTACATAATGTCAGTGCAATGTATTTGGAAAGAGGTGGCAATGAATTGGAGAGCATAGACTGAGCTGTGAATGCTTTTGGTGAACTTCCTAACTTTGCATGCAAGTCTTTATTTATTTTGTTCAGATATTTGCTAGGATCTGACTGCTCTTCAGTGTGTGTTTTGTACCATCGTGTTTGAGTTGTTTTGGATGTCTTCAGCTTCTTATGCTGCTATATGGTAGTTGGTCTCAAGAATATTTCTTGTTTGGTTTTTTTTTTCCTTTTTAGTATATTTTAATTATTTTTTTAAAGTTATACTTGACTCCTGTTTTCCATTGAAGAGTGAAGAGGCCAGTGAAATTAATTACTCTTGACATTAAATTATTCATCGTTTTCTCAGGCCTTTTTAGTACTTCTGGGTGGGTTGGATGCTTCTGTGTCAGATAATGCTGCATTCTCTGTATTCCAGTAATAATTATTACCGCCACTTTGTTGGTTTTTTTCCTTAAGTTTTACTCATTAAATGGATTCCTTTTTTTAATGTATATTGGGGGGGCACTGGAGATTTCTAGAATAAGATTCAGTGTTCATATAATTTCAGAGAGTATGTTTTGTTCTCTTTGACTTTAGTGAGTTTTGAAGTGTGATTCTCTTTTACATGCTCTCCGTGTTTATTTCTTATTTCTAGTCAACCCTTTAGTGCTGATCCCTGAACAGACATGAAAGTCTTTTATGCCTGTTGTATAATTGCAGAATTCTCTTCTAGGGGGTAACTGTTTTTCAGTTTGTTGTTTACTACTTTTATGTGTCAAAATGAACTGAACTTTATTGTTTTATCTCTATTTTAAGTCTTTTTAAAGAAAAATCAATGATTAACATACACATTTAAAGCTAAGTATATGTGGAATATGAACCTGAACTGAGATCACTTGGTCTAAGTAAAACTAGATTTTAATATCTTGTTCATTTTTGGAAATCTACTGTAATGCTTGTTTTCTAAACACAAGGAACTTAAGGACACTCATGGTGAAGTAAAACATACTTCTGCAACACTTAGCACTTTTGTAACTCTACATATTTATTTCAGTCTTATTATGGACTTAAAAATGTAACTTCAGGCTCCTATTTTTTCTGTCTTTGTTCATTTTTATTATCTCTGTGGTCAGCTCAGTGTTATTTGTGAGTTTACAAATGTTATATTTTAGATTATTTCTGAAAGGATTGATACAGGCAAATATCTACAAAACCAAGTAATCAATATGTCACATAATGCATTGACTTAGCTAAGGAATTGGTCTTCCAATTATAATAATCACATTCAGCTTCTGTTGGCCATAAATTCATGTGTTAGACAAACAGAGATTAAAGTGGAAGTTCAGTGAATGCTAATTGGTACTTTCATGTGTTTTGACACTGGTATTGATACTGTTAGAACTAGATTAATATGAATGAATATATGTCTCATTAAGTGACCCATTCTGAATATACCTTTTTTGAAACGTTTTTCCAATGCTTTACTAAAAAATAATCTTGTTATTCTAAAATAAACCCAATAAATTGCAATATATAGAATACCTACAGAAACAATTCCAAGGGGATATATGAGAAAGACTTTTTTATTGCTTTCACTAGCTCATTTGTCTTAGTTAGCTATCATTACCCTGTTGTTAAATCTGTGGTAATGGAAAATTCTGCAAGAAATGGAAACATCCTTTAAAGCAAATGAAGGGTAATGCACTGTTTTGTGAACTTTTCTGATTCCTTCCAGCTTTTCTCATTGACTAGAAGTATATGATCATGTGTGATTTTTTTAAAAAGCAATGGAGTCTATAACAATAACATTTTAAACTTAGACATACTGTGATAGTTCTGAGAAAACTGTAAATAATGTCAGCTGTCTCTTTGGATTCTAGAGTCCCTTTGTAATATGTTTGTTTCCCCTCCTTAAAATCCTTCTCAACATGTTCTCCTGATGACCTTGCACATCGTGATATTCAGACTGTTTCACTCTTGGCTTTAAGTATGGTAGACTTTTTCTGACATACACAGTAAAAGAAAATCTTGGCTTATGTAGGTGCTGACAGTTCTCATCATCACTAGTTACCTCTGCTGAAAAAGTCATGAGAGGTTACAGAGAGCCAAAGGATGAAAGAGATGCACAGGATAATGGGGAAAAGGCTGACATATTCAGAGGGGATTTAATAGCACAGCAGTGTCACCGTTGTCCATGGTAGCATCATTAATAGCAGCAAAGAACCGCAACAGTTTAAATTAATCTTCAGGAATCAAAACAAATTATATGAGCAAATGAAAGTCCAGTCATGTCTCAACAGCTTTTAGGTTATAGATTGTGTCACTCAATTCAGTTTCACAAACAGCATATTAAGCTGGGGTTTATGCTTTTGTATTTTGTGTAACCAGTAACAGGAATGACGGATTCCCCTGCTTTTAACTGAGATTAAAAAGAATCTTTCCCTTCGAGAAATTCAAGACCAAATAATGAACCGGCCACTTTTCTAGGCAGTAAACCATATTTTACAAGACACATGAAGATCTCTTTTGAGAATCAACAGTATTGGGCAAAAACCTGTATTATTTATTTTCTTTTCAAAACAGCCACCACGTGGGTTCTCTGTGTTAGCGTATTGATAATTAAATATCTTTACTTAACTCACCACAGAGATGATAAAGAAGTTTCCATCATACTGTAGCAATAATGTGGAAAAAATAAATTAAACTACTTTATACTTTTTATTTATAGTAAGACTCCTGTAGATGTTGTTTCTGTAAAAACTGAATGCTATTTGTCAGTCTTTTCTAAATGCTGGATATTAAATGTAGTATCGTGCCTATATTTAAAGCATCCAGTAGAATAATGATGGGTGAAATCTTTAATTTTCTTTTCATCTGTACATGTTTTTAGAATAAAGAATGTGTTGTTAATATTTTCTTTTGATATTATAGGTAAGCACACTAGACTGGGTACGAGCTGAAAAAATCTATAACCTCTGTGAGGTTCTATTTAAAATTCACAAGGTAGGTTTCCCAACAATTACAATGATATTATTTAGTAAAACAAGTTTGCCTTTTCCTGTTAAAGATAAGCTCAAGTTAATATTAACTTGGAACAGCTGATATTCAAATAGTTTATCTGTTAAGAAAAAAAAAACCAAAACAAAACTATTTGAAATGGCTAGTGCATTAGCTATGCAACTATAAGAGAATATTGAAAATGAATTAAGCTCCAAGTGAGCAAGTTATTAAAATGCTTCAATAGTGAAGAAATTTTTTCAGTATTAGAGCTGGTTGTGTGAAATACAGGTGAGACAAACAGCTAAGCATAATTAAGCTGGATATTGCATTTTTCATACTGGCTCAGATTAAGTCAATGTGGTGAAGAATGATTTTGCAGTAATTCCTGGTCTATATTAAAATACTTTATTGGATTTCAGTAATTAGAAGCATAAAATTATGTCTTTTTTAGATCATGTGTAGTTTACAAATATTTTAGTAGGTTTTACATTACAAAAGGCAACATGGTACATTTGTGTACCATAGAATTCTTCATTTTTATCCACCACCTAGAGACAATGTCATGATTTCTGTTTAGCTTGTCCCAAGCAAGGATTTCGGGCAAAACCATATCAGTCTGGTTAAATAATTTACTTACAAAAGATATTTTCTTCTAAGTTGTATTAGCTGGATTAATTTAGTTCTCTACCAGCTAGTCAAAAACTGTTTTGCAGATGCTGTAAGAATAGATAGCCTACTGAACGAAGAGAAAAAAAACCCAAACATATAATCAGGAAGAAGAAAAACCAAAGATCAGTCCCTTCAGATAAAATGCTGTTTCACTGAAAAAATCCAAATTAGCGTTAGTTCTCAGCACCTGCTGTCCTCTCTGCTGTTCCTCCTTTAACCATGGACATGGTTGTGGAGATGGAAGGTTGTTGCTTTGTTACCTGTATAGATCCTGACTTAACATTGTGCCAAAGGAAAACTGTTTAAGTTTCGTTTCCTAGGGGAGTGCTACTTAAGGCTGTTGTTTTTTCTGGTGCAACACAGTTCTTCAGGACAGTTCACAGAAAGAAAAGCATAGAGGGGAGTTCTCTGTAGTGCTAAATGACAAAATTCTTCAGAGAATGGGGTGGCAGGGAGTCCTAGACTGACTTTCAACAACGTGGGCATGTTTTCCTGCACCAGTTTTGTTGACTGTGTTGTTGGTTTTGGTTGGTTGCTTGGTTTTGTTGGGTTTTTTTGTTTGGTTTGGTTTAGGTTTTTTTGAGATAAATTGAAAGCATGATAAACCAACAGAGCAAGGAGTACACAGAACTTGACAGAAATCTAGAAAGAAAAGGTCTCATACATGAGCTGGTGTCTTCATTCTACAGAGATGTCAGTCCCATCAAATAATTGCTAAAGGAGCTGCTGTCACCTGTCAGTTTTGCAGCCCGTCTCTGCCTGTTTTTCTCTGTCTGAAGCCTGCTGACACTGGGCAAGGGAGGAACGTTCCCTTCTCTGACAAATGTGGGGAGAGGAAAGTGTGTTGGGCAGTGCCATGCCAGGAAAATAGCAGTCCTGGAATCTGGGACTTGAGCTCAGTTCTGGAGCATGGGCTGCACGAGCAGAAACGTATTTTTCTGTGCATAGCATTATTTTAATGTGACCATGTCTCCAACCGGGTATATGTGGGCAACTTCAGGTCCTGCCCACCACTGAGGCAGCAGCACAGAACAGAGGTTCTGTCCCAGATTGTTTGTTCTATCTCCTTAATATTCTTTAAAATTTACTTTTTCCTGATAAATAAGTCAGGCATCAATGAAATATGTGCTCATTATGCATTTTGAAAAGATTTTGCTATGGTTTGGGTTTTGGGTATTTTTTCTCCTTCAAATCTTAATATTGATTTGAAACTCAGTCCTTCCTTGAATATTCTGGTAATGTCAAGGACAATCTGTCCTTAAAGTAAATTCTGTGATACTTTTTCATTAAGAAAAAGAAGTGGGAAATAAACACCCAGGATTCAAATCTTTAATGTTCTTGACATTTTAATAACTGAATGTTTAATTGCCAGTTTTCATGAATACATCAGCTAAAGTGCAAAAGCTCACATTCAGTGTTTTAACCTCTTTTCTGTTTGGTATAAATGACAAGGCAAACTGAGCAAATCTTAAGATAGAAAAAAGTCTGAAGAGATTGCAGACTGGAAGATGGAGTTCATGTTGTAAAAGCTGCCATTTGGGAAGGGTTTTCTTAAGGATTTCCAGAAGCTGGTTAGAACTAGTGCAAAGCTGTGGTGGAGAGTTCTGTTGTATATTCTCACAAAAGATGGTTTTTAAAGTGAGGTGCACTTATCACTCACATAATTGTAAGCTTCTTATGTATGTTTATTATGACAAAAGTGTTGAAAATGGAAAATAAGAATCCAATATTGAAATGGCATTTTAAAACAAAATGTTTACTCTATTTTAGATGTGTGTATACATATGTGCATATAAATACACACTTGCATACACAAACATGCATTTACAAATATGTGAATTAAAATTCATCACATACTAGCATATTCATGACACTTAGTGGTAAATATTTACTGGAACTGTTACTGAAAACCTGTATTTTTCAGAGGTGAGAATATTAGATGCATTTTTTAAAGCCATTTGTCTTGAAAAAACATTTTATTTTCTTTTATTGCCTGGTGTTTTCACACATGACATTTTCACATACAGGCTAAAAAATATTAATATAGTAGTCGATGAGGCAGGGTGAACAGTACTGAGTCTTGAAACAGATGTAGGTGTAAAATCTGTCACTCCCTGGCTGCTGAACACCAGATGATATATATGCAGGTATTTTTTTCAGATTACTTTGCACCAGTCCAAAGGAGTATCGTAAAATAACACTGAACTTCCTCAAGACAGTTCTCTCCTCAGGTAGCTCAAGGGCCATTTTTGGTGACGAAGTGCTGCAAACCCCAGTGGCTTTGTGTGGTGCTTCTGAGTTGCCCCACAAAACATCCATAGCTTAACAGACTAGAACTGAGTAAATTATGTAAAGTTACATTTGTCAGCTTTGTGTTATTCACTAATTCACCCACACAAGCAAAATTTTCAATTTCCATCTGAGTATTTTGATCCTATGTGTGAATATGAGAGCAGTACGCAGAGAAGGGTTTGCTAGTGGACCATATATTTTCTCTGCTTTTCATTACTAAAAAATGGATCTTCACTGCTGTCCTGTGACAGCAGTTGTGTGTCCATCTAGAGCAGGAGGGACACAAGACCCAGAATATTTAAACATTTATTTTACATCTATTGGAATGGTTTACATTACATTTGGATGCTCAGATTCCAGTTGTCTGTTTTCATGTGCATGGAGTTTCAACAACAGCCTTGATAGGCTATGATAGACTATTAGGGGTTCTGTAAAAATAATTCTTAATCTTCATAAAGCTTATCCTGACTACAAGATTTTGTGACTTGGGTGCCACTACGAAGCTGCATTCTGGTCTTTTCAAAGCCACCTACGTCCAGTTAAACATAACTTTTTTTTACCTCAGATCTGCTTGATTAGAGTCAAGTGTCCTAAACTGAACCTGGAGTGCTGGAGAAAACTTTAGAAAATAAAAATAATATTCTCTTTGCAAATTACTTTTTTTTGTTTTCTCAGTGTTTTCTGCCCTATGCCATTATAGAGAAATAGAGATAGGAAAAGGCTCTCTCTGATAAATAGAAATTGTAAAAATTCATAATGTGGAAATTCAGTCAGTGAAAGTACTCAGATGTATAATCAATAGCTTTTTTATTTAATTTTCTTTTTCTCCATATTTACGCTAATCAGTGAAGTTTTGAAAGATTAGGGAAATTTCTTGGAATATTTTTTTCATTTACAAAACATTCTGTTACAGGGATATTTTTTATTATGAAATATTGATGTGAAGTTTTTCTTCTTCTTGTTGAAGGTGATGGTAGGATCTCACTTTACACTCCTTGTCTTTGCAGAGCAGCATTTGCAGCTATTAGGAGACATTTGAAAGCTCACGTTGTCATTTCCAGAATTAGCCCTTGGGTCCTTAATAAATTACTACATTCCTTGGTGTTTAGCATATTGGAACCCAATTAGAACATAGTTACATTCTCCTGTAAAGCTGGTACAGAGTTCTCAAATTGTATTCAAACAAACCAGGGATTTCCTTCCTTTTCACTGTAAACAATATGTTGCTACAAACTCCTTTTAAATTATGTATGTATGTAACTTTGACAGTATTTGGGAGCAGCAGAAGTAGCTCAGATTACATGACAGGGTAAATTGAATAAGAAGCAAAGAAAGAAGTTGCCTTTGAAATTATTACTTAATTCTCAGAACGTTTCTTCAAGATAATTATTAACACAATGACATAACGTATCCAAGTACCCATCACTTACAGAAGACAATGTTGCTTTAACTGTTTGTTTTTGCTAGATGAAGAATCACATACTGAAACATGTCTTTCAGCTCTGGCTTGCTGATGATTACTGGCTACAAGCAAACTTATATTTAGGTATTCATCAGGACTTTGAGCTTGAAGACCAGAGGCCATATTGTTTCAGTGTTATGGTTGGACATGGCAAGAGTCATTATTTCAATGTAGAGCTGGGCAGCGAGTTGGCAGTCTGGGAGAAATCATTCCAAAGAGCTATTTTCCTGGAAGTTCAAAGAACAGGGGTAAGTAATGAATAATTTAAATCCTGGAGACATTTCATGGGTGGAATAAATATGAAAAATGTTTAGATAATTTGGGTGTTTAATAATTGCACTGATGTGCTCCATGACTAAAGATCTGAGTAGACTTTAATACACTGGAAGTACACTTTACTACACTGGAAGCTTCTAAAGTTTCATCTTTGTATCAATATTTGTATGTCAATGACTATGTAATGACAGTCTGTGTTATGACAGTTTGAAAATTGGAAGTTGACTTTGATCATAACAAACTGGAAATGAATACATTTTACCCTTGGAAAACTGTTTTTGTGGACAATCTTTAGTCCACCTTGAACATTTTCTTCAGGAAAGCTTATTTTCCGCTCACATAAGGTGAATTTGTTATGTTTTACGTAACAATTCTGTTTAAAAAGAAGGAATATTCTCCTCTTACATTGTTAATTGTACATCGGGGTTGTTCTAGTTAAAACTGGAAGATTTTGAGCACTCAGCATTAAAGTGAGAGACAAGTTTGTGACAGTATTAAATTCTCAAAATTAAAGGGCAGATTATTGCTTTCTACTGGCTAGTAAAGTTCTTTCAAGTCAATTATTTTCTCAGATCTGAGAGAGCACTTCCCATTAGGTGGATTTAAGTTTAAGGTAGTTGGTATAAGTTTAAGATAGTAGGTATAGTTGTCTCATTGTGGGTGTCTGTTGGCATTGTGGTGCGTGGAGTCCAGAGAATGATTGTGCTTAACCTAAAGCAGATAATCTCTTCTAAAGGAGATATTTTGTGGTATGAAAACAGACAAGACAAATTGATTTTGATTTAATTTGCAACTTAAAGCACCTCTGTACTGTTATATAAACAAATATTATTTGCTCAGTATCTAAATTCATACTCCAAAGTGAGCTGGACCAGTGGTATGGGAATGGATGGATTAAAAGTATAGGCCTTCTCCAATTAAAAACATATGTACACAGTTTAGCACAAATGTAGGCTTGATCTGGCATGTTCAGGTTTGCAGGGACCTCCTAGACATGTTTACAATAGCGAGAGCACTGGATCACAGCATTGCATTAGCACAGCCTGCAGGGAGCAGGAGTCCTAGCACAGGTGTTGAATGAGCTCTTCTAAATTTCCAGATCTCTGGGATTCTATCAAGGTTTGCAGGTGCTTGCTTAGAACCCTTCCAATTGTCTCTTTGGACTGATGGGGTAACAAAAAAGATTGTGTAACGGTGATGCTGTTGCTTCTGGATTTCTGAGAAGGAATGCAGTTCTTCAGAAAATAATTGTTTCTTCCTGAAAGATTGCTGGGCATCAGGGAAGCATTAATAATGCATACCGACTATGCATAAAATATTTTCTTGCATTAACTCTTCAAGAAATTACGATTCAACGGTTTGACCAACCATTTGATTATCCTATTTATTATCCAATATAAAAAGCAGATATTATGTAATTAAAATCAAGTATAGCAAGGGTGGAGATTAGCTGGTTCAGTTAGGTTTGTGAATTATTTATTGTTAAATCTGAAAACTTGTCATTCTTTTACATCCTAACAGTCTTAAAATTAAGGAACGTTTCTTTGCTTGTGGAATGAATGACCTTTTGTCATTCGAATCCAACAATCTTCTAGACTCATATCACAAAAAAATACATTCATATTTTTTCCAGCTGTGATTTAACCCATCTGAAACCTCCAGAAGCATTCAATTAAAATCCTGATCACAGTGCTTCAGTCTCCACGTGTGTTCCCATATCTTAATTTTCTCTCACTTGGTTGCATACATTCAAGTTTGTCATAAACCACTGTGTCAGTAGGATGCAAAGTGCTCCAGCAGTGAGAATCTTCTTCCTTCAAAACCTAAATGCTGCTTTGAATGCCCTTGTTTTCAGAAGGATACCAAGAGCAGCATGAGTGAGATGCAACTTAACATTGCATAGATTATTTCAAGCCATAGAAAAAGAACTGGCATTTAAGTATCCAGAAAATTGAAGGTTGTCATTGGTAGATTGTCCATAAAAACTCTTTCTCTTGGAGAAGGACCTTAATTGCAGTTGGAAGTTTATTTTTATTCATAAATGATTGGGCAAGATTCTTGGCAGGTGTTGAATTGTAGTGTGTCATTTCAGCCATTCTTATTTCAATGTGGCTTGATTCTCTTTACCATTGGGAGTCATTAGGATCTTGCCTTTGACAGAGTTGCTAAACTCATCCTGTACATGTTCCTTGTGCTTGGTGTTTCTTTAAGAAGAATTGTATTTCTGAGAATATTCTGTCTTAAGATAATTTATGAAAAGAAATGCTATGGTGCAATGCAATGTTCAAAAGTACTTTGGAGTTTTATCTGCCCTAGTGTTGTTTCTTTATATATTTCTTCTGAAAATGACAACAGTGTTAAGTGACAGAAAGAATGCAATAAAGCAGGAAGAAATCCCCCTCACGTATTTTTCCCCTTCCAGCTATCATAAAGGTATCTTTCAACCTGCAAATGCTTACAAAAAGGAGTCCACCAAGAAACTGCGAATTTACTGGGCCCCATGAAATGAATCTATTTACAACCAGAGATAACAAGCAAACATGTTAAATCCATGTGCTAGAAGTATCTGTATTTTCTTCCCAGAAAAAAATATTATAGTACCTGATGGCTTAATTTGAACAGATGGGGGCAACAAAAATGCAATAGAACCAGGGCAGGAAGGCAGTTCAAATGCAGAAGTGGTGCAGTTAAAAAGTATTTCCATGAGGCTGGTAATAAAAGTCAGCATTGCAGTGAAGGAAAATAGGCTGTGAAGTCCTCCCGATCATAACTAGGAGTTCGATCTTCTCCCACAAATCCCAGCCAGCCTCTCTTTCTCACCTGGAACATGCTAAACAATGCAAGACCAATTAATAATGCTCAGATTAAGTAATTCTTTTTTCCTTTTTTTTTTTTTTTTTGTAACTTTTTTACATTGTAGACAATCTTCAGAAATAAAGCCCCAGCACATTTTCCAGATCTTTTAACAGTTGTTTGACCCTTCAGGGTAGTGCTGTCAGTACTATGGGATTTTATTTTTTTATTTCAGGTTTTTTTCAACCTCGTCTTTTAAAGTTAGTTTCTCAACATTCTTCCCTCTCCTCAAAGTATTGAGTGTACTATCAGCAAGTTTGCTGATGACACTAAGCTGGGAAGAGTGGCTGACACGCCAGAAGGCTGTGCTGCCATCCAGCGGGACCTGGACAGGCTGGAGAGTTGGGCGGGGAATAACCTGATGGAATTTAACAAGGGAAAGTGTAGAGTCCTGCATCTGGGCAGGAACAACCCCAGGTTCCAGTATAGGTTGGGAAATTACATATTAGAGAGCAGTGTAGGGGAAAGGGACCTGGAGGTCCTGGTGGACAACGGGATGACCATGAGCCAGCACTGTGCCCTTGTGGCCAGGAAGGCCAATGGCATCCTCGGGTGTATTACAAGGGGGGTGGTCAGTAGATCGAGAGAGGTCCTCCTTCCCCTCTACTCCGCCCTGGTGAGACCCCATCTGGAATATTGTGTCCAGTTCTGGGCCCTTCAGTTCAAGAAGGACAGGGAACTGCTGGAGAGAGTCCAGCGTAGGGCAACAAAGATGATTAAGGGAGTGGAGCACCTCCCTTATGAAGAAAGGCTGAGGGAGCTGGGTCTATTTACTTTGGAGAAGAGGAGACTGAGGGGTGACCTTATTAATGTTTATAAATATATAAAGGGTGAGTGCCACGAGGATGGAGCCAGGCTCTTCTCAGTGGCAAACAATGATAGGACAAGGAGTAATGGGATCAAGCTGGAACACAAGAGGTTCCACTTAAATTTGAGAAAAAACTTCTTTTCAGTGAGGGTGACAGAGCACTGGAACAGGCTGCCCAGGGAGGTTGTGGAGTCTCCTTCCCTGGAGACATTCAAAGCCCGCCTGGACACATTCCTGTGCAACCTCACCTAGGCGTTCCTGCTCCGGCAGGGGGATTGGACTAGATGATCTTTTGAGGTCCCTTCCAATCCCAAACATACTGTGATACTGTGATACTGTGAAATTATCTTGATTCGTCTGAGTCTTGGATATTAGTGTTAAATTAATGCAGAAACCTCTCAGTAGGATGGTTTGGATCTTTGGCATCTTCAGTCTCATTCAACCAATAGAGAAAAATATCGCAATAGTATTTGGTAGTGGGCAGAGGAAAGAGCGACATTAATACATTTTGCTGTCAGGTGTAGGAAAGTTGGACTGCTTTGGCATCTTGAAAGTTTGTAGTTGTCACATGGCTGGCAGAAGACAGAAGACAAATCTGCTTCACAAGATGGAAGAGCTCTCGGGAGACTGAAAAAAGACATGCAGAGGGAAAGTCATCTACTGCAGTGTGTAAAATACACACAGTTGGTGTCTGGTGAGGAGACATGGTTACATACTCTCCTCATTTATGTAGCAACTTTTAAACAGGCGAAAAAGTTTTCCCTTTGTGCTTCCAACTGTGATGCAAATGCTGCAAGCTCCTTCAAATCCTCGTGCAGCTGAAAAACCTAATTTTATGATACTATTTACTTTTCTTGGACAAAACCAAAACAAAACAAAAAACCCTGTTTAATAGGAATTACTGCAAAAAAATAAGTCAACACTCAATCAGAACAGAAAAATCAAGAAGTTTTGCTGCATGGTTATTTTCTGTGCTTAAAGGTAAGTACTTCTAGTGAACTTCTTTCAATTTTATTCTGTAATGCAATGACTAATCTTGACAGAAAAATAAACATTGGAAATAAAACATAAAAAATAAACATTGGACAGGGATATGAATGTATTGTGCAAAGAGAAATTTTTGCAGTGAAGTTCATGTTCCTGGAATGATACAAATTCCTCCTGTGAGGAACACACATTAAAATAATAGGGAAAAAAAAAATTAAAAAAAAGTTGTAATAATATTTCACCGAAATCCATGTGATATGAACATTATTATGATTATTTGATTATTTGAAGTCTGAAACCAATTTATAATGAACATAAAGGTATGACACAATTATTCCATGTTTTATCTCTTTACATTTCCGTTAACATGTATCTGCTTCTGTGGAGTTTAGAAATTTACTTACTTTCCTAAGAGTTAGCAAGGAATCATTTGCTATGGTGAGATTCTTGATGCTGAACATGTAAGCAAGACTGGCTCCTTGTCACTCAGAACTGCTTGCTGATTATGTCTGCTCCTAGATAAATGTAAAAATAATTATTGGGAATAATGGTACATGCAAACCTGGAGCTTTCTTCATACAGGATTCCCATTTCATTTTTCTTTCCACAAATACTGTGGAACTAAAACACGATGATTAAAATTCCTAGGGGAAGAAAAAGAAAGAAACAATCATTAAAACAAATGGAGTTGATCAATTCCTCTTCTATTTCATAAGCAATGATCAATTCCTTTTCAATATTGGTCTATCTGGCGAGTAACTGTCTTCATCTGTGAGCTTAAACAATGTTCCACACTTATGAAAGGTAACAGACATGAGAGTAATATCTTAGAGTATCCTTAGTTCACTATCTTCCTGCTCCAGACTTCAACATTTCCCTCTCTACACTGTATGTTCTTCAGGATGATCTATATGAAATGCCTGAGGAGTCTACAACCACGTTATTGATGATTAAAAGAAAACAAAACAAAACAAGCACATAATTATTTTGAAGAAGTGATTTACACAATATCCTTTCTTCAGCTTTGTATCTCTTTCCCTTTTTGCTTGATGGACTATTCTGATAAAGCGACTCGTCCTGGTTACTTTTATATCCTCTCTTCTGTTCATCTTTTCAAATATCCTTGTAATATCTTGTCATAGATTTTACCAGTTCATCAGTTTTAATTATTTTCTAAGCCATTCATAATATTCTCATCTGAGAAAGATGAAGTTGCTGTCCATGAAATATACATTATTTATAGTACAAATCCTTTCAGAATCCATACTGTTGACAAGTTTTGGTTTTCATCTCTTGTTCTTTTAAGATTTACGGTTCGAAAGCTTTCTTTTTAAAGTTTATCCATGTAATGCTTCCCCTTTGTCCTTCCTTTGCAGCTCAGGAAATAATCTATGTGATCTCATTCATACAACAGCTTGCTGTTTCTTCTGGACTGTTAGTTAATTTTACATGCATATTTCTGTTAAAAATGCTCTGAAACGGTTCATTGGAACTCAGTGAAAACATACAGAAGTGAAAAGATTGCTTCTAGCTGATTTAATAACCTTACCAAGAAAGCAGTGTTTCCCTTTAAAAGCATTCAGTTGACTATATTATATAAAATACCAATATAGTAGTGACTGTATGCATACATACTACTTTCTAGCCTGTCGTAAGCAGTAATTGGTTTCTGACATGAAAAGTAATGCTTATATTTCAATTCACCTACTTCCTTCTGTGATGTGTAAAATCATTTATAACAATGAGAGGTCAAAATGAAGGAACTGTGCAAAACTGCATTGACATTTTAAAAACCCGCATTTTCACCAAATTAAATGGAAAAGTAACTCCCATATTTTGAGCGGCTCCAGAAAGAGCCAAAAATCATGCATTTGTTTGGGCTTTTGTTCTCAGTCCACTAGAGATAACAATGAACTCACGATTTCAAGATTAGGAGCCAACTGGAGCCAACGATTCCTTTACATAAAAGTTCAAATGGCTTCTAAACTAAATAAAATCTAGCAGAAATTCGGCACTCTGAATAAGAAGTAATTGTCATTTTTAGCTTATGAATAGCTCTACTCTGCCCTGGTGAGACCACATCTGGAATATCGTGTCCAGTTCTGGGCCCCTCAGTTCAAGAAGGACAGGGAACTGCTGGAGAGAGTCCAGTTCAGGGCAACAAAGATGATTAAGGGAGTGGAGCATCTCCCTTATGAGAAAAGGGTGAGGGAGCTGGGTCTCTTTAGTTTGGAGGAGACTTAGGGGCGACCTCATTAATGTTTATAAATATGTAAAGGTTGAGTGTCATGAGGATGGAGCCAGGCTCTTCTCAGCGACAAACAATAATAGGACAAGGGGCAATGGGCACAAACTAAAATACAAGAGATTCGACTTAAGTATGAGAGAAAACTTCTTTTCAGTGAGGGTGACAAAGCACTGGAACAGGCTGCCCAGGGAGGTTGTGGAGTCTCCTTCTCTGGAGACATTCAAAACCCGCCTGGACATTCCTGTGTAACCTCATCTGGGTGTTCCTGCTCCGGCAGGGGGATTGGACCAGATGATCTTTTGAGGTCACTTCCAATCCCTAACATTCTTCATGCTAAACTGAGAGGATGAGTAAAGCAGGATTGGTTGATCACAGTGTAATCCTTATGTTTAAAATGCAAAAATGTTTAATACAGTTGCCAATCCTATCTTAATTTTATATTCTGTGATGATAACAAAGCATATATGAAATAGAATTATATATAGGAATCCCTTTAAGAATGGAAACACCACCATATGCTAATTTCTGAACTCATTTCTGAAACAAACAAATAAGCAAAGTGAATATCCTCCTTAAATTTAGGTGAGATATTAAATAGCACCTAGATTAGGTTAGATTTATAGAGTCATTAAAAGTTTCTTAGCAGTTTGTTACCAAAAGCACTCAGTTTAATTACAAATTAAGTTTTAGATTGTTTTCATTACGTACAGAAAGCTTATTACAATTCCAATTTAACTGGTCATCTTTAGAAATACTATCAAATTCTAATTGATTTTCACACTGATGCAAAAAACCTACCATTCTCTAACACAAAGAAAGATGCTGAGAACCATACAGATTAATTGTAAATGCATTTGTAAACATGAATAATTCAACAATTCAGATAGCAGGAGAGAATTAATGCCTCTGTTATAGTTTTTAGAAAGCAAGAGAATATATCAATTTATGAGGCTATTGAACAAAATCTTGTTTACAATTTCTGCATTATAACATTTTCAATATAAAATGTTGATTTTCATGAAGTTACACCAATATTTCTAAAAATAGCACTATATTCTTAAAATTATAAGTTGTTCATATTGAACAGGTAAATCCAAAGACTTGTGTGTATACCCATTAATATATTTATATTTATTTATAAATCCAAAGATTTAGGTAACAACTATGTTGTGTGAGTCTAGCTTTGGTATTATTTTCCAGAGTATTCCATAAATTTGACTAAGGATGAAACTGTTAAAGCTTCAAAAAGTTACTCTCATGGATTTTCAACTTCGTAGAGTAATATTAACTTCGAATTTTGATACTATGTTTTCAAAAGCTGGCGTTCCCTATTGTTTGCTTGCGATTCCTTTATAAGAATCAGACAGAAAAACAAAATCCCAGCCCAAGCATCATTGATTCAGAACTGAATTTTGTACTCAGGAATGTCTCTTGTTGGTATTTCTAATTTAAATCCCTTTTCAGCTGCGAAATTGTAGAATTTGTAGTTCAGCAGAAAATAAACCTTTATTATATGACAAACTGTATCATAAACAAGTCAGTACCTTTGCTGAAGTAAACCATTCGAATTTCACTAAGATGAGTGGTGCCAGCCTGATTACTGTGATTGTTACAGAGAGTCTACCTCAGGTACGTGAAAATACACTTGAGACAATCTACAGGTGGGAAACTGTTAAACATTTAAGTCACTGTTATATCTCACATTTCTTATGGAAAAATGGGCTGTTGCTCAGGCACAGAGATGAGAAAGCACAATCTCTTCCTGACATAAGCCAAGGCCAAAAAATGCACTTGGAAGTGTCACTGCTAGAGGGTGACACTGCTGGGCTGCTGGCCTTACATTTTGTCTTCCTACCTCCGTTTCTCTCACTGCCTTTTCCTACAATCAATGTAAGCCACAGTCTGCCTGTTCAGCAGAGGAAGTAGCAAGTATTTTTTCTTCTGTCATGTTTACATTACCCATAGGTTCATATCACAGAGGGACTGCTGTGGCCGTAAGCGGGCATCCATAACTGCAGTATATGTTCATCTTGCCAAGCAATAGCTAAACCTACAACAGTTCAGGAGAAATTAGTTAACCTATCAGCTTTCTTATAGGAACACAGTCCCATACAGAGAATCATTTGCTTCAGGCCACATGTCCATGTAGTCCTAGTCTCTCTGTGATAGTGGTTTAATGTTCAATCCCAGTTATGCTGAAGTTTTTTGAAAAGGCAGCCTGTCCAGTGAGCTGCTGTAATGTTGCAAGTTCTGCAAATGACAGAATCACAGAATGGTTGGGGTTGGAAGGGATCTCTGGAGATCATCTTGTCCAACCCACCAGCTAAAGCAGGTTCACCTAGAGCAGATCACACAGGAATGTGTCCAGGTGGGTTTTGAATGTCTCCAGAGAAGGAGACTCCACAACCTCTCTGGGCAGCCTGTTCTAGTACTCTGGCACCCTCAAAGTAAAGAAGTTTTTCTTTATATTCAGATGGAACCTCTTGTGCTTCAGTCTGTGCCCATTGCCCCTCATCCTATCACTGGGCACCACTGAAAGGATTCTGGTCCCATCCTCTTGAAATTACAAATAGATTAGATCGGACAGATATTTATTTCAGTTAGAACAGCTGTAGTGTGGCAGGAATTTTAGTTACAAGTGTGGCTCAGATTGTAACAGATGTCCTGAAGGCAAAAGTTGCAAGCATAGCGGTATCGTGAGAAAGCCAACATTTAAAACATGAGCATATTAGGCATGGGTGTTACTTTCTAAAGCACTAAGCACTGAACTACCACTTCATCTACTGAAATCAATAGAAGCTTTCTTTGAAGTTTGATGAAAGTATAATGAGCTATTATTTGAGTCCTCTGAAGCATCTTACTTTTAGTACCATTGTATCCCTTGCCTATGTATATACTGAACCACAGATGTGCATCGATGTTTAAAAAAACCCAACTATAATGTCTTCTTGAAATAATTGGATTATAGCACCGTCTTTTGCAAGAGAATGTACTTTTTTATGCTAATACCCAGTCAAGTTTGTAAAAAAGAGTCATTTTAGATTGTTAGATGCCATTCCTTCAATTGCAGCAACTGCAGATTGTGAAGGAATTTACAAGAACTTGTTTCGGTAAGGTGGTTTTAATTGTATCTATCAATAAGTATCACAGTTCTGTAACCTTTTAATTGTGATATGGTAAATTCCTTAAAGGTATGGCCAAATGGGTGAAACTGCCACATTTTTTAAGTAAAGGTGGTATTCATTTTTTCACTCTCACAAAATTTATTTCACTGATCCTTTTGCACAGTTTTCTGGAACAGGAATATACCTGAGCTTCGGAAGTCTGTTCACAGAATCACAGAATGTTAGAGATTGGAAGGGACCTCAAAAGATCATCCAGTCCAATCCCCCAACCCCCTGTTCTGGATAAAATTTCTGAAAACTCTCATGCTCTTGATGAATGTAAAATTTCATTGTCATTTTCTCATATACTGTACATTTCTACATATACTGTAAGTCATATGGATTTACAGTAAAAATGCTTTCAATGTACTTTATAAATGTCTTCTGAAAACTTAAAAACAAAGTTGATATATAAAATATTTTATCCTAAAATAACAATCAAAATTTTAAAATATGAGAAAGCCCAAATGCATGCATTTTAATTTAACTATTTTGGAATTTAAAAGAGTTTAAAAAGCACTTCTGTTTAGCAAAAGTAATTCTACGTAGAAAGACTGTTGAAGATTTTACAGGCTGTCTTCAGAATTAAGGGGTTTAATTTTGTGTGCCTCCTAGGATACTCTCCGTGGGCTGAGATATGTTTCTCAGTACAACCATCACAACTCTAGTTGCTCTTATCATCACCTCCACATCTGACTTCGAAATTTTTTTTTATGGTAAAAATTGAATTTTTGAAAAGGCTCACCCTTGACCTAGCCAGTCTCATTTTAAGGCTTCTACCGAACTCTGTGTTTCAGTAAATACATTGGATGCATAAGAAACCTTACTCCTGTCACTCCTGTGTGCTTTAATAGCTTGTAAAAAGCTGCTGTATAAATTCTTAATGTAGGGATCTGTGTTCCAAACTGTCTGCTGTTGCTACAGGTTTTTTCCTTACCCTCACTGTATGTTAAATGCTGTTGTGCATTATTTTATTTCTAATGCATAATAAAGGAGCACATGATTTAGGTCCTTCTCCGTTTCAGGCATTTAAGTTCTTCTGTCATGTCCTGCAAACTTTTTTCCATTTTTTACAGATGCCCACAGTGACAGACTAAAAAAATATGAAATGTAATATGCATTGCGATTTGGTCTCAGAAATAAGAAGAAACAACTATCAGTGATATTTGGATGATATTAAAATTTTATGAGTTCAAATTGGCAACCCTGGAGTCTTCTGTTAATATAATTGAAACATTGACCAGTAATTGATTTCTACGGAAAACTCTTACAATTAAATTCAATTATTATGTTAATCTGCAGAATGACAAACAAATGGCTACATATACATTTATCCCATTAGAATTCTGCTCTCCTCCTCATCTGTATAGAATTCACTATCTTAAATCTTTATGAGATCATGGATTTTTTTGAAAAGTCAGCTCCTTTAATAGTGCAAAGTTCTCAGTTTGGTTATTTCTAGTTGTTCTGATTGAGATTTTTAGTCACTTAATTTTGTTCTGCATATGGCCAAGCTTTCATTTTTATGTTTTTTAGATTAAATAACAGAAGACATATCTTGAATAGCTCAAAAGAGCTTTGCCATTAACTTCAATAGGTGTTGGGGTCATCGCTAAATTAAACACGCTAAATGCATGCGCTGTTGTTATTCACTTGTATCTATGTTCATTGGTTGTTAACTATACAAAAGGAAAAATACAAGAACCAGATCATGGCTGTTTTAAAATAGATGAAGTTGGTACTGTTTTTGCTGAACAAATAAAACTGTATTCTCATCAGTTGTGCTCTTTTACATGTAAAAAGGATGGCTTGATTCTGGAAAAGAATATTCCAAAGTCAAAATTTTCTTAAGATTTTAGCATTTAGTATATTGATGACATATAATTTCCATGCAGAGACATAGAACCTATTTTAGCCTAAAATGAGTAAGCAAATAATATAAATACAGTGTGCAACATGCGTACTGTATGCATATGGATATGGTTCTTGCCCCAATGCTTTGCTATCTGAATGTTTTTACAATTTATTTTTGGAAAGTATGTGTTGAATTCTGTAACATGAGTATACTGAGAAATAATGTCTGTGTTCCCACTTGAGTTTAATAAACCTTTACAGCCAATCTTAGAGAAAATCTGTGTATAAATCTATAAAGTAGTTAACAGGGTAGGAGGGGAAATGCGTAGTTTAAACAGTAAAGTATAATGGTATTACCTTCTTTCTAGTTGCTTTTTGGAAAATAAGCAAAATCTTGTGTGTGCCAAATTTGTATTAACGTAAAATAGAAGGCAGATATTTATATTTATTTCTGTAAACACTAGAAATTCCTGCTCAGAAGAACATAGCTGAGCGAATGAATGTATTTCATATAAATGCTGTTGTTAAAGCAAAAGTGAGGTTTTTCTTCGTGTAAGACAATAATTAACCACAATGTAGCCAGGTATCAGCTGAATTTTTGAAACTGTAAGCTTGATGAGGCATTAGGAACAACAGCACTAGAGTTATAAGTAAACTCCATTAAAAGGAATAGGCAGTGTGTCATCTTTCTGTGTTGCCCTTACATGAGCAACATCACTGAATCTCATTTGTTCCTCAGAAACATTATTTGCCAAGGAAGTAAAAGAAATCTTAGGAAAAGGAATATTGACTGAAAAGGTTGGTAACTGACCAACCTGATTCTTTAAAAATTATGTAAAATGGTATTTTTTTTACTATGAAGCTTTGTTGATGATCTCAGAATGAAACATCTCAACTGACAGGTATTATTAGTAATCATAATTTTAAAGAATTTTACTAAAAGACATAAACTGTTTCTTAGACAGAATTCAATCCTACATCAGAGTAATGTTAAAAGATTATTTATCTTGAAAAAAATCCATAGGCACTACGTTGGACACCTATGACAGGACTTAGACAAATTTAGGCCCTCCAGCCAAAGCATTTCAATAGGTTTATATTCCAGTAACCACAAAAATCTATTGCATGTCCAGATTTATTTAGAAGCTTTTGGACTGCACAGTCCCTAAAGTTACCAGACTTGTTATGGCTTCAACCTACACAGGAGAACCACACGTCTCTGCCAAAATCAGAAGGGTACTTACTCTCCATGACACCTCCAGCTCCTAGATGCCAGCCCTCTTTTCCCATCATTTAGCTTCCAAAACTCTCTTTTTCCTAATTCTCTGCCCTAGCCAGCCTTCCTGCCCCACTCCAGGAATTGAGAATCCCCTTTAGTTTGTGCACAGACAAGAGTTCGCCTTTGTATCAGCAATTTGCTGCAGAGAGACAAATTGTGTTAGCAAGAAGGAAAAAGCCGTGGCCTGCTTTTAACCTTCCCCTTCTGCTTTTGGAGCAAAGAGGATTGCTCACTCCCACATGAGCTAGGAGTGCTCAAGACTGGTATTGCCAGGATGTGAGATAATTAGCACATAGGTATAGTAGCATTGTGTGATAACTGCCTACATTTATAGAGCAGTGCCAGCACAATAGTGTCAGGTTGACCACCACAAGTCTGCCTGAAGAAGCAGCTGGCACATTCAATGGTTCTTCAGAATAGCTGCAATGAAACCTGCCAGGAGGAGGGCAGGAGCTCCAGGATCCTGAAACACTCTGCTAATCAAGGAAGATAGATTGAAGTGGAATTATTTCTGGGAAGTCTCTATGTCTATGGGAAAGATAGTGAGTGTATATGTGTAGTCATTATAACTATTAAGGCCTCTCAAGATCTGGGAGGATAGTCACCAGTGTCAAAGACAGACCAATGCCACACTTCTGAGTAGGAACAGGAGGTCTAATAGGTTCCTTCTATGAATGAGTCAGAAACACTGTTCTTCCCCTATTTGGACCGTCTTAATAACAACTTAATTATCTTTTCATGAGTTAAAGGTATATGCATTGAGATACTGATACCTGAACAAATACATAGATAAGAGTTTTGTAATTGTCTTTTACTACAAATAATTATTCTATAGGTCATTTCACCATTGCTTGGAAAACAAACAGTTGATCTAGGAGGTATATTATAATTTTCTGAGTGGTTGTAGTTCAGGCATAAGACCTTTTAACAGCCAAATTTGTAATACTTTGACTAAAGAATCTCATCAGGCTTAAACTCTCAGTCTACATCCCCATAATATTCAGAATCACAAAGGTTTGAACTGGAAAAACCTTTACACCTTGTCCAGAGCAGCACAAGCCAAAGATGGTCACTATACCACATTTGCTAACATTTTGACTCTTCATAGGTGTATGAGCTATGTAAATTAGCGTGACTATTAGGAAATAGCTGTATGATGGGAAAATAGTTTAATGCACATCTTAAGGCTGATAACCTTGTAGATTCTCATCTACCTCTGCTTACAATCCCCAAGAGTTTTGTGATAAGCTAGTAGTAGACCTAAGCATGGGAAAATCTCATTTCCAATTGGTAAAGAAGATTTTTTAAATCACTTTTTCATCTCTGTTGCTTAAACGGTGAGTTCTCAAGCTGGCTAATATACAGTGTTGTTTGCTTTTCTGCAAAATTCACTACAAGACAGCTACACCCATATTTCTTGTATTAAAATTCTATGTAAAAGTTGTTGTAGATAACCAAGGGTGATCACACAATTGCAAGTGTACAGGAAGCTTATTCCAAAGGCAAGCAGGAAAAGGAGGAGCGCTATGTACTAGTGTTAATGAGTGGAGATGGGGATCCTTATCACAGAGCTTAGAATCTGCTCAAAGTCATTGAGCAAATGCCATAGGCAGGCTTTTGAATTTATACAGCAAAACACAAACTAATTCTGTTGTAAAGAAAAAGCTCTGTCTGTAGTGTTTAGCACAGTGAAGATGCAATATAATCTGTTTGTCTCTGGTATTTGTCTGCAAATAATTTCCAAATCAGTTGCACTATTTGCAAATATTTAATGTTTGTAAAGTACATCAGGCTAATTATTTGTGAATAGTTCATTTTAGTATTTATCATTTGTGGCTGAGCAACTAGGTGCTTACCAATTGGGGGACTCTAATCTAATATGTTTTTAAAATTGCTTTGCTGAATCAGAGCTCAGCTAGTGTAACTTCTTAATTGGAAAATAATGGAGAATAAGTTATGACTGGTGCTTAACAACACCTTATAATGACTGAATAAAATTCAGGGATATTTAAATGTCATTCTAATTGAATATAACTCACTGAAATATTTTAAAATGCCAAATAATATGATCTTTGAACACCAAGGAGTAAAATAATTTATTCAGAAATAATATACATCTCTCTCGTTGAACTGATTATACTATTGTGTACTAATAAATTAATTTCATTCCCAGCCCTTTCAAAATCGTCTATAAATTTCATATCTTTAACACAGAAATGGTTATTTTAGTGTAACTCTAAACATTCTTATTAATAGTGGAATGAGGAAAGCTTTACAATTACTACATACAAAAGTTTTAGATTGTACTAAAAATCTTGAAAGAAAGATTACAAGGACAGTTTTCAACTTCAGCAAGTTTATTAATGCTTTCAATCTCCTCTAGGATATTCTTGTGTTAAAACTATTTTTTGGAATTTAAAGAAACTATCCAGATACAAAAATTACATGGAAACAAATGTGTAAGCATGAGGCAACATGGGATTTGTGAAACATCAATGAGAGCAATGTAATGTTCCCTTGGTAGGAGAAAAAAAAAAAAAAAAAAAGACAAACAACCAAACATATCATAAAACCCAAGGGTTTCATTTTTAAAATGGTAAGGTGAGGTGAGGAAAGCTGGAGACAGGATCTGATCTCTACTCCTGCTGAAGGCAATGGGCTCTTTGACATTAACTACAGATGGTGAATGTCATCAGGTTGTTTCATTTTACATCATCAGCAGAAGCTTTTTCATTTGCCTTCAGAATCCATCCTATACCCAAGTTAGCTAGCCTTAAAAACACATTTAAAGAAGAAGGTTAATTGAATTTTACTGTAAAGCTTATTCAGAAGTTTAAACAGAACTTACGGGTTTTGTTAATAAAACGGACTTTCTAACCTGAAAGGTGATCAAAGAATTGATGTGTATATATAACACTGTGTGCAAGTATCAATGCTAACTAATGAGTGAGAATTATTAGTTCTTCTTATTCAATTACATTAACTAACATTAACATAGTACTGTTCTGGCACATCACCCAAGTTTATGAAAGAAAAAATGTTGGGGAAAAAAAAAAGCAGTTTACAAAGATGGAGAGGTGAAGTAGACAGATAGCTTTTTTCATTTGCTTGAAATTATGCCAGAAGTCATTAATAGATCAGGTCTAAGCAGTTTTCCAGAAGCTTTGAAATGGTCAGATTTGTCTTTTTTTTGTTCTGTGTTGCATTTTGGAAGGGAAGGTTTCCAAGAATATGGTATTTATGTTCTGGAAGAGTGACTTGGAATATAAAAGACCTCCACTTAATGTCTACCTGACAGATCTGATACTGACCTACATTCAGATGTTTTTGACAATTATTTTAGAAGATAATAATATATAGCGATACCAGTGTTGCCAACCAAAAGTCTTCCCATACACAAAAATGCATAAAATATTATTTTTATATGATAAATGATGATGATACTTGTTCTGTCAAAAAAAATGTGGGTTTTTTTTCCAGTCTAAAACATATATGTGCAGTTGGCAAGGGGATACCCTGTGCTTCACAGTCGACTTTGCTCTGGGATTTACCTGTTTTGACAGTAAAACAAAGGTAAGAGGAAAAATAAAATAAAACATAATTTTAGTGGGTTTTTACTATTACTACCTTTGTCATTAACCGTATTTTTTATGTTAATCAGTAATGGTAGTTTTTATGTGGATGTTGAGTATTTCTTCCTCAAACATACTGTACTTTTCATTTATACAATACTACTGAAATGTAGTCATTTTGGGCCTAGAAAGGGACAACTATACTTGTACTTTAGCATGTAAAGATACATTTTGGAGAAAGATATAAAAAGAAGTAATTTCCTTTTCAAGCAATAAAAGAACTTGGTTTCTTAGTAAAGAAGACACGCCAAGATTTTTAAAAGATCACTAGTCATGAAAAAAATTGAGTATCCCTCCCGTTCTATTTATTTTGAAGCTATGGATATAAAATAGGATTAATTATTTTTCCATCATAAGAAATTTAGACCATGTCTAAAATAAGGAGAACAAGGGCAAATACATTTCAAAGTCGTAATTTATAAGATTATATTGACTTATTTTGCAAAACAGAGCGGCTATATATAAAGTGCCTACAGGGGATAGTTTATGATAGATGCCAACTTCCAAACTCTCTCCATAATTTTACTATTTTATATATAATTCAAAGTGATAGTTTTAAATTATTCTAAATTGTTTTATACATTTATTTACCAGTAGAAGTAAACATACATTAAAAAAAATATTTCTGCCTTAATAGAGCTATACAGGAGAAAGACTGTCCTCTGAAATACGCAGCTCCAAACTGAAAGGATTTTTTAATAATATATATTGTATTACAGAACTTCAATCAGTCATCCTGAGTTAAGAGGAAACATGCTGCATTTTGAAATACTGACACAGGATCTAGTTTTAGTGTGTTAGTATTTTGGTGAGTTTAGGCCAAAATGCACAAATCTTTGTGCAGAGAAATGATGATCAAGATCACTGTTATTTGAAAATTTAGACTAACTGCATTAAGTGCACTATTCTACAAGGTGGTATAAAATTTCAGGAGATATGTTTGCATACCTTCTCTGCCTCAAGTGACACTGTGTTCTGAAACTGCACTTTTTACACAATTGTACACATTCTGTGTGTAGCCATAACTTACCTATAGACACTATTCTCATTAAATTAGGCTATATATAATGTTTCTTTTAAAAGTGAAGATTTATTTGGTACACTCACACCTTTAAATTTATAAACTTCTCTATTGATGCCGCTTTTTACAAGATCAGAAAATGAACCATAATTAAAATCCTGTTCCCACTGCATTCAGTAGAACCAAAATACTACTTTTAAAGGGGATAGGACTTCAAGCCACAGTACCTACCTTCAGTATTGACGAGGAGGAGAATTTAGATGAACCTTTGTTTCTTACCTAGGGAGAAACAGAGAATAATGTCAGATAGATTGATCCTGTTGTTAAACTGTAAAAATTCTGGAGAGCTCAAGACATTTATTGTTCATCTGTGTGAGAGATGGTGATGTCCTCTGCATCCTCAAGCCTGAATAAGGCAGTAATGGGTGGCTTCCACAGTTCATCATACTTCCATAATTGTCAGTTGGAGCTGACTGTGTTGCCCAACACTCATAGATTTTTCAAAACCTTTCCTACCAACACTGAATAGATTGTTGAAGTGGTCAAACCAATTAACAAGTCACTAGGGACACAGCAATTTTTTCTTGGAGATAATGAATTTCAAATTAAAGTCACCTACTTATGCAAAGAATGACCTTACACCACAAAAGGTGTTCATACAGGCTTTTTAAAGTGAAGGCCAGTCTCCCCTCTGTCCTGTGACTCTAAGCTGGTATCTCAAATTTTTGTTCAACCAGCTCATGTAGTCATTAAAAAATGTTCTTCAAATGACAAAATAAAAAGGGCAAGAACTTTTGCTTAGGAGTTTAAATGTATTTAAGGAAGCTCTCCTAGAACTGTTTTGGGGGAATTCTTAAACTCATTTGAAAGAATTACTTCGTTTCATACATGTTCTGTTCCAGGGTCATCATAGACCTAACTCATGCAGCGTTTACTATTTTGGGCCCATTACAGATGAATTCTTGTGACCTGCAGCTGCTTTCTATCCTATCATAGAGATTTTTTTAACTTGTTGGCTTGATTGGTTCATCTTCTGTATCTTGTGTCTCCAGTCGCTCATCCAAGATAAAGGGATCCCAAAGAGTGCATTTTCTTCCACCTTCCAGAGCCATCTACTTCTTTTCCACTCAGTGTCAACTGTTGAGAGAGATTATGACTCCAGCAATGCCTATTATTGCTAAATTGTTCCGAAGTTCTTATTTCATCTTCACCCTAGGAGTTATGTTATGTAGTGAACATTCTTCTATCCTATTTAGATCCAAAGTAATTTAATACTTTTCAGGTGTTTTAATTGTGCCCTCTGGACCCAGTTAAAATCTCTTCATGAATTTGAAATTTAAGCACCATCACAATGCTGTAGCATAGTTGGGTTTTTCTTCATCTGTTGTGTTTATCTAAGTCAATGATGTTTATGTCTGCAGGGAACCAGAAGATGGAATCAGGATTTTTGTGCCTTCTGTAAACACTTTTTAATTGATACAACATTCCCTTTCAAATGATGAGTAGGGTTCTGAAGACTGGTAGCACTGGTCTACATGAAGAAGCTAGTTTGCAATGAGGCATATTGGAAAATGGAACATAGCAAACTTTTTTCTGTGTGTGCTTATGAAATAACCATAAAAGTATTCAAATTGTGTTTCCTCAGCAGTGTCCAGGGACACATTTCAACATGTGCACAGAATTTTCATTAAGGTTATAGGGATTAAGGAAACAAAAGTAGGAAGTCTGGATGCAGGTTGTTACTTTGTGGGGTTTTATTTTGTATATATTTATTTATTTTATATACATTTTGAGGCCATTAGTAGAATACATTCAAATAAATACAGAAAAGTAATTTCCCAATATTTGTTTTTGAAAAGTATCTCCATAAATACTATAACATACCTGTCAATCTAGGATTTGCTGACAGTCATAACATGCTATGCATAAACTTGTAGGACACCAAGAAGCCTTAAACTGTCTAATGTAGAGATTATTTTTTGTGGTTTGTGAGGCTACATTCAATAATACATTTTTGCGTTTCTGTATCTTATTTTCTCTGAGGATTTCTAACCATGTTACACACATCAGTAAATTTAGCTTTGCAACATCTGTGTAAGACATTATTATCTACATTATGCAAATAAGCCAGCTGAAATATGAATGATCAGGATAGGTTATAGAACTGTGTTCATAGTGAAACCCATGCAAATATCCTCATGGATCTTTCTAGAATTAAACTTTTACCCTAGATTTTGATATTTCATAGGCAACTGAAACATTTACATTTCAGATAATTTCTAGATTGTTGTTTAACTGGTGAACATAATATTGTATCTTTTGCTTTGACATGTGATATAGAGCTGTTGATCGTATTTGTTCTGCAGCCAGCCCATTATCATGCAATATGTTTACTGCCCTAATGCTTTATCTTAATACCTAAGAGTCGATCATAGAATCATTTAGTTTGGAATTGACCTTTAAGATCATCAAACTGTCATTCTAGGTAAGAGTGTGTAACAGAGTCCTTAATCTTTGTCTTTAGAATGTTCTGTGGAGGTTTAAATTCTCTCAGCTCAAAGGCTCTTCAGATGATGGGAAAACAAGAGTAAAGCTGCTTTTTCAGAATCTGGACACCAAACAAATTGAGACAAAGGTAAGAAACATCCTCTTTCTCAGATTAATAAAAATTGGAATGGAATTACTATCAAAGCATCAAAAAAGTATTACTGCAAATGCATATGGTGAACTCCACATTGCAGTTTTTCTTTTTTTCCTATTCTCTAGAAACTGTGATGTAGTATCTATAGAGTTATTACACTATTTGGACAAGCCTGTTACTGAGTCGTATTATGATGGCGTTTTACTGTAAAGTTGTTTAGTCAACCTTTAATAGATAGAATATGTAATATTATCTAATATCTAAAAAATTATGTAACATTTATTATATTAAAAAAGGCAATATTCTTGCAAGAGGCCAAGCATTTCCTGAAACCTATTGGTTTTACCAGGAATTAAGAGAACTCAGTGCTTTGCAGGATCTGGAATTAAGCTGTTGAGGCATCCAGCCACTGCTAGAGATATTATGTGTGTCTCTTTTTTTCCCCTCTAGCAATCATCAGATAAAATTGTGAAATTTAGAATTCAGATTCCCAACTGAACTTCAGCAGGTTCTAATTCAGGATTGTAGTTTGAATCGTCATCTAGAGGTTTGACTGTAATGCCTTAGTCTGAGTTCAGATTCTGCCCTGTGATCCCAAGCTTCATGCTGAATAAAAAAAAATAAAAAGATAACTTTTCGATCATGCAGTTTTAAAAAGAATGAGGGGAACTTTGATGTGATATGACAAAGATGAAGAGTGGGGCTCAGCTGGGTTTTGATGGACGAAAGCTAATGAAAACAGCAGAAAAGTATTTGATGATCAAATACTCTTACCTGAGATTATACAGGTTAAAGTCACTTACTGAGTGACAGTTTTTTACCATGACCATACACAAACATTATTAACTTTTTTTAAAAAGTTGTAAGAAGAACTTTAACCTTCCTTGTTTATCATAAAGTTACAACAAATGCAATATGTCTTTCTTTGTCCATCTGTATTAGTAAATTATTCAGTATTTCATTAGTAAACTTAACCTGAGTTGTCAGTTGGCTTTACCGTGAAAGGTATTTTAACGTCTATTACAAAAGGTCCAGTGCTGCAATACCTTGACTGTATTCTCCTTGGAGAGAGAAAATGACTACTATCGTCATTTTATCATCAGTTGCAGAGTTCACATAACTTGTTCTAGGTCAACCAGGAAGATTGTTCTGGTGCAAAAACCATAATCTGAATCTCTGAATCTGTGTATTAGATCATTAGATAATCCATGTATGTGATTGGCCAAGAGCCCCTATTCCATTGCTTGCGATGGAATTCCATTGCTATAATATTGGATCATTCCTTTTTCTGTTGTGGTAAACAACTGGATTTAAAAAAAAAAAAAAAATTCTATTTCTGTGCTCACTTCAATTGTTTTTAATTGGTTTTACCTTTATTTGACTCTTTAGATAGAAAAATAGTAAATTTTAGCATTTTAAATGAAAATTTGTCTGAAAAATTAGTATAAAAGTGAGTACTAATGATACTTTTACAGCAAACTTTGTCCAGGAGACTGATTTGTTAAAACATTAAAAATTATTCTTTTGTGTAGCTATAATGAAAACTCACTGTAATTGGCGAAGTCTTCATGAATATTTGTGAGGTATCTTGAAATTATCATTTGGAAGATGATACGTGATCAGTTCACACAGAATTATAAGTATGCATGTACCTAAACGTACACGTGTGTTGTAGATGTTGCAAGAGCCCAGGAAAAACTCATTCAAAGCCAGAGGAGAAAGGGTGATACTAAGCAATTGCAGATTTATGAAGATTTCAGTGACTATACCTTTTACCGCTGCCTCTGCTCGGTGCAGTTTACCCACTTGGATTTCACATTAAATGAGACCAGGATACAGCTGTTCAGCATCTCCACTTCAGATAAGTGGTATATATATTCAGGTATATGCCCAGCACCTAAATAATATTTCTTAAATTTCATAATTACAGACTACTGAGGAAATAGTCAACACTAATACTCAGAGTATAGTACAGTGTCTGCCTTAGCTTATTGTACTGGAAGAGATTCCATAGAGCCAGATGGTACTGTACGGTGAAAAGCCGCCAATAATGAAAAAAGAAAATGCCATCAAAAGTTTCATTTTTCCTGAGTAAATGAACCAGTACATGTGAAATAAAGCTTGATACAGATGACTTATGTTCACTTGGCAGAGTAGAGTTAAGGTTGCAAAATAATTTTCTGGATTATGTCTAATTTTATATGCTTATAAATTCTTGGACCAAAAAAATCACATTTGGAAATTCTATTTTTGCATCTTGGTTACTAGCTAGAGATGATTTTTTTTCTCCTTCTAGAAATTTTAAGCCGAATGCTTCTTCCTGTGCATTTCAGTTTTAGGCGAAGAACAATACATTTTTCTATTTAAAAAGTTTTCTGTTCTAGGAAGTTTATAAGCGCTAGATTCCTGTCAGTTGTTTCTCCATCAGGTCCTTCATATTCCCTACAGCAATATTGCTTTTAGTTTCCCATTCCCTGACTTTAATACTTCGAGTAACAACGCCTCTTTTTCTCCTTGAAATCCCCCAAAAGTCATTGTATTGCATTCATATTACTGCGAAGTCCCAGCATATCTTTATCCAGCCTGACAATAGGGAACAAATGGTTGCAACCGGTTTGTAGGGGTGTCTGTGCATTACCTGGTCAGATAACCCACGTATAAGGGGTGGCCAAGGGACCCCTGCTCTAGCTGCTGGTCCAAGGAGGAAAGTACGATGCTTTTCCTGCTCTCCCAGTCCCTGCCAACGACTCATGCCACACTTATAGATTCATCTCCTTTGAGGTGTCCACCTCTTCAACAAATAGGCCAAAAATTGCACACATGCACACGGATGTGATTTCATCACTTCATTTCTGTAGGAAATCAGACATCTTTTTAGAGGAGATACTTAAAAATTGTGAAATTGCAACATAGAATGTAAATGGATCTGTATGAAGGAGTAGCTCTGCAACTGTTTTGAAAGAGGGAGGAGAGTGGTTGATTATGAAGCATTCCTGTGGCATTAATGTGGAGTTTCTGTGGGCTGTGGTCAACTCTTCATTGGATCAGCAGGATGAAATTCTTCTTAAACCTGTGTGCTCATCAACCAAATGGAGCATGTTGACTACACATGTGCCTCTTACATATGCGAAGTTCATATAAAAAAAAAAAAAAAAGTTTTTGTCTTTTCTTAAGTTCCAAAATTAGAAAAAGACATGAAAACAAGGAGAAAAAAAATTCCAAATACTTTAGTAATGGGAAAGAGCTGAAGCCATGAAACCAAGTAATAAATCATAGATTACTGTGGAAGCTGAGGAGATAGCGAATGAGAAGCATATGTTATTAATACATGCTTTTTTTCCTTGGCTCCAGTTATCAAAAAGAAAATACATCCCACATTACAAATAAGATCAAGGGGTTATAAACGCAAACCAGAATATGGAAGGAAGGTGTTTGAAATATTTTAAAATGTTAGTTTATACAGTATTTTGGAGTTAGCGGAAGTTATGTTTCAGAAGTCCAGGTAACTGAGTAGGATTACAGATAGAGAAAACATAGCTTTTTTTGGTTTTTTTAAAAAAAAGAGGGATCAAGGGGAGACTTACAAACCAGACAGCCTAATTTCAATAGTAGAAAAATAACAAGAGTATTAAATAAACAGTTTGTAATTATAAAGAGAATAATAAAGTGATAGGAAACTACCAAGGTGGTTTTTTGAGAAAAGACTATAGCAAAATTGCCTCATTTCCATTTTAAGACAGGCTAACTAGTCTGGAGAGAAACAGTACTTGTGATTTGTCTTGACATTATTAAACCTTAAGCATACTCCCACATGATGTTCTCATAAATATTTTTGGTAAATAGTACCTGGTTTAACTTACTGTAAAAAAAGTTGAAAATGATTGAAAAAGTAATTCTAAAATTGGATTCCAGTATTTGCTTGAAAACTGGAAGAATATAACATACGCAAATTTGCCTGATCCAGATTCACATCTTATTAGTTTCCTATCTGGTGGAAATCTGCAGCTTGAGCAATCTCAGTGAAAATTATATCTTTACATATTATTCATCTTCCAAGTAAATTTTATCATGAACAAATGTGAGTAGATCTCACAGGAATAGTAAAAAGCAACCCCCTGATACGTAAGTCATCCTCCTGACAAATTTCAGAGTCTCAGCAATCTGTAAGCCATTTTGGCTAAAATATTCTCTTGAAAAGTAATCTATTGTGGAAAACTGGTATGGTAAATATCAGCCAAAACATGTTATATTTGGCAAAGCTGTATAGCATTTATGTACCTGAACAAAGAAGTCAGTACTGAGAAATTACAAGTAATCTTAGTAATAGGATATATTTTTAACCTACATGACACCCACACTGAAAGTTCAAGATTGCTTTAAAAAAAAAACCTGATTAATACTTCCAGAATCATACTGATGATTCATCTCCCATAGCTAAACTGTACCTGGAAAATAAAACTTTTTCCAAGCATATTTTAATTGTGCATTTCCCTTTTCTTCTATCTTGTTGTTGTTGTTCCTTTTATAGTCTGTGGAAAAGATGGAATTATATTTTAATAATTTATTCACCCTAAGAATGGAAATGGAAAATCCTTCTTCATGGCATTTGCGCTTCTACTAACTTGTCTCAAATATTTCATTAAAGAAAGAAAGAGATCATAGTGTCGCTAGACAATTTTGAGCCATATTGAAGCTTCAACTACATGATGCTGACTTCCTACACTTAGTGTCTGTCACACATATAACTTAGGAGCCCTGCACATTTATCTGAGTGCTTTCAGTATTCTTTCTTCACTGACTTGAAGCCTCAGCTCTTCTGTAATTTCACAGTGGTACAGTGGAATAATGTGGTCTGAATTTGCAGTTTTGCAGCAAATCCTGTTCTCTTTAGAACAGGAAAACTTCAGGGAAGTGATCAAGGACAGGTCAGTAACCATATTTACTATATTCACCTGAGAGGATATTTATTGCATATAAGTACTGTCAAGAGATATGGCAAATTAAGGAGAGCACAAGCAAAGCTCTCTCTTTACAGCAACAATAATCTCTAGCATCAGTAAACCATAATCTAGCACTCAAGCCCTTCTGTATTTTTATTAACATGGGTCTTCTGTTGCTGAAGTCTGGAAGTTTACTAATGAACATCTTGTAGTGCTTGATCATTTGCAAGATGATGGTAGATAAGAGTTAAGATATTGCCTGCCTGTGTGACAGTATTGAACAGTCTGATTGTTGTTGGAAATTGATTTTAATATTTGCTGGAATAGGTGAATTTATTTGGCTGCTCCTAGAAAGACTTTTTTCAAATGGATTTCTTGTGCATTAGCAAATTTTGCATGTGCCAAGGCAACATTTAAAAGTGTTCCTGATTTAGCAGCAGACAATGTCTTTTGGAATCACCAAGCTGAAAGTGAAAAACCACCTGAATCTTCCAGATCCCTGTATGACACTGTTACCAGACTTAAGTAAACCAATAAAGTGGCAATTCATCTGGCACTGCATGTTGGCATCATGGACCTGGTTCTTATGTTTGCAGAGTAAGAGCAAAATCTAACTTGTCCTTCTTTCTTTGTGCAAATGACAGTCACAAAGAGGAGGGCAAATAAAAGTTTATAGCTGAAGAAGCTTTCATACCCTAGCTGATGATTTATCTTTGTGTGTTTATAACAGTCTTAACAAGCTGTGTAATACTGATACATTTGTTCTTCTCAACCATGATATGGCAACCAAGCCCTGGTATACTTGCTGAGATAGAAAGCTGAATTTTAATTTCCTTTCCCTTTTTGACTTCCATGGGGATTGGAGCTAAAACCTAGATATCTTTATCTGTTCTTTTTTTACAAAAGATATGGTTATTATTTCAAACTGATTGAAATAATATGCTGAAGAAGATTGTAGTAATAGTTGTGCTCTTGTCAACAACTAATAAACAGTATCTGTCAGTGTCTCCATTATCTGCCTTTTATGTGAAACAGGCTCATGTCTTGTTCAAACAGTGATTCAACAGCTCTTAGAAGTAATCAATAAAATTAAGTGTGTGCGTGGTAATGATGCAACAGGCCTGTCAAGCTCTTTATGATATGTAATAAATCCAGCTCTCATAGGTGGTAGACAAAACAAGAACATATATTTTTCTTACTTGACTGCGCACATATAGTGATTGAGGTCAGTGTAGTGTGCACATTTTTTATATTCTCAGGACCAGCAGGCAGTTTCACAGTCTTGTCCTCCCACTGCTTTAATTCAATCTTTTATTCTCTTGTTGTCTTCCTTCTAGTGCCTTCATTGTACTTAATTCACTTACTAGGATACATATAGTAAACTGAAATAGCTTTGTTTATTGAAATATTAGACATGCACAGATTATTTTAATTACACCAAAAATAAACTGACGATCTTAACTAAAGAAAAAAGCAGCAGTCGCAGATAAGGTAAGCAGAAGGATGGTGTTAGATGATATAGAGCAAAACTATCACTCAGTCATCTGCCTGGCTGGGTATGTAATGGAAATAAATGTTTCTTTAAAAATTAAAAAAAAAAAAAATCATCAGAACAATCCATCTGTTTGAAAGAAGTGTCATTCATGTTATTTTCTAGGAAAAAAATCACATTACATTCTAAACTTGAAGAGACCAACTTTCCACCATTAAAACCATATTCAAGATAGTCTCCTGCTAAGAGACACATTGCATCCATGCATTTCCCCAAGCCAGAAGGCCATACCTATCTTTTACCCAATCCATATTTCCAAATTAACACCCAGTCCTCTTCCCCTTTCCCTGTTGTAAACTGCATGCAAGCTAAATACACCACTGGGACACCAGTTCTCTGAGCAAGGTCTACCCTGAGCCTGCATAAATCTGAACCCCAACTTCTGCTTTGCATCTGTATCTGACCAGCCAGCTTCAGGATTGTGAAGGTAGCGCCAAAATCAGATATCCTGAGCACCACAGCCTCACCCCCATTTGTGGTGTCCTCTGTCAAATGCTATTGTGATCATCTGCATTTCTGGGAGCTTCTGGGGCATGAGGCTTCAGGTGAAGTCCACCTCTCTGATACTACCATAGCTGACCACATCTAACCGAGCCCTGCAGGAGAACACCTCCAGATTTATGCTCCTCTTTTATGATTCCAGATGATCACTCATCCCCACAGATAACCTGACATAAAATAGTGAAGACATGACAGAGCATGAGGGAAGCAAACCAACTGGTAAACTGCATGAGGAGTGCTTGGATGCCTCCTATTTGGCTACCCAGTTCTATAACAACTTCAAAAACTAGCACCACTCTTGAAAATAATCTTCTGATTGAGGGACGTGCAGTATTAACTGGAGAAACAAAGTGTTGTCTGCACATGAAACATAGGTTTAGCAATACTGCCCTCTTTCAACAACTATTGTTAGCATTCAAAAGATCAGTCACAACAGATGAGACATCTTCTCTCGGATATGCAAGAGAGACTATTGCAGTTTGATCGTCCTCTGAACTGTGATAGAGAGTGCTGCAGTAGGGACATGGGGAAGGACCGACTCTCGGTGACGAGACATTCCTGTCTTTTTTCTTATCCCAAAACTCTTCATGTAACATTGTTAGAGCAGTCTGAAATCCTGCCTACAATCTGTGTTAGGTTACCTTTGATTGCTTATCTTGATAAACATGTATAGATTAGTAAGACTAGAGAAATGAAAAACTCTTTTCTCTCAACTGGTTTGGCTGCATTCAGTGAGTGTATTCAATGTCAGAATAGCCAGAAACTGAAGTGAAATTGCTGGATTATTTCTGTTGATTTTGGAGCAAATCCAAGATTAATGGAGTAGGTTTATATTTTAGAATGTATTGTTTTTAAAGACAGTGATTCAGGAGATGTAGACCTTTGACTTGAGCCAAGAACTTATACAGAATCATATATTGAGGCCTATAATATTTCAGGAATAATCATGAGTGTGTATTTAATTTTAGTTTTACAAAAATTAGACAATGAGGGTTAAACAATGGCACTATTTTTTAAAAATTATTTATATTAATTTTATATTAATTTTACAGTAGACATCTACTGTCATTAAAATATATTTTAAGAAACTTATCTCCATACTTGCTTCATAACTATGAATCCAAATAGAAAAAGTAGATTTTTTTTTTTTTAATGCATCAAAAAATCAGAATAAAGATAACATGGTCTTAAATTTGTCAAAGGATTTTAACCACATTCGCACTTCATTTTTCTTTCACAACAAGATCTAATTTTGAGTGTGAGACCCAAATTATTACTTCAACAACCAAATGCGTTTTATTGCCAATTACCTAAGTGCTTAGTTTGATACAAGTTCTCAAGAGATTTTCCTTCTTTTAGGATAATGATTTCTTAATTTGTTGACTAGCAAGTATGCAAAAGCAGAAGTATGGGAGCATTTTTCCTCTTCCCTCAGTTTCACCTTATTTCTCCTTATTTAACCAGGTATGAATGATAAGAAATAGTACATTCTGCTTATCAGCTATATTGGCTTATGCTCCTATTTTTTTAATTAGGAGTGTTTTGTTTATGCTGTCCTTTTGTAATTTTGCAAGTGTCAGTTTGTAATTTCCATTAGATACTGAATTATAATAATCTGTTTTAAAGTGCTTATTACTTCAACTGTTGAAATGAAAAATGGCTATGCATTGTTTTTTAATTCATCTATTTTTTATTGGAAAGTTGTCAGAAAACCAGTGGGTAATTTCAGAGGATAATTTTTGAACTAATTTCATTTATGTTAACACATTCTCAAAGCTGTTTGAGAAATTCTTGTGTTTCCAGGTTCTGGAAGGAGTTTAACTTTGCTTGTCTGACGATGACCCACTCAAGACAGATTGTTACACACATCTAAAAACTTGTGATAAACATATTCTTTGCAGGAGCAAGGGGCTGAAAGCACTGTTCTCTTAGACTTCGGTGTGCACTGAGCAAGCACTGTGAGGAGGACAGCTTATTGCCAAAACTTTCTCTGTTCTAAGACTACCATGTCTGGCAGGTCTTTCTCTGCAGTTTTTGTGGATGTTTCGTAGAAGATAAACCCATTTGTAAGGCCTGTTAAACCACGTGAAAAGTGTACCTTGGGAGCTTGTCAAATATCATTCTATTACTCTTGCTGTACAGTAATGCTGCTTATTGTCACTCTCTGCTGAAGAGAGTAGATGGTAACAGAAAATTACATTTGTCTGGGAACAATAAATTTGCTTAGTGGGAAATAAAATCCCTGAGACAATAAAATATATATCTGCCTGAGGATGTAAAGAAACTGTGCACAATTTTTTTTTTTTTAAATCAGTAGAATTTCATCATCATGAAGTAGAACCCTCAGATACTGTCAGCATGTAATGGTTTCTTTCTGTCATTCCTTGTTTCTCTTTTCCTTTGCTGCTCCTTGCTGCTTACTGACTTTCTCTACTCCAGCATGGCTCCTCCACAGCTTGTGGTCCCTTTGGGGGTGTTACCTGTTCTGCCATGGAACACCTCCTGTTGCTCTGACCTTGTTGCCTTTTTTGGGCATTTACTGCCCTTTCTTAAATACATTTTCCCCAAGGCCCCACCACCTCAGCTGGGGGTCTCAGCCGTGCCCTGTGATGGGTGGAACCGGCTGTGTCCAACACAGAACAGCTCCAGCCTTTCCTCACAGAGACCTCCTGCAACCCTACCCCCACTATCAAACATTTCCCACTTATGCCCAATAAAGGGTCACAAAATAATGCCCCACAAATACTAGTGAACAATTTAAGACATTCTTTAGTAGTGAGCTTTTCCTGAATAGTAACCTTGAATTCCAGGTATTCTGTTTGAGGCAGTTTTCTTGAGAAGATACCATAAAATACTATGACAGGAAAAACAGAAGTCCAGTGCCTTGCTTTTTGTTTAAAGGCAAACATACAGAGTGTGCCTCGATAAACTACTATTTAGCTGAAAACAATTTTCTTCCCAAAACAATAAGTTTCCCACATGTTCCCACAATATATTTACAAGCTGCAGACTTCACAAATAGTAGTATCATGTAAATTGAACAAGTCTGTTATATTATATTTTTTGTAATTGTGGCAGAATATCACTCCTTTTCTGTCTGGGGAGATTAGGAAAAAGAATCATAGAATCGTAGAATTGTTTAGGTTGGAAAAGACCTCTAAGAGCATCAAGTCCAACTGTTAACCTAATGCTGCCAAGTCCACCTCTAATCCACATCCCTAAGAGCCTCATCTTCGCATCTTTTAAACACCTCCAGGGATGGTGACTTCCCTGGGCAGCCTGTTCCAATGTCTGACAACCCCTTCCGTGAATAAGTTTTTCCTAATATCCAATCTAAACCTCCTCTGGTGCAACTTGAGGCCATTTCCTCTCATTCTATCGCTTGTTACTTGGAAGAAGAGAACACCACCCTCTATGCTACAGCCTCCTTTCAGGTAGTTGTAGACAGTGATAAGGTCTCCCCTCAGCCTCCTTTTCTCCAGGCTAAACAGCCCCAGCTCCCTCAGCCACCCTCTCATAAGACTTGTTCTCTAAACCCTAATTTAACTGGTACACAGAAGATGAAATGTGTTACAAAAAGTCAAGGGAATCTGAGAACTGGTTGGGAGGAACTCTGCCTTTCTTTGTGAATTAGGACAGATGAATTTCATACCCAACCATATTTCTCTGTGCAGGCTGTGGTGTGACTCTAACCTGCCTTTGGCCTCCCATCTTGCTTATCTGATTCTCCTTCAAAGGCTGCCGAGAATGAGTCCTCCTCACCCTCCTTGGCTGTGACTTGACACCGCATCATCCTCAAAAATCCTCGACTTATCAAATATTTTAAATGTGTTGTGATACCTGAATGTTCTTGCAAGTTGAATGTTTTCATTGACCAAGCTGAGTTAAATGTAAACAATAAAATAGCACAAAATGAAAACTAAATTGACATGCAGCACTGCCAGTGAACGAGTTATGGATCTACATCTTTTATTCCAAACACTTATAACTTTATAGCTCCCTATAAAGATTCAGATTTTTATTTAAAGTCCATTGTTGTTTGCTGACTAGTCTGTTCTGTACTTATGTAAAATGTTTATAAACCTGAATATAAATTCACATTTTCTCTTTTTTTTTCTCTTACTTCCTCTTTCAGGAACTTGAATTTCAGGATCTGACGGCAGTTTTGCACTGTATTCACTCCTTTATAGCAGCAAAAGTGGCATCAGTGGATCCACTATTCATAGACAGTCAGAGTATTGCGAGAAAATATATGTACAGTAACTGATATCAGATTATATGTTGTGACTATGGAAAACAAATTATTTTCTTAAAGAAAGTAGTTATTTCATGCACAATATTGCAACTTCGTGATTTTATAAGGAGTCTATAGTTGTGTTAACTGTAACATTAAGAGTTTTCACAATCCGTTAAACATTTTGAATCAATAAGTTAACTAATACTAAGCCAAACTGAATCAGTTTGTCATCTTCAGCACTTATCTAAAATTCTAAGTGAATATTTATTCAATAATATTTGTGGTATCATTTTGATTTCTGCTGTCATGGTCATACATACTCCCTCTTATTAGCCAGAAATGTGGAGTAACATTTGAAAAGTGTGTATCCAAAATTTGACCTCCAGGTCTGTTTGAAAAATGCTGGACTCACAGACAGTTTCTACAGCCTTTGCTGTAGAAAAGATCTAATTACTGAAGACAACTACTGTAGGAATTGAACTTTTATCTTGTTTCTATATGTTTGAAAAATTATAGTTCCATGGTACAGCTCTTCTGAGGCCTGAGAGTTTTGCTCTGGCAAAACGCTGAGTACTCTGTTTCAGACTAAGGAAAAGACTTAAGCACACACTTGACTCTAAGCATATTAAGTGGCCCCGGTGTATGCACCAGGTAATGTGAAGTATGTATTTAAATATCATGGTAGATCAACTGAAGAGCTTTAGTCTCTACTAAAAAGCCTCAGTTTTAAAAAACTTACCATAGGGTTTTCTTATCTATTAAGGCTTCTACAAATCCTTTATTGACTCATAGATTGGCTTGACACTGTCCTTTGATGTGTTGCTCTGTGTGGCTGAGAACAGCTTATTTAAAGAACAGCTTTTGTTTGGAGGAGGATGCTCCCACTATAGGGTGAACATAACAAAACATAAAGACTTTTTTTTCTTTTTCCTACAGCTCTAACCCTGACTTATACACAAGTGAAGTGGGTTTTGTCCTTGCTAAGGAAATAATATGGTTCCACTTTTCACATACTCCTAACCTTCCTTCTGAAATCATCTTCTGATATACACAGACAATAGTTCCTGCTATGGAAAAAATCATATAAAAGGAAAACATTTAATCTTAGTTCATATTCTCTGTAAGTAATACCAAATATTGCCGGTTTCTGTGATAGAAGTCTCAGTTGTTCTCAAGTGCAGTTTTGAGGCAGCATCAGTTTGGTTTGGTTTTTTTGGTTTTTCGTTTTTTTGGTGGTTTTTTTTTTAGAAAATAAAACAATTGAAAAATCAAGCAAGAAGAATATTCTAAATAGATAAAATGAATATAGAGCAAATTCATATAATCATTTAGGTTGGAAAAGACCTTTAAGATCATAGAATCATAGGATGTCCTGAGTTGGAAGGGACCCACAAGGATCATTGAGTCCAACTCCTGTCCCTGCATATGACAACCCCACAGTTCACACCATGTGTCTGAGGGTGTTGTCCAGTCTCTCCTTGAACACTGTCAGGCTTGGGGCTGTGACACCTCCCTGGGGAGCCTGCTCCAGTGCTGCATCACCCTCTGGGTGAAGAAACTTTTCCTAATGTTCAACCATTGAGTCAAAGTCCTCCCTAAATTTTAGGAGTCTAGTAAAGTGTTCTGCTAAAATAAAAGGCTGAAGTTACTGTATCCTAAGGAAAAGAGGTAGGTGCCTTTAAAAACTCTCAGTTGAGGAGTGGGTTTACGTAACTTCAGTGCTTAAACTGAGTCAGAGAAATTCCCCCCCTCAGGTACTAAGGTAGGTAACTGTCTTGGCAGGCTGCAATGGGGCCTCAGGCACTTACTTTAAATGGGTGATTATCTGTCCACCTACAGCCTAGGCACAAGTGCCTAAAGTAGGTGATTTGATCCTACCATAAGGACTACCTGTTGCCAAGTGTTATCCACAGAGAAATTAACTTTTAAAGTAGGGACTCTGCAATTCCAGTGTTGTTTGTGGTTCTAATGTTTGCAAGGAGGCATAGTAGGAGTGCTAACTCCTGTTACAATAGTTAGCAAAATTAAGAAATATTTTTATTAATTGTAAATAAATATTTATAGGTATTATAGTATTTTTTTAAAAAATATTATCTCCATTTTATATTACATTTTAAAAAGAAAAAAAAGTCTTTCTCCAACGTGCTTTTGTTCAAAATGTTTCATTTACTTTTCAGCTTCCTGTTTTATTTTTAGCTCTTCGTATTTACTGAGATTTTGACATTCAAAAAATTATAGCATTAAAATTAGAATAGCTTTCTTACAATCAGTTCTCAGTTATTAACAGGAACAATTACAAGTGACTGGGTGTCTGTATGATGGAGAATAATGGAATTCCTTCATTTTTGTTTTTCTGCTGTTTTCTCAAATACGAAGTTCAACACTGATGTGGAACAGTAAAAAACTGTAACAACCAGTACTGAACTGATAATCCAGTCAGGCCTCTAGACTTAACGTTTTAAGAATCATGTGATTAAAAACACAGCATATCTCCCCAAATACTGTAAATAAAAACTTAAAGCAAATTAAGCTTAGTTTATTAAAAAAAATCTTCTATTTCTACCAAAAAGTTCTGCAATTCAAAACCAACTTTTTTTTTTTTTGCAAGAGAAGCTGGATATTGCACATTTTCATTAGCCACCCTCAGAATTGTTATATGAAGTCGCTTATACTGATTTGAAGTAATTCTGTTATTTGTTTCTTGAAATTTCTAAATTCTTTTGGTCTTCTGGTGAGCTACGCTCTCCACCATTTTTGCAAGACAGCAGTTTTCTTCTGGTCTGTCCAAATCAGATAGGAATATTAGAGAAAAAATTCTTATGAATTCACTCTCTGGATTTTAGAGTTGTGTTTTAGAAATAATTCTTCAAACATATTTTTAATGAGGAACCTGCAGATTCTTGTTAGCTCACTTGCTTTTTCCTTCCTTTCACATTCTGCAATAATCTCAAAGTGAGGATTAAAGGACAGCCTTCTGGGGAAGCTCCCAGAGCCTGGGAAAAGCTTAACAGACTGCTGGTTACTCAGACATTGTATGGGTTGTATATAACTATCATAGCACCTTGCATTTTTTTGTAATTCTCTTAATAGAATCACATATACCTCATGTGAAAATGTTGTGCTTCCAATTTGTTTGGTTGCTTATGTTCATTTGTTACTTTTTTTTTTTTTATTGTCAGTAAAACACATCGTTTTATTATTGTCTTCAGAGTGTGTGTCATATAACTTGTATATATTTTTCACATTTAAAGATCTTTCTTGAGTATTTACACAAGTTTTCAGCTCAATAAAGACCGTGAAATAGTAGGATTCACAAACCTAAATAGATCTGCTGCTAGGTAGATACCTTCAACAGACACCCCTCGGGAATTCCACCCTGAGGCAGAGGACAGATGCTTCGTGGTGACTGGACAGCTAGAATGTCAAATATTTAATTGCTAATCAAAACAGAAAACAAAATTTAATATGCTTTGTTACATACTTGGGATATATTAAAGTTTAGTCTTAGTGTCTCATTATTCAGTTGTGGATAGTTTTCCTTTTTTTTTTTCTAGGGTGACAAAGTGGTACCAGAATTTAATAAGGGGTAGGAGGAGAGAGGCATTTCCTACAGCTGGGGAAAGAAGCATAAAAACTGAGGGCTAGAAAATTGTGCACCATCACAAAATCAAGATAGCCACGCATGACTAGAAACACAATAAAACAGGGATAATTTCTATATGTCCAGATCATCTTTATGTCTTTAATTTAAACTTGGTTAAAAGTCTGAAAATAATGCCATTTGCAAACATGATTTAGAGCAAATAGGTAGTACCATTGATTTAAATCAGAGTAAGGGTCATCAGCGACATATAAATTAAGGAGTGGAACAGCATGGGCTTGAGCAGTGGAACGGAATCATACTATTGATTTATTAAAATAGTTTCTGGCATTCTTTGCTCTGCAGTCATTAAAATCTGCAGAAAAAATCCTGTGCACAGTTATAAGGTAGAGTCAGGTCAGGTCTGTTTCCAGTGAGTGGCTTAGTTGTGCTTCCCTCTTTAAAACGCCCCAGAGTTTAATAGAGGGGATGTGGCCAGAACCTGCCAGATGTCCTCAGGGATAGAAAACAGGCCATGACAATTTTAGTTACAAATTTAGATGTTGCCAGAGAGTCTCACTGACTTTGGTGGAGGCAGGATCTCAGCTCTTGTATCTGGCCTTTTATTATTTAATTTTTATTTTTGCTTATAGTCATAAAGTATAATATTGAGGATGTGCTGATCCAAAGCTCAAGCTTTGGAAATCTGACTTAATTCTTTTCTCACTATGGTCTTAGAAAAAGTATTTAAAAGTGATTTCCACTCTTTTGCCAGTGCACCTGAAGCTTAAACAAGAATTTTTTTGAGGTGAAGGGCTAAACTCTGACAAACTTTGCAACTGTAATTCTGAAATCCTGTCTTATATCTGTACTCCATTAATTTGTAAGTAACTTCACACAGGTCATGCCTTTTCCACAAAACCTTTAATGTGAAGTCTGGTCTTTGTAGTGCCATAAGCAGTGTTTTAAATGCCTGAATTTCTTTTCAAGTACATTTACATAACTGCTTCTACTAAAATACTGTCAGTATTTTCTAACACCTCCCCACATGCCTGAATATCTCCTCTGTCACAGTGTTTGAGGTGGGGTGTGTGCAATGGCAATATGATTTTTCTGTTTTTGTTGACTGCTGTGGTTGATTTTTGGTTTAATATAGTTAGGCCTAGTCCTTCATGAAGCTTTTGAGGGCAGAGAGGCTGAATGTTAGAAAGGAAACCCTTTCCTCCATGCTCTCATGACAGGCAAAGAGAAGTCACTGATGATTTCTGTTCCTCTTTGCAATGCATGAAAACTGGACCAAAACACTGCAAGAATGGAAGCAGAAGAGGGATGGACAAACAGAGTGTGCAATCTTAAAATCCTCATTTCTTAGGCATGCAAGATAGAAGTGCCTATCATTCTTAAAATTTCATACAGAAATTCTTCTTTCAATGTGGTTCTCTTACTTTAAATTGCTGTTCATTGAGTAACAGTTAATGAATAGGAAAAATATTTCAAAGAAAATAATGAAAAATGCATCATCTAATCATGTATTTTGTTTCTTAACCTTTGATTCAAAAATGTTTAGGTACTTTTGTGTTGAAGCATGTAGAGAAGAGATTATCTTATGTGAAGTAAAAGACCTTGTAGTAAGTTATTAGAAAGTACAAAAGGGATTTGTGTAGCATGCAAGATGAAATTGAAGATGTATTCTAATCTGATTCAGCTAGAAAAATTTTGCAAGTAAAATCTTTTCATTAAATCTGAAGTTATTAAATTCCCTGGATTTGAGCCACAATCTACTGCTGTTGTAGGTCTTAGTGACTTAAACAGGACCTAACATGAAAAAATACAAAAAGATACACGACTTTAAATACTCTACAAGGAAAGAAAAATGTTTTTCTAATATCCCCTTGATGCACAGCTGCCTACATTGTCAGTAAAAGGATTCACTCCTACAGAAAAAAAATTGCTGACTTTTCAGTAAGGAATCAAACTCCAACTATTTGGACTGAAAGCTGTAATCTTTGTATTTGAAAAGGCTGCCGTGGTGCCCTGTAAGAGCTGCAGTTATGCAGGTTTTCAGAGCTCTAGTGTAGATGTATCACAGACGCTTTTCTTCTGTGCAAAAAATTGATCTGTTGTGCAAGTCTATGCTACATTGGGAACTGCCAGGGGTAGAAGTGTCTCAGCTGCATAGATCTGCAGAATTACCAGGCAGCCAAGCAGGGTAATGTAAATGTAAAAACTTTATTTTTCTTTCCTGGTTACAAATTATTCTTGGAACATTATTTCTGTTTTCTGTATTTCTAGGCTAGGTAGCTGCCAGGTTTTTACATATCTCTAAATCCTCAAATGTCATGGAAACATCCTGTTTGATGCTTATTAATAAATTAATGTGAAAATTAGGCATACAGTCTATGTTTATCAGCTGGTCTGAACTGTCTAACTGGTGCAAAGAAACTGGCAGTTCCAAGGAGTACTTTACTCCCTCCTGCACGAGTTGGCTAAAACCAGGGAATTGAATCACGTTCTGAAGCATCAGTTTTCTTTCTGCATCAAGTAGCCTGGGTTTTCCTATGCTATAACATGCTTTTTTTGACACCTCAATTTTGCATAGATAGCCTTAGTGTCAGATTCATACACTAATACAATAAAAAGTAGCAATCATGAGGCATGTTGGAGGATTGTGAGAAAAAATTAAAACAATCCTGAAGTGAATGGGGTGAATCAGAAGTCTGTCATCCCCTTAAACAGGCAGGGGCGGGGGAAGTCTATTTTTCCAGCAAGCAGTTACTACAATTTCTAAAATGAGCAGTAGAAAACGTATTTATTTGTAGATGGGTTCTATGTCCTAAGGGATACACTGACTCTTGGAACGTCAAGCTACTCATGAAAATAAATATTAGAGATTTTCCACTGTGTCTTTAAACACTTTATTCAATTAACATTCAGAACCGAGCTAAATTACTGCCCTTTAGTATACCCTATAACATCAATAAGCAGAGTACATAATCAGCTCACTGTTTTCTCTTTGCACAGAAGCTGGACAAGTATTCCCCAGCTGAGTTGATATGAATATTTAACTGGTTTTAAGGATAAGACTTTCCTGTGTTTTAAAGCAGAAATCCTTTACTGAACCAATGTGTTTAGTCAGATTATTTTATTGTTGGATAAAACTAGAAAAAAATCCTGTTCCTTAAATGTTTCTTACCAGGATTTGGAGACATGCTATGATTTGCATTTGTCTTGTACTCTAGCTATATTCAATATTATGAAGAATGTTCAGAATAAAGGTAGCAGTTTTCCCATCTGCCTGCTACCAAAAGCACCGTGGCTTCCACAAAAGCCCCAGCACTTACTATATAGTAGCACATAATGCACTTGCTGTACAAGATATACTAATGCTTTTGTGCAATGCAAATGGGGAAATACATGTGGTCAGAGAGAAGCAGAAAACTTAGTAACATGGAAACAGCTGCAGGGTTGAATGTCAAAGGCATTTCTGGGCTTCAGGTTTTTGTGACAGTCAATCATATTTTTATCATACATATGAAAAGGATGTGAACAAGGTTTCTCTGCTTTATCAATAAGATCTTTTCCTGATTTTCCTCCTGGAAAAACTTATATCATACTTCATTTTTGTCTAGTGTATTCTAGCAGGCACAGCAGTGCGGTACATCTTTCCCTTTGCGAATTAGTGTACATCCCCCAACAATAGATGCCTTCTCAGCAGCAGTAAATCCATTTATATGGCATGCTCTCTTATGATTTTACTTCGTCTAACTAAGAGACATGTAAGCATTCTGGGTTTTTTATACTTTCTGTATCTAAATAGCTTTGCCAACCAAAATCCACTGGTTCTTTGCACTCAGAATTGCTTAGTTCCTTTGCCTTCAGATGAAATGTGCTCCTAGTTTGACATGACTGATATTTTATTTCCTAATATATAGGCAAGTAGGCAAGGTATATGTGTTTTTGTTGGGTTTTTTTTAATGTAATGGTAATTTTAATAAGCACAGTGTTTTCTCTACCATCCACAGCTGCACAACTATACCAACAATGCTTGCAAATATATTTTGTCTGAAAGAACCTGTATGTTAAACTGTGTATAATAGGGGCTCCCATTTTTCCTTAATGCTTGCTAATCAATTGCTTCAAGTTTGGTGGTGCATCTTTTTCTGTGATAACGTTACCCTTCGATTTGTCACGCCACTTCACATTTTTTTCAAGCTCATTTTTCTGAAAGATTATATGTTGTGTTCATTTGTTGTAGCTCTTTCAAAAAAATCAATCAACCTTTGTTCTTTTATAGTAACATTCTCATCATCTCTTGGTCTGAAAAAACGCAACTGTCTAAAAAAAAAAAATCTATGTAGTTGTTCTCAAACAATTTGCTTCATTGATATTATTTTTATTTCTCTCTTCTTTGACCAAAAAAAAAAAAAAAGAGAAGAAATTTTATGTTTGGGATTTTTAGTGCTATCTTCCATCCCACTCTTCTTTTTCCCACATTCCTTTTTTTTTTAATTTGACATTCAAAGTGGACCAAACATTTTCTAGAAAATAAATTGGACAAATTATGTCTCTGTGACATGAAAACGTTCCCTCCAAAATCAAATGTTAGGACTTCAAATTGTATGAAGGAAAAAAAAAAGAGTTACATAGGGCAAGTCAATGTTCACTATTCCTCAACACCACAGAGTGTGGGAGCTGCCAGAACTGGCAATCTATGTACTTTAATTATTTTGAACTCCAAATAAAATTGAAACCAAGGGAATGGGCATTTCATTAAATATTGTAAAAACTAGGAACATTTTTGTAGCATAAGGAACAGAGAATATTCCAGTATCAGACACGTAGTTTCATTATATTAAGGTGTTTTCATTATATTAAGTTGTTATGCGAGCCATAAGAACTACCATTTTCTGCCTGACTAAGATTTGCATAACCCAGAAAATCCAGGGACCAGTATCAAATGCTTTGGAAGGAGTTTCCCAGACTATTCAACTCTTCAAAAAATCTCATGTGTAGAGGGACCTCTTATCCCCATCATTTTAAAGCACCATATACCAGATTTCTAAAAGCTGATCTTGAGCACCTGACTACAACCCAACACTATTCACTCTGTGCTATTTGCATTCTGTTTGCAGACTGCCTGTAGGATTTGCCAACAAAGAGCAACCTCCAGCTTACAAAAAATAACAAAATGATGTATTTAAAACACCCACCAAAAGGATACATAACTAGGAACCAGGGTAAGGTGTGGATGAAACTGTAGTTCCTCTGTGAACTGTGGTTAGTGACAACATCCCAGACCAGACTCTGGGCTGTTAAATGTCCCTAGAGATTCATTCCAAGCCAGATGGGGAGGCAGATCCATAACCATCTCCCTGCTGGCTACGAGCAGATCCTGCAAGGGAGAAAAGATCTTGCTATTGTAGTGTTAGTTGTGATTAGACTCCTCCAAAAGGACCTAATATTTAAAATTGCTAAATATGCAACCATCTACTCACTGCAGGTACTCACTTTGAATTCTTAGACCTTTGCAGTTGTTTACTCAGCGTGTTTAATTTAATATCTGCAGCAGGCTGGGAGTGTGCATACAGATGATTGCTGTGCCTCAGCTGCTGAGCACAAGTCATTAAGCCCTAATAGCTTGGTTACCTGTAGTTGTTTACCTGTGAAGCTATCTTTTGACTTTTCAGGTCAAATAGCTTAGCCCCACTGGAAATGTGCTTCAGTGTTGGGTTTGAAACTAAATTAAGTATATAGAAAAATTTCTGCAAAATTTTCTAAATGTGAGACGAGCAAGCAGAAGTATTTACATTATGAACAGAAGTAAGTAAGCACATGTGATGCACTTGAAAAGTGCTTTCTTAAATTCTAATAATTTAAAATCATGTCAAACTAAGCCATTTATTTTTTACTCACAGCAACATACTTATGCAGAGTAGGAAACTCAGACTTTAAATTGTAATGCTGTAGCATTTTCAAATGTGAGAGGTCATTCAGAGCATCTGCCTGTTCGTTGCATCATTGCTTAATGTTTCTCTCTTTAAATTCATGCCGAATTCTGCTGGGACCTTATCCAGAGCCATCACCACTCCTGCTCCTGGAGGCCTTAATTCCTGCACATTTCCTATGCCATGTCAGAAAGCAAGATTCACCATTTCTTACACGCATTTTGTCTCATTCTTGTTTGAGCGAGGAACGGTTTTATGTTCATACCCTGAAGAGAAATGCCTTCTTCCTTTAATTAAAAATGAAACAAAATGGGGAAAATATTCTGAAAATCTATCTTCAGTGGGAAAAAAAACCAAACTTTTATTTAGCACAGAGTTCGTATATATTTTCAGTGCACTCCAAGCCTCTGTTTGCTGAACACAATTACAAGCAGTTTACATCAGCAAGGTGCCAGCAAACAAGCGTGGCCTCAGCCCTGTCCTACACGCATATAGTCATTTCACCACCCAGCAGCGAAACGTGTTCAGCAGACTGCTGTGTCCCTGTTCGCTGTCATAAAATGAATCATTCTGGCAAAATTTAGTGCGGAACAGGAAACTTGATGTCACTGTAATAGCTTTAAAGGGCAAATTCAATTGTCCCTGTGTAAATATAAGTATTGGAAGCCTGAGCTTGAGTTGAACAGAAAATTACATGATCATTTAAAGTGGAAAAGGCACAATGACTTATTCAATGACTTTTTGTAGCACAAACAAGTTTGCCAAGGGGCAGAAATATTGTTGACAATAGAAACAGCATTAAAGGTAAGCATAGACCTTCTGAAGACCTTCTGCTATATTTTTCTATAGCATCTAATTCCTGAAGGTATGCAGTAAAACTTTGAGTTACTAACATATTAAAGTACTGCTGGAGAGGTAGAGCACGATGAGAAAGGGAGACCAGGAAGTATATTTAAATCTCTGAAACAAAGGTATGATTCTCAAGTGCTAGAAGGTAAAGGAGGTTGAATCTTGGTAGGGAAGCACATATTAATTTGATTTTTTTCTTTTACATTTTTTTGGTTGTCTATACTTTTGTAGTTGGCTTTTTTCCCTGGTTAAACTGATCTACCTCCACAAACAAAACTTTTTCTGATACCCTAGCATGAATTATATACTGAATTTGGAAGTGTGCTTACTGGGATGAATTAACAAAGTAGATTTCTGTGCATCCCAGCACAACTGTTGTACATCTGGCAATTCCTCCCATCCAGCAATTGATCTGCGTAAACCCAGACAGCAGAGACTTGAGGCTCTGGGATCCATCACTGAGGGAATTCTCAGATTTCCTGCTTTCATGCTTCATTTTAGAAAGTAGGCTCTAGATTATAAAGATGTTTCTGGGTTTTTCCATTTTAATGAGAGCAGAACTTCCAGGCTGATCAGCCAGACATGGAGAAGTATCCACTTCTCATTAAAAATTCCAGCACTGTAGAACAAGCCAGAAACTAATTTGCTGTCAGGAAGTACTGAAAATGACATGTGTCTTATTCTCCTCTCTATGTTCCCTCTTTATCTGGAAGAAGACTTCCAGAGTGAAACATCTTGGGTCAATTCGCTGCCTAAAATTTGTGCAGTTATCTCTTGTTCACCACGTAGAGGCAAAAATGGGCTAAGTTGAAGTTCATAATGAGAGATGAGTGTACTTTATCTGAAATGACTTGTCATTTAGTTTCAAACATTTAATATTTACATGCTCATTTTTTTGTGAAACAAAAAAACAAAACAACAACAATATTCACAATACCAACATGATCACAATCAGAAAGATAAAACTTTAGTAAAACCATCCTGTAAATGAGATATAAATGCACTCCTAAGGCTCTTATCTGTAGACCACAAAGCTTTGCAAAAACATACATATATGGGGTAATTTATACATGGGGTAACTTATTTGTGTTGCGTCCCTTTTCTTCATGCCATAGCTGCATACAGTGTTTGAAATAAGGAGCAAGACTGCATACTCTGCTCCATAAACAGTCAGTTAGACCACTGATACTTAGAAGTAATTCTAAATATTAATTCAGTGATGGGAAAGAAAATGACATTTAAAATGTAGAAGCACTCTCTCAAATGAAAAAGTTGGGATGTGAGCAGAAAAAAATGCAAACTAATGAGCTGCACTGGACAGGCTGCAACCAGGTGTTGGGAATATGCTGAGCGTGTCTGGAGAAGCTGCTGTACAGACCAGAGTGGGCAGCGGACACAATTACAAATGTGCAGAGTGGGAAAGGAGAATTGTGCAACAATGCTTTACATAGCATGAGCAGAAGTACCACTCAATTATTAAGTGACGGTGGCCCTATAAAAGAAACTGAAATCTTTTGTGGTTTGAGGTTTGTTTGTTTGATTTGTTTGTTTGTTTTTGTACTAGTCAGTGATTTTTCTTTGTGTGTGTGTGTATCTCTTGAAGCATGTAATGTATATCCTTGGGTTGCTGAGTTTTTTTTTCACATCTGGTCTACTGCCTCTATTCATTCCCCCCAGAAACCAAACATTCTGTTCTGTTAATCAATTTATTCAAAGTTTCTTATTTCTAAAACATATTTCAGAGTTCTGAAATCTCTTAAAGATAGAAGGCGATAGAACTTTAGCTCACTGTGTTTGCAATACAAAATGTCGATTATTTCAGGTTTTTTCTTTGAAATGACACCATCTGGTGTACATAAGTGATTAATTATTTATGTTTATTGCATTATCTTTATTCCATTTTATTAAAAAATGAGTATTTGTTGTATAAGCCATGATTAAAAAAAAATAAATTAGATGCTGAAATCTGTTTTTCCCTTTATATGTATTGGAAAATCCAAGAAAATTAATGAAATATTATGCAATAAGATTGGGGCTTTTAATTCAAGTATTTTGGCATCTTTCTTAATATATTAGTCAAATACTATTCCTGTTTCAACAGAAACATGGGTAATGACTTAGGCTGTTAAAGATAACATTCCATATATAACTTATGATTTCAAATTTAGAGGATTTAAAGTTCTCAGAATGTACTCAGGTTTCACATATCTGAGAAAAAAATTGAGACATTATTCTTTGTGAAAGTGGTAAGTAGAAACAAGGGAAAGCTAACTGACCTCTCCATGTTTCACAAAAGTCATTGTTGTGTCCTTGACGTTTTTGTTAATAGCATTCCCACATGTGCTTTTATATCAAAATTTGCAAGAATTTCTATCTCAAATACCACAATAAATTTGTTTACAAACACCATTATTAACAGAGTCACACACAACAGCTCTGGGAATATCCATCCCAAATGACCAATTTGAAATTTGCAGCCATTACATCTCCTTCTACCCATCATGTGATCTTGTTTGCGAAGTAAAAGGCAATGTACACTTATTGGTGAAAACTTGCAAAAGTACATTATGGAAGTGAAATGTGGCAGTTTTTCATGAAATTAGTGCTTTTGTCCTGTGTGTGAATGTCACCGACAATGATGTCTACAGTTGGTTCACATTCTGATCAACAACCCACAATACAGCATAAGACTGATTGCTGCTGTTCATTAGGAAGAGTGTATTTCAGGTATTCTTTTTAGTGTCTTATTTTTCTCACCCAAAGAAGAAAAACATACATGAATATACAGTGCACACATAATATGAGATTTTTTTAAACCTTTTCCAGACTGATGCCTTTGAAAGTCAATGGGCATCCATGGAATTCCCTTAAGAATGCAGAGCTTCTAGGATTAAATCATCAGTGATGACATTAACACTCAAGTTTTCCCCTCTAATTGCCTTTTGTTGTTTTTTCTACCTTGGAAATCTTTCTTTGTTGAAAGGGAAAGATCATATTTTCCCCAGTAATTGACATAAATTTTGAAGTATTTAATACGTTGAAGTCTCTGGCACAGGAAGAAAAATCAAAGTGAGCTACCCTAGGTAATTACCACAAGATATGAAGTTTTAAAGCTTTACACAAGATAAACTCAGAGGTTCTTTTTTAAGAAGAAAAACATTTGAATTAATATACTCTAATGTGACCAATAACTATTTATTATTAAATATTTCCTGACAGTCCACTAACTCTGTCCTAGAAATGCTTTAAAATTTTCAGCAGATCATAATAGACATGAACCTAAAGAGATATCAGAGTTCTATACAGACACTTAGAGGCTGTTTGAATGTTGTTCATCTTGTCCACGTGGCAATTAAATGTCTGTTGATTTTTACAAGTTTTTGCATATTGCAAGTTTTCTTCCCTTTTATTGGAAGGTTTTACTGAGGGCCAAAATATTGTGCGAAAAAATGATGCAGTAAATGTGATCATCCTAATGTAGGGAACTACTTACAGGTGATCCCATAATTAACAAAAAAAGAAAAATTAATAATATTTTTCCTATTTGTAGCGTTTCACATCTAAATGATATTGATTGTATATTTTGTTACACATTTTGTGTATTTCAGTTGGCAAATTAAAAAAGGCATTTGAAATGCAGTAATTTTTGTGTGTGTAGCTTTGCTTTTGTTGTTTGTTTTTTTTTTTTTTTCTAAACTGGAAATGCAGCCTTGCAACATGTGCATGATTGTAGATTTACGTAGTGTAAGAGTACTGTAATTTGATCTGTTCAGTTCAGGAATCAGAAATTGATTTAATAAGTAGTAAAGGTTAAACTAGGAAGTAATATGGAGGCAGAGTGTATATATTTTGCACTTTTAAATAACCTTTTATAACAAGAGAAACTATTATCGTACAGTATACTGTAATTCCACTTTCTCGTGATACTCTTGCTATTGTCACGGTGTTGTCTTTACATCTGGATACGAATAGTTTGTATATGTACACATTCGAAAAGTGATTTCTATAATGGAATATGTGCTCCCTGTCACTGTTATTAACATCCAACTGGAAAAATATTCACCAATTATTTTTTTTATAAATTTTGAATGTACAGTGTAAATTAGTAAATCAAATATTGTAGCAATGAAGAGATGCACTTTAAAAATGTAAGAGTGGTTATCTCCAAGAGTGTTATTTTGTATAGATGTTTTTGAATAAATTATTTATTGCTCATTGGTGTTTTTTTCTCATTTATGAAATAAATATAAGCGATTTGTTAGCAGCTATTTGAGGTTTATATTTTATCATCAGTGATTTCTTGGGTTTCTTGCTATTTAAAATGGAAGTTTTGTAATTGGATCAGAAAATTTTTACCTATCATTCAGTAAATCATTATTGGCTTGACTTTGTTGCTATGACAAAGCCTAGATGTGATCCATGATACAGCCTGCAGTCCTTCTCCTGATCAAGCAGTGGGAGGTCCTGGCTATAGCAGCTTCCTCCAGCCATGACGAACAGTTTTGACCATGGAAATCAAGGTATGGAGGGAGGGATATGTAACAAGTGTTTCAGTCTTAGACAGGACAAGACAAAGTCAAGGTCTGGCCTTTGTCTATAATCTAGAGTAAGGAACTGGAAGCACTCCCACTTCCGTGGTTTAAATGCAGCCAGTTGAGATTTACTAGGAGACATAACGACCACAATCTATGTTTGAGTGAGAGAACAGTACTGAAGTTCTGAACTGAATGGTGCTAAACAGCAAAATTTCTGTGGCCTCCATATATGGGGAGAAATCAGATTTATAATTTCAGATTTCTCATACACTTGTACCTCACTTTGCTAAAAGAGGAAAAATGTGAAGCATTAGGATCACTGTCAGCTCTACTGGGCAAATGTTTGGGAAAAGGAGATTATGCTTTATAAACATGCTTGCCTTTTATTTTTTCTTGTTGCGTTGTTTTGTTTTGTTTTGTTTTTAAGTCTTCTATTATATCTAGCCTTCAAGAAGATAACAACTACATTTACCACCATATTGTTAACAGTGGAATTATCCACCTGTAGGGACTGTTAATTGTAGAAAGAAATTCTTCCTAAAGGAAATAACAGTATTTCATGAAGAAGATAATATATTCTAAATGAAGAAAAAATCCTGAATTTAAACCTAAAAGAACAGTATGTGCAAGTAACGGCACTGAGCTTCCTTTCTTAGGTTATGCCAATACAGTGTAATCAAAGATGACCTGTAAGTAGTCAAGACACTTTCAGTCGCCTCATCTCTTAGTCTTTGAATCAAGAGGTATCTAGTATCACAAAAGTGTGTTCCGAATGAGACTTAGGCAACTAAACTGAAAGTAGAGATTGAAAAAGCAACCACAGAAAAAGCCTTCTGTCCTTCACCAAATCTGACATCTTTAAATGTCCTTAAGACTCCAAATTTCTATGTATGCTGATGTGCTCTCTGTGTAGGCAGAGGGCAATCAATGAGGAGAAAGGCATCGTGGGCCAGGGAAAGGCTTGGTGCTATAGTGCATTTTTAGAGTGCAGTCAGACCTGTCTGCTCACCAAATGGCAGCTGAGATTTCTACTAAAATATGTACTTCCAGGTGGGGAGATACAGAGTGACCCTGTTATTCAACTGCCTGTTAATTACAGCACTGGACGCAGAGGGAGAAATGTTCTTCATGGAATCAGAGAATAATTTTGGTTGGAAGAGACATTTAAGATCAGAAAAGACCATTAACCTAACACTATCAGGTCCACCTCTAAACCATGTCCCTAAGAACCTCTTCTTTTAAACAGCAAGCTCTTAGAGCAGCCAGGAGTTTAGATGGTGTAGTTTCCTTCCCATCCCCTTTCTCAGGGCTACCCCCTAAGAAAAGTCAGCCAAGGAGAGTGTGTGCCCACATCATAGGTCACTGTCTGGCATTTTAACTCCAGCAGTCCCTCAAGGGGCTGTTTGTTTGCATTTGGGCAGCAGCCCTGCAGAAACTCAGGAGGGACAGGGCAGATGGCATGGGGTGCTGCACGCTCCTCAGGCAACTGCTCCTCTTTGCCTTGGCATGTGCCAGAGCCCTTGGGTGCAATGTGGAAGCTGCCTTTTTCATCTCGGGAGACTGCTGCGAATGGCAGCACTTTTTGGCCTCCTGCTGAGTTTGTGCTGCCATCAAGGGGAGGAGGCAGATTTGCTGAGGTGGGAGAGACTGATTAAGGTACAAGTTTCTGTAACCCAGCAGGCAAGGCACTCATCTGGGGAGGCGTAATCCTGAGCTAGGGTCCCCTTTCCAAAGAGAAAAATGGCGAGATGTGAGCAAGGTCTCATTTATGTGCAGCTTAAATGACATTTTACTATGACGTATTGGACTTTTGCACTTCCCTGTGGTAGTAAATTATGCTTCTCAGGGCAATAGATGTAATTGCTTTGCACTAAATTATATTAACTATTTCAGATGGTTTGTTCTACTTCATGCTTGGAATGACAGAGTTGAATTATTTTCTGCAGTATGTACCTCAAAAGAGAAGAAAATTCCTGCTGATTGAGAATTTTGTTTTCAATGGCAGAAAACATGTTTAGACAGTGACTAATTTTAAGGTAATAACATTTCTTTTGTTCTTATGATTTTTAATGCTGGCTGGTGTTAGTTGCAAACTTCCTGACTTTTTCTGGAAAAGGGAGCTGTTCTTCACAGTTCAGTGTTATTAAACAAGGTCATACTCAGTCTTCACTGCAGCCCATGAACTCAGGACTGTTATCATTGCACCTGGCAGAGAAATGGGTAGGTAAATTTTTAAGTGCTTGAAGAGGAGAGACCGTCTTTCTGTTCTTTCTTCTGATACCTGGCCTGTTCTTTATATACAACCTTATTTAATGATTCAGGTGCAGCTTTTGTATATCTGAAGGGGAAACCTGATGGCATCAAAAGTAGAGCAAGAACAGTTTAGGACTACTTACTCAGTACCTATACGAGGAATGTCAAACTCATTTTCACTACTCCTGCATTTATACAGTTCTAAAATTACATTTGGCCCTTTGAAGGCAACCATGAGGCTGATGTGGCCCCTGGTGAAAATGAGTGTGACACTCCAGTTCTATACCATCCCTGAAACTCCTACTGCATGAAATACTTATTGCCTACCCAGCATAGAATTAGCCGGTCTAAGAGGCCACACTTTTTACCTAAGAAGCTGCAACAAGCTCATATTTGCAGAACAGTCTTTTCTTGTCCTCTCAGAGTCGGTAGTTCCCAACTCAGCATCAGCCCCAGGTCCTTTCTGCAGACATACACCAGTCTGATAGTTTGGGAGAGAGCACGATGAAATCAAAGGATTTTATTTAAAGGATATTTGTCTGACTAGCATGAAGTATTACTTTTTCATGCTTTTTAAAGCATGTAGGACCCTCCCTGTTAGATACAAAATTATGATGGAAATCAGGAGAGTAGTTAAGTGACAATCAAAAGCGTGCCAGGACAGAAGAAGTAACATAAGGAACAAAGAATATGAAGGAAAATAGAGAGACAGGGAGCTGGAGAAAGGAGAAGCAAATGGAGGGTGAGGTCATGGAAAGGGGTTGGAAAACTGGAAATAGAAATGTGGGGTCAGCAAGAGGGAGCTACATGAAGACAGTGAGAGAGGTAAAGACAAGTGAGGGAAAGGGAAGGGATGGAGGGAGGATGTCCTGGCCTAGAAAAGTTCTAAGTGCCTGTACCTTTGAGAACTGGAGTAGTGTCTCCTTTCAGTTGTTAACATTGAGTATATTGAGATGTTCACTGTGGTGATGGGGCAGGAAGCAGTGTGGAAAAAACACTAAATAGAGCTGAGTCAAAGGTGGGTTGCAAGGACATTTCTTGGTGATGCAGATGAGTTGACAGAGTTTGTTAGAACCATAAAACTACTGAAAATTGCTAGAAAAATATCGAGGTTGGAAGGAAGAACCTCAAAGAGGGGGGAGGATTGGCTTGTATTTGAATGTCTTGCTCAGAACATTTAAATCTTATCTATTTTCAGAGCTATTTTTGTTGTAATTTGTGCTTGTATCCAACTCTACTTTAGAAACTGGGCACACTCACTTTAAGGAAAGGGTAAGATAGTTAGACTTCAAAGTTTTGGCCAATGTGGTGAACACGGAGAAAAAGTGAATCTTCAGGTGATGAATGAGCTCAAGGTAAAACACAACTGAAAAGAAAGAGAAGAAAGTAATTGGGGATTTGAACAGAAACTAGTGAGGAAAAGCAGAGAGTCAGAGCAGTCTGTAAAGGGTGTAGAAACAGCTGAGCTGCCTGAATGTAATGGCTTACACATGCGGGTCAGGTTAACACAAACACATGAAGCAGATTTAATTGAGAGGCCAGAACTTTATTTTTACACAAGTATTGTATCTAAGCATACCAAAAGCCTCGCTACTAACTGTCCTTTGCCAATTTATTCTTACTTATTTCTTTCTCTCAGGAAGCTTTTTATTTCCTGAGAGCTATTGTAGTTGAACAATCCAAGATACTCTGAAATATGAAAAAAATACTGTTAGACATAGGATGTTACTAATAATACTTTTAATGGAGGACCATTCACGTTTCTGTAAGAGAGCCCATGTAACTAAGGCACATTGTGTCTGTCCCTTATTCAACGTTCCAGCATCTTCTAAAACAGCATCTGGCCTCTAGATCTCAGATCCAAATTGTCCAGTCCGAAAACCTGAGCAAACCTGTCAGTTCACTGTATAAGATGAAGTACTGGACTCTCAAGGGAAGAGATGAGCCCAGTGTCTTCTGTACATCCCTCCTCCATGAACTCCCACATTGAATCTGTACATCACTGGCATTATCAAGGTTAAAGGAGCATATGTACACCTGTACGAGATTGTACATACTGGAACATCCATAGCTTCATGAATGTCTTCTTTCCAGCTCTCAGAGAAACTTTCCTTCATCTGCTGTCCTCAAACCAAGATGAAGCATCTGTTAAACCATTATCCAGACCTGGCACATGCACTATTTTAAAAATAATGTTATGGCACAAGCAGTGGAGTGCAGAAGTCATCACAAACTATGGTGCCCATGGGGCTTTAGCCATCTGCTTGCTAATTATGTATACCACAGCCTGGCTGTTGCACAGAAAACAAACATTACTGCTGGCAGCTTCGTCCTGCCATATAATTACTGTATCAGATGCAGGCAGAATTCCAGGAAAGTTATGCCTTTTTCTGCCTGTTCCTGTTGCCACTTTTGCGTGTTCCCCCTTTAGAAGATCTACCTACTCTTTCTGCCACCTTCTACTTCCTTCTAACCTGCTTGCATCTGCCTTTCCCGGCCTGTGCTAATCTCTCTCTGACAGTGGAAGTACATCGCTTTACCCAAGACGTGTTTCCTATGCCACAAGAACTTTGCTTATATTAAGCTGATGTTGATACAGCAGTGGAGTATTTAACATCTTTGTTGCAAACTTTCCTGAAATTCACCTCTTTATAAAGCGGGTATATTCACTGCCTTGGCAAATGAAGCTGTTTTTCTTTGTCTCAGTTGAGATCTCAAGACATGGCAGTTCATTCAGAGAATTCAGGGCATACTCCTCTGGTGGCCAAATCGCTAAGAAATAAAGGGCATGCATCCATCAGCATCTTCCTTCCTCCCTACTCCTTCTCCCTGTATGTGAGTAGCTCTCCCCTGTGCCCAAATAGTTGTCAATAGGGGACAGTAGTCCACTGTGTTCAGCTGTTACAGACAGACATGAGAAGAACCAGCCTGTGAGAATGAGCATTGCTGCCCCCAGACCACAGGCTGGTTGGGCCATGTGTTGCACTGCCGGGTAGTGATGCTGTTGCACAGGCACACAAATGTCATGACTTTATTAATGCAGATTCGGGTACTCAGGTGCTATCACAGACAGCAACTTAAAACAAGTTGAGTGTCTAAACTGCTCTGTGCCTCAGGAGGAAGACTATATGGACATCATTCCTAGATTTATGTATATTAAGAAAATCTAGCAAGTGTCATGATAGTATTTGGTTTTAAATGATATATGAAAATTATAAACACATCTGTATGAGTTATACACATGACTTCAGACTCTGCTTAATAATTTCTGCAGGTAGACGAGTTGTTTCTTTTTCATTGTCCTTCAAAGGTATTATGTTTGTCACATCCCGTAGCTTCTACTGATTCTGTTGTATCATGTGTCCTTATTTATGGATTAATACAAACACCAAATTGAGCTCTAATATCCTCCCCTTAGAGCTCTGTGAGGTTCATTTTGTCCTACAGAGTGGCCATCAGGAGAGCCTGAGTATGTTATGGAGTCTACTACACAGTAAAGAGTCTGAGATGCTTCTGTCTTCCATGCTGGCCACATTTAGTTACCTTTGAAAAACTGATTAGAGAGCACCCTTTTATTCCCCAGCTATTTCTCTAGTGAAGACCCTTTTGTTGCTTTGATACTAGTAAATTAAAGTCTATCAGGAAATTATTATGATCTGTGTTATGATTATCCCTATAGGTAAAATAGTGAAAAGTGTCTCTGACATGATTTTGCCCCAGGCCAGCCACTGGTCTGCTGAGCAGCCCCTAGGCACAGCTGAAAAATTAGCATGGCCAGGCCCTGTTTTCTACAGGCAGTTTAGCTATACTCATCTTGGTTTGAATAGTGGATGCCCAATGGTACATATGAAAGCTGTAGTGTCTCTCATGAATTTTCCATTCCAGAGATTCCGTTGTTCAAATACAAACTCCACCATACAGCCTTGGTGCCTTGTACCCGAGAAAGGCACCTGTGTCTTCTGTGCATGCCTTTTGAATGAGAAGAAGTTCTTTGATCCTTGACGACATTACTGAAAAACAGAAAGAAAACCTGAGACCAAAATGTTTCAAAATCATACAGTACAAAACATGGTATGGACTTAGAGCACTTATGCTTCTGTTAGACATGTTTTTTGAGTGCATTCAGCAGTGCAACACAATAAGATTACAACTCTTTTGGAGGGCACCCGTGTGCTACTGAAAACGTCTACAAAAGTTGCTTCCCGTCAAAGGACATTTCTCCCAAGTGTTAATTTCTCCTTAACACAAATTTCATTTTCCAGATGGAAACTGTGATCCTCTCAGAAGGCAAACAATTCTACTGTCAAATACCATTGTTGTGACTAGTGTACAGATTTGTTTTTAGGTCAGCCAAGAAAGGGCTGCCTTGTGCATCAGGGATCAACTGCGTAACTGAAGAAATAAGGGGTCCACTGTTAGGAAAAACAGATATTTTCTGACTGTGGTACCCATAGCAACACACAAAAAGTCCAGGTGGTTTACAGCAACATACACAAGCTGACCTGCTGAGCAAGACCTCGTCCCAGACTGCCCATAATTAACTGTTTACATACCATTATATACCCTACACTAAAATGGTGCTTAGAAAATCAGACAGGTGGGTGGTCATTGACGGGGGCTGCCCAGCTGGAGCTCCTCGCTGCCGCAGTGCAGCAGGGCCGGGGAGCTGGGCAGGAGCGTGGGCTTGGGGGAAGTGGGGGGGTGGGAGGGCAACATGTAGGTGTTAGATACCAGTCTGCAAGAGGTGTGACCAGAAGATGCAGGCTCAAATTGGGTGTTCTTTCTGTCCAGTCCTGGATTTGTGCTCCTTCTCAAACAGAGCTGGTACTACAGTACTGGTCACTGGTACCCAAAGAAATTGTGTGTGAGAACATGGAACTATGGCATACCTGAGGGGCCAGGGCCCTGGCCAGAAAGCTTTCCTTCTTCTCTTCTTCACTGCACAACCTTCTTTCAATTTTTAATTGTGTTTTTGTTCTTTGCAAGTTAAGTTTTATTTCACAGTCAAGGTTGTTTAACTCCAGTACAGCTCACAGGTATTGTATCTACTTACCTTTTTCTGCAGAATTGAAAACTTGCTCCCTATAGGTTTTATTTTTCCCAAGCGTAGATGCTCAACTGCATGAGATGTCACTCTTCAACTTTTCTTCACCGAACCAAGTACTTTCACTGCTTTAAACATCACATTCTTACAGCTTACTCACAGTCTCCGGACCTCAGAAGTGGACATGATGACCTTTAAGTAGTTCTATCTATTCCATACGTTGACACCAGATCAATTTTAATTTTTTTCCATTTACATCTTGGGGGCACACATTATTTTCTCTTGTCAGAACATTAGCCTGAACAGTCTGTTGAGAATCAGTGATGATTCCTTTATATCTTTTTTCTCATCCTGAGTCACAGCTTTTCAAGATTCTCTTATCATGTGTATACTATCTTCCTAAGACACCACTTACTATTTGTTTGCATTGTGTTAGATTTCTTAGTCTATCACGGTTTCCATTATTAATTTTGCCTCAATTTAGATATGAATACTTCAGTGAAAAATGAGTTTCTTTGTTGTGTCTATGTAATTTCATACATATATATATATATATATATATATACAAATGTACACACACACACACTCTTCCCTCTTCCTTCAGCTATTTGGTAACCTCTGCTTGACTGTTTACAAAGGGTTGATTCTCACTAATTTTCATTTAAATATAATGGGTTTTCTTCTTGTTATTAGTTACTATTTAGTGCTGCATGCTTGATAATTCCCATGTGCCCTTTTCATCTAGATGTTTCAACATTAAAATTAGAAAGTTGTAACATCACTTGTTTGTTCAGTCTGTGAGTTTTCTAAAACGTACTTTGTCTAGCTACAGAATACTTCAAACTCAGCAGGGCATTAAAAATAACAGCTCAAGATTTGTGAAACATGGACATGACGTCAAATAGCCAATATGTTTTTATTACTCAGTCATAAGACTCACTTGAACACTAAATGTCCCAGAGAGTAGTGCTGTGTGACCTCTTAATATTGACGCTCACGAAGGATGTTTCATTTAGCTTCTTCAGATCATTTACTTTCCTGATTTGTGGCAGACTAATGGAAATTTGGAAATTAATTTCAGAAGCATACTCATTTGCCCGAGTGAATATGAACTTGGATGAAAACAGTTCAAGAATATCTCATTAGGTTTAAAATGTGTTTTTCAATTAACAAAATGTGTCTATAATGTAGGATGTGTCTACTGAACAATTCATCTAATGAACTGGTAGCCATCTTGAGAGATTCTTTATTACTTGTATTAGTGAACAGTCTAATTTTTCACTGACTGTTTGTTTCCCTTTATTACCTCTTTCTCCAAACTGACAATCCCACCTCTGAAATTATTTCTTACAGTGTTAATATCTAACATTGCCTTTATCTTTGAATTAATTTTAAAAAAAAAAAAAAAAAAGTGCAAAGTCAGTGTCACACTTGGGAAAATGGAAACTACCAGGCAATTCACTAAAGTAGACCAGCAGAAAGCATTTAAGTGTGAGGATGAATTCGAATGCTGCTACTCCAAGTTTATTGGAACATTTGAGCCCACACAGAGACTTCTACATCACAACCTTGACAACTGTAATGTCTATTTTTTGGGAAAGTATCCAGCCTAGAAAAACCCAAGCTTTTTGGACAGTTTGGGTCTGGTTCCTACGGCTATCAAGGAGATCCTTATGTGAGAGATCCATGGTTCCAACCATGGAAATATTCACAGAATATTTCACTCATTGCAAAGTACTACAAAAAGAGGACAGGAACATCTTCCATCTGTGGACACTTTGAGTATGGCAATGAGTCACTATCAGTACTGTCATCTTCTGGTTTTATCTTTGGAATCTTAAATCCTCTTGAGGATTGGTCACTAACCATGCTGAGACCCTCATTGGCAACAGGAAGAACATTAAAATTGATCTGTCATAATTGTATTATGTGGTCATTGTTTTTATTTGCCTAAATCAATTTCTGTTTTCTGCTCAGTGACAAAAGATCATGCTTGTTATTTTGCTATTATTTGATCAGCTTTATGGCTACATGACATATGATCCATCTACCATTCTTAAATCCATACAAACTTCATTATATGATACCATCATAGTCTCTACAAGAAGGCAATGCATAGTTAGAAGGCAGAAATCTCACCGTTAAGCTTGCCATTAAAATGATCTGTCTGAAAGAGATTGAGTTTGGTCTGAAATCAGTGCTTTATCAAGATGAAAGATTTATTTTCTGCCTCCCTTTAAAAAGAAAAGTCCTTGCAATTTGAGCCACTGAATTTCAGACCTTCTATAGACCTTAAAAATGTTCCCCCATTCCACATTCTTCCACATAAATCATCATTTGCTCTTTAGTTAAGGCAGATTTTCAAACAGTGATATACAGGGTTGGCATGAATTCAGACACAAGAAATGGTGTGAACTCTCCTCTGCAGCTAAATTTACCTTTATAGAGTCTTGTTCTGCATTTATTAAAAAGTAAAATAAACCACAGCACATTAAAAATATTTTTAGGGACACTTCTTGTAATTTGAGTTTTAAATATTGTTTGCTTGCATTACATACATCAATTTGGGTTTAAATCAACATTTTATCAAGACAATGTCATGGTCTATAGCTTTATTCAGTTAATATTAATCAAATTTCAGTAATCCCAGTTGTTTACATGTTATATTCCATCTGTTTTGGAGAACTCATGTAAACTTTTTACCACAGCTCTTGACAGAAATTGCTCCACAGTGTAGTTATGTGTTGTCTAAACAATTGCATTATTTTTCTTGTTTTCAACCTGCCACCTACTTGACCCTTAGTCCTGTACTGGAATAGACAGTGAATGATGGTTGTCTATTCACCCTCTTCATCGCATTGCTGGTTTCAGACACCTCTGAAAGGTCATTAACCAAAGAGAATAATAACAAAAAAAAAAAAAAATGAAATTAATTCCAGAAAAAAAAAACTAAAAGTGCTTAAAGTGACTAGAAGTCATAGTATTGATGAAATCCAGCTAAAGTGATCTTTCCTAGTAAACTATTTTTCTTTCACCTTTTTCTTGCATTTTTTGACTTCGTGACATTTTGCTGAACTGACTAGAATGAGATCAATTGCTGTTTGTATGATGTTAAACTGGAACTTCAGAAACTTCATTGTTTCTGTTGGAGTGTTGTGCAGTTATATGTACTTTTTGCTTCTCCTCTTGCAAAAATGTGTTCTTGGAACTTTAATAGCCAAAAGAGATCAGAGACAAATTTTTCTAGTATAAATTAGACATCCACAGTAACAGAGTGTCCTTCACACCATGCTAGAGCCCAGGATTGCCACCAAATGCTACAAAACAGTGTAATCTGCTATCAAAAATATTTCCTGCAGCTGCACAGATTTATTTTGGAGGTCTGTCATTCTAGTCCAATACCTGTAAGAACTGATGATGCCTCAGAAAGCCTGGTAGGTCTGCAGGCTGTTACAGTGCAAACGTAAGACATGTTCTGAGGTAATAGAAATGCATCTGTTCCCTGTATCAAACATCAGTTGCAATTGCATAATATTTTAAATGTGGGCTATTTTTTCTGAATACCATAGTAGGTCTGCAGAAATTCACGTGTGTGAGTAATCTGAAATTCCATTGCTTTGGGGTATTTTATTGAAGATAATTTATCTTTTTATCAATGCCTCAAAGATTTACTTTATATGTCTTTAACTTTTAAGAATACAGATGCAGTACTGTTCTTCATGTGCAGATTCAAATCTTGGGAATATAACAAATTGAATGAGTCACTCATTATAAAACTTAAAAATATGGTTAACTGTAAAGGTTCACTGCTTCTTCTCTCAAGAGTGCTGTTGAGCATAAGGGTTGTTTCATACTTGTCGTGTACTCCATGTTTAGACAGTCATTGATCTGTGCAGTTTCACTGCTGGGCAGAAAGGCCTGACACCCTTTCTGCAGAAAGAATGGCTGAAGAAAGGCAGCTCACAGAAAACCCAGAACAAAGAGGATAAATTCCGCAAGATATTAATCCACAGTATCTGCACTGACATGTAGGTAATATATGAATCTTGGATTTAAAAAATCTAGGTTGTTCTTGAGCCACTAAACTTTGCCCTCTTTGTTCTCTTCCAGCAGGTTTCAGTAACAGGGTTGTGAATGAGCTCCAGTAAGAATGGGAATACAACTTCATCTGTCTCATCAGTCCAGTGTAATTAAGACCTCCCACACCTTCTATGTAAAACTGTGTTTGAGGGTCAGTGGGGAGTTAAACATTTATACTCTTAAATTAAAATCAGGAAAACACAAAATAGATACTGCCATTCAAATTTTAATCACAGATCAATTTACTGCATGTAACCATCTGAATTCCACTGTTGACAAATACTCCAACTGCAACCAATGAGCAAAGGTCCTCATCTAAACAAAGCCTGATGTAAGTAAGATCTTTTTGAACTAAATGGATGCTTTGAATTTTTTGTCTGTGAAACTGCAAAGTCAGCCAAATCTGGTTTTCACTTTAAGAAAGCCTCTCAACTCTCAGAAATGAAACCTGTGATACTTGAGAAGTGTAGGAAAAGATCTAGGTGGAAGCTCCTTATTCTATTAGGTGTTTGGAATGGATCTGCTTTTCTCAATGCTTTGCTGTGCCATGTAAGAAGTCAGGCTTCTTTGTGTTTTCTTATGTAAGGAAACAACTTTAAGAGATCTGCAATTTTGCAAGTTTGATTTCTTGTCTGCAAACTTAAATCCTCCAACCAAGGGATATAAACCTACTTTACCAATAAAGGTCTGTTTCCCTTGCGTCTCCGCTTACTTTTCACCCATGTTCACTCGCCTTTGCAGGGAACGGGATTATGGATGATATTCCTGAGCTGAAGTTTGCTGTAAAAATAATAATCTTGAGTTTTATCACCAGTTAGTTCACCTGCTTGAAAGTTTTCTTTCATTACCATATACCAGAGTCACCAGCTCCATGACGCCCTCTGCTACCCAGCCCCTTCTTTACTGACCACCTATGGCAGACATCAAAACACTGATCTTTGGCTCCACCTTGTGATCTTCCTGTCGAGACTAGCAAAATGAAATGAGGGAATCCTCAGATTGTGGTTTCTCTGCCTGTATAGCAATGGAAAAAAAAACAAAACAAAAACAAAACAAAAAACAACACAGTTAGATTCTTTAGGTCAAAATACTGACTTTAGAAGAAGCAGAAAGGTTGAAAAGTGTAACTAAATAAAACTACGTAGACTCAGAACTGTGAAATTAATTATCTGAGAGAACAAACCCAAATCAGAAGTGTTGCAAGGAAGTTGATGGGCAATCTGGAGGTTATCATCTGAGTTTAAAAAGATCATCTTACTAAAGTGCCAATGCTAAAACACTTAAAATAGGACACTAAGTTGCCTTCTTTGTCAAATACATTGAAAAAGAGAACTAGTGAGAAGTGTACTTGGAAGTTATTGCATATTGTCTGAGCATTTGTCTTTAGCATATACATGAAACCAATTCTGATATCAGAACTGACTACACAGGTAGCTCTTGGTTTGTAGCAGGACAAAAAACAAATCAAGCATTAACGTCATTTTCTGCTTTGTGGGAACATACTGTGGCCAAAAAGATTTCGAAATTATTTGCACTTTCAAAGCTTGAGTGAGTACCAGTGCATAAAGCTGACAGCATAAGCTGGGCCCCTGGAAAGTACTTCACTTTCATATTTCAGAACAGTTACTGCCATCAATAAAGTACAGAACTGTGGAAGATAATCTCCTGAGCAGACAAAAGGTCAGACTATAAAACTTTTGCTTGACGTTTTCCAAAAGAAATTCATCATATTAACTCATGAAATGTAAAAGCAAGGTTAGTTTTTACATTGCGTTTCTATGGGCAATATTGCTTCCCTGAATTTTTAGAGTTCATTTATTAATTATTGGGTTTTTTTATGTTGATTGAATATAGAGCTAAAAATATTTTAAATCTCCGATCAGCGTAGTGCATGTGAAAAATGTTACCTCTTGGATAGTTTATATACCTGCACCGCTCTAATAACTACCAGAAAACCAGTGCACTGAAATGGATAATGCAGCTCACATTTACCGTGTGAGCATATTCATTGTGCTGCTTGGATACCAGAGTTATACATGGATAGAGGGGTGTGATCCATCTCATTATTAGTTTGACAAGTTCCACTATCTTTTGCGCAATGACTAAGTTACATTAAAACCATGTTAGTGCACAGACAAGTTCAAAATAATAGTAAAATATTGCCGAATTTCTAATATGTAGGCTAAGTGTTGCTGATATTGTCAGAACATATGTTACAAAATGATGCATCTCTTTGTGCTAGAAGTTTCTCAAAACAGAGGAAAGGTAATAAGTAAGGAAGGAAAAAAGAGAAAGTGAATTACAGTTATTTCTAAAAATTAATACTTTGAACTTCAGAAACACAACCAAACATGACTACAAATCTGATTTTAAAGTAAAATTTAGGATATGTGGGAAATTATTTATAGTATGACTTATAATTAGAAGATGAAGGTACACACTTTGTCAACAATTATCTCTTCTTTCTTGCAGATGAAAGTGTTCATTATTTTGGGAATTTCAGCAGCTATAGCCTTCACAGCTGTTTTCTTTTCTTGCCTTCAGATAAACAAAGATATCCTTTTTGGTAAGTAACACAAAAAATACGTTATTTTCTTTTGTCAGTGATTACTGTTAAGCTGAAAATACACTGGCACTGCAGACAGTTTAGCAATGGCACTTTAGCTTAATCTCTTTTTATGTGCAAAATACACTATCTGACACTATATAATTCCATAAGAATTGTGCAACAGGTCTTTTCTTTTAAAATGCAGCTTCATAATTTAGAAAAGAAAACACCATATGTGCAATGTATCTCATTTATGTATTTGACTAGGAATAATTTTACTTCCTTAGTGACATTTCTATGTTAGATGACATGTTTACAAGCGTGATTGCTGGATTTCTTTCCCAGACTGCCAATCACTATGTTTAGCCATTCTGGGCTGCAATCAGTTGCCATGGGATGTCCCAGCTGACACCCTGCTGCTGGCCCACAAGTGTCCATGTCTCCTGTGGACCCACTCTCCGCTGGGACCCTGTGGGTATAGCGGAGATTTTAGAGCATCTCAGATTGCACTAGTGTCTATGTTCAAACAATATTATCTTGTCATTTTAAACATCAGAGCTATTTTGTTTGCATCTCTTCAATCTAAATCGGTTAGATCTAGTAGACTAGTAATATAGCAGATAGTAGATTGAATTTTAAGATAATTATGCAGAGACTAATTTTACATTAAAGTAGGGCAGAGATGATGAAGAAACAGAATTTCAATCTTTATGTTATTTTAAATTATGTAGTTGTATTTATGACCCATAAAGGACAGTGATACGATTCCTTAGAATAGTTTTCACCTGAGTTTAGTGTAGACGCACAAAGAAAATTATATCCAAAATAAATTCAACAATCCCCAAGCTGTTACTTCTGATGGGAAATCTTTTTTGGAACATGACTGTAAAACAGGTGATCAGATTTCTCTTCCATAATCGAGCCTCTATTTGGAGCCTCTGTATTGTTTGGAAAGACATGATCTAAAATGAGATTATATAGTATGCTAATTAATATTAAATAAATACATATGGACTGTCAATAAATGCAATAGATGGACTATATATGATTCTTTTTTGTAGGAAATGTCCTTTGGTCTGATGAAAACAATACAAAATAATGTTTAATACTGAAAGAACTACATTTTTTAAAATACTGCATTGGTACCAGTGTCATAGTTCTCATTAGAAAAAGAAGAGAGACAATGAAATTCAAGTATACCAGGTGGATCTTCTATATTAGGTCAGAATCTGAATCAATACCACATGATGAACAACACTTTGAGCATAATGTATTTCTCAGAGGTAAAACTGCTAAAAGTAACTAAAAATCACACAATAATTCTAAAAGAATTAGCTGTTGTGTGGCCTATAAAAATCAGTTCTGGTTTTTAACATAGACTCGAAAACATGTTCAGATGCAACAGAAATGTGAATGATAATGTTAAATGAATCATCCTGAATATTTTATCATGCATAGGTGAAAAAGATAGATTATTGCTATACTTGGATGCCGAGAAGATCTTTAGTAGGGTGGAGAAGAATTTTGCCTACGAAAGATTACTCCACATTACACATTATTTTCCCTTGAGCTGAGCACCCTATTAAAAAAACAGATCACAGAAATAGCACAATATGTACTGAAATTATGTACTGAAATTACACTGTACATAAATGATGAGCAATTGCACATAAATGATTACTATTTATGATTCATTTTCTATGAAAAAATGGGCTATCCCACAAAATATGAATGGGAATTAAACCACTGGATTTTAAACATAATTGATCTATTTAATGTAAAGTTAGATGTCCACACAAAAAAAAAAAAAAAAAAAAAGAATAATCTGTGTTTCATGATAGCACTACACAAAATAGCACAACTGAAGTATTGTTATGTTCACATATACCTAGCCATCAAACATGGATGGAGAAATGAGAATAAGGCTTTCGTGCACTGGTCAGATCCCAAAAGGTCTTAAAGTTTGTTAATTATGCCTGAGTATGGACTTGAATTCTTCGTGTGGCTCGTGCCATCTCATGTTACCTGTGAGGGAGGCTCGAACTTGTCCTATCAGTCCAAGGACAATTTAATGTAAAATGCCTATGAAGCCTTAGGAGTATAGTTGCCTACACAGAACACAACATGTTTCAACTGGCCCCACTACATTTGGTACTACGTAACACACAGAGCTACATTTATAGTGGAAGAAACAAAACGGAAGTCTAACTCTTCAAGCCTTATACATTAGGGAAGAATTGATTTACTGCCCCTACTTTATCTTTCAGAAAGGTCAGAAGCCACAACAATAATTTCAGGAACACTAAATTATGGAGATCATTTTAATGGGGAAAAAATACATATACCTTAATATTACAAACCTATATATTTTGTAAATGTAAATATTTTAATACATATGTTATTTAATAACATATTAATCTTTCTTGTTTTTTATTTTTTCCTTGTTAAGAAGAAACTGAAGAAAACTGCATTACTGAGGCTATCCAGAAAGGCTCTAGTCTGATGGACTATGCTGCACATTATACACTGAAGAGGTAAAAATAAAAAGTGCAGGATCAATGCAGCAAAAAAAAACGTTTCACCACATAGAAGTTTGGGATCAGTCTGTTTCTTTGAAAAAACATATAATGACAGATTATGTTTATGAGATCATCTGAACCAATATAAGCTTGGGCTTTATCACCACATAAGTTGCTGTCTCTACCTCCCTTCTTTTCACTCTCCTTTCTTCTCTCTCCCCTTTCCTTCCATCTTTTAACAGCAGCAGTTGAAAATTAGATCCGTGATTTAAAACCATTAAGTATTTGATCTGATGAATGTTGTTGTTAACTATTGGTTCTTTCTTAGGCAGAACATTGCCACTAACAGCACTACGAGAACCGGTCATGTCTTTTGCATAAGTTTGGGGTTAACCCTGTAAGCAGCCTAAGCCTTGCACTTTGAGCAGACTATCGAAAGGTTTGTGTTAGTGTCACCACTGGGGCACAAGCTTTCATGTGCTGTGGAACTAGAGCCACAGTGTCCAATGCCTGCATTAGGAGTCTGAGTCTCATAAGACTATCACTTGTTCTAATGTTAACAGGTATCAAATACTTGGTCTTCATTACAAATAATCACTACCAGAAGTCAAAATTGAATTTCTGTTGTTTGCTTTTATATAATTCAATTCATTGTGGCCCAATTAAATGGAACAGTGAAAATTGTAAATATCATTAAGAGACTTCGTCTTGTTTTAATATAGCCTTGTAACTCTATGCCTGCTTCTTAGACATTAGTCCTTGGCCAGAGGACAGAGGACTGAATTATTGTCTAATCTGATCATTATATTGAGAAGTGAATGTGTTTAAATCCTTAATTAAATACTTCTGCATTTTCATGTCAGTTTAAAGTTACTAAGGCTTCTTTCCTTAGTAACTTTAAGAATACTCTGTACTTGAATTAAAGCTTTTGTCGGCACAAACGCTAAAAATTAGAAAGGAATGCATGTGACTACACAATGGAGTTTCTGGAAGTTATGTGAAACTGTGAAAACTCATTTTACTTTGGCTTACCAGTAATTGAAGGCAACTACAGTGTAATACAGGTGAGCTCGCTGTTGCCCTTGAGACTGAAAAGCCAGTTCCTGAGATGAAAAGGCAGCTTCTTTTTCAGGTTAGAATGGGAAAACTCTTAGTTGTTCATGTACAATAGTCCATCCTGATATTTGCTGAATTCAGGATCTAGGTGTCTGAACTGCAAACTGATCCAAAAAAACCGATTTGTCCTGAGACCTCAGTTTGACCTTGAATTATGATTAAAATTGAGAAGTCAATGGTGACAAAGCACTGGAACAAGCTGCCCAGAGAGGTTGTGGAGTCTCCTTCTCTGGAGACATTCAAAACCCGCCTGGACACAATCCTGCGTGATCTGCTCTGGTGAACCTGCTTTAGCTGGTGGGTTGGACTAGATGATCTCCAGAGGTCCCTTCCAAACCCAACCATTCTGTGATTCTGCCATTCTGTGATTTTGTGATTCTGTGAAGTAAGTTTCTTCACTTCAGCTGTTTAATAACATCACTTAAAATCTTGAATGCTGTTTGTGTTTTAACTGCTGGAGCAAGTGAATGGCAATGCGCTAAACATATTGGCTGAAGTTATTTTATTATTCTAGTTTTTAAAACATCAGAATTTTCTAGGAAAATGCCACTTCTTAGAAATTGCTTCCCAGGTTTTAAGGTTATGTAGGTCCCAGTATTGTCCTTATAGTATGCTGTGCTGTTTGTGATTGTCTCTCCTTGCTGAGTGCTTCTCATGACTACTAGTACCTGCCTGCTATTTCGATTAGCTTTTGGGTTTGTTAGTCTTTAAGAGCAGGTGTTCATATTTGTCATTAGAATGTAAACATTAATCATAGTATTTAATACAGCATACATGGAACACAACAGCATCACCATTAAAATGTACTATTTGTATTACAGTGGCAATGCCAATGGGAATCCAGACTGTTTGGATAGGGCTTTCAGAGCCCATGAAGTTATGGCACTTAGCCAGTGGTATCTGCAAATATGCTGCCAATTTACCATCAGGTGCATTAAAACACACATTTTGAAAGTGGTAGCTGACTTGCAAGAGGAAATGCTTGTTTCAGTAAATCTTGTTATAATAATGAGCAGTACAAATTATGAAACTTGTACTAGCTTTAACTAGTGAATCCCAGCACTGCTGGAAGGGCTTCTAATTCTGACTGTATGATCATTTTTATATTCTGCTGAGTCTCTGTTTTTTGTGGTTTTGTTTGGGTTTGTTGTTTTTTGTTTTTTGGTTTGTTTTTTTTTTTTTTTTGGGGGGGGGGTGGGGTTAAGGCCTAGAAGAAACTAGATGACTGCAGAATAGGCAAGCTGTGCAAAATTATAGTCTCTGAGGCCCAGGTTGCACACAGCTGCACATGATCATGTATTTCTCCATTAGAACTTGGCAACTAACTCAAAAGTACTGCTGAACTAGTTGCGTGTAAGACAGATTTGAATTATGGTGGCAGGTCAGATGGGGCTTCTTCCCTTATGACAGATAGTTGGTTTGAGAGAGTTTTAGATAAGACATATTTTTAGACTCCTGTTTGGACTTACCCTAACAGACTGAAGGTGAGTAAATTTCTAATACAAACACAAGAGGTTTTCTCAATCTCTTTAAAGAAAAAATTTTTAAAATTACTTAGTTTATTTCAACATATATTTTAGCTAAAGGCATAATTCTTAATGGATTAAAAAGTATAGGTGAAAATTATTCAAGACTTAACAGCAGATGAAGGATATTTCTCATCATTTTAATTCTGGTAAAATTACTTTCATTTAGTGTACACTACATTTTAAGTAGATCATTTCATGTTTCTAAAGAATGTAAATTGTAAACCCCACAACTTAAGATTTTGCTTCTGACCCCTGTCTACGCTAATTCAAAGGGATCATTTACAGAAGGGAACATCTACAGAATCATCTCTGTGTATAGGGAAGTGCAAAATAGTTACAGTTGCGGAAATGCATGAGCATGAGCAGTCAGCATCACCTTGGTCTTAAAGCAGACTGGCCATGTACACACACGTTACAGGAAAGGAGAAATTACATTCTTTATAATTGTTTAACTTTATCACCTTATATTCAGTACCATGTCACTGTTTTGAGGGACCTCCTTAATGGTGACAAATATCTAAGGCGTTAGTCCTGTTTAGAAGTCCCTAAACAAGATATTCTATAAATGTGTTCATTTAAGATAGAAAGAAATCTCAGAGACTCAAAATATCTGAGGCTGAAAGAGAAAGCTCATACTCTGGATAATTTTCTTTTATTTTTATTTATGGTTTTAATTATAATCTGTAATGAAACTCAGTAACTGAGAGTCTGACAAACATAAACAACCTTCTGTCTGAACACCGTGGTCCACAGTAAGACTTAAATTATTAAATAAATATGAAGACACTTTATATCTGACCTTATTTCCTGATAATTATACTATCACAGGTCATTCTATTAGTTTCAAGGGACTATTTCTGCATTACAAAATATCAAGGCAGTTTGTACCTTGCACAGTGAGAAAACCAGCATTTTCTTCCAGAATCGGAGCTCAGCTTCAGGAGTGTGGGTAAGAACTAGAAGGGACTAGCATGTATAAATTGAATAAGGGCTGAGGGCAGGACAGGACATGACATGACGTGACACATGGGAAATGTGGCAAACTAATAACTGCTGTTGTTATCTTACAATATCTGTGAGATTATACAAAGTATAGAAGAGGAAATATCTCAAATGGAACATACCTTGCCATTGAGGGTGGTGGTTTTTTAGTTTGAGAGTTTTATTTATTGAGGGGAAGGGTTATTTTTGATTCTTAACTCCTAGATAATTTGTACAATTGTTCTTATTTAACTCACTTGTAAAAACATAGTTCTGTGTTCATATAATATTTTTAATTACGCATGACTGATACTATCCTCATATGGATATTAGATATTAAACCTGAGTTACTGGCATTTAGTTATAGAGTCTTTTCATTTTAACTGAGATACAGTTCAGAACTTTAAATTCTGCAGATTCCCGGTCAAATTTCTAATTGTCTCTGGAAAACTTGAAAAACATGGTACTGAGAAGCAAGATAGCTCTTTTTCATAGTTGCAAGAGTTCTTGAGCTCTGCTCTTGAAAGGAAAGGAACAGTTTCTGTATAAAAGATAAGAGAGCAGGTTAGGGCTCTTTTGGATCAATGAAGGACAGATTTAGCATCTAGAAGAACCCTTGGAGTTGTATTTTCTTAATGCTTTTTATGTTGGCAAGTTTCTAATTTTGCAAACAGAAATTTAACTGTTTGCTTTGCCAAATTCAGAAGTGCCATTTCCATTTTAAACTTGTGTCCTGCTTTACACAAACCTAAGTGAAAATGACAGCACAATGCTTTCATAAAAATTGCATATCCAAATAAATCTGTGCTGCAGAGAAACCCTCAGGGATGTCTGCAACCTATGACCATGTCTGGAAATGGAATAGACTTGGATGTTTTTTCTAAGCTGTAGGAGTCAATTTAGGACTTGGGACTTCCAGCTAAAAGAGCAGCTCTCCCTGATGCACTTTTCTCAAGGCTCCTCTACCTGCAAAAGGACAATCATAAGACAGCCCATGCTGACTAAAAAATAAATCTTGCAGTGAATCACAGAATAGTTGCAGGAGACCTGGAGACCACCTAGGCCAGTGCTATGCTCAGATTGCTCAGTGCAATGTCCACCTGGGCTTTGAAGGTTCTGCACCCTTTCTGGGCAGCCTGTTGCAGTGTCTGACTACCCTCACAGTAAAAGGATTTTTTTAATGTTTAAATGTTTATGTTACAGAAATTATCTCATCAAACCTGAATTCCTTAAAGGTAAGGCCAGGCTGTAAATTAACATATATAGCCACATAAGCATGTAATGAAGCCTACTAAACTAATTGCTGACACTCCATATACAGCAAATCAGTGCAAGGCAGGTGCTCGGACAGTCTCAGAGAGGAGACATAACTCTATCATTAACTGCAGATGACATCGAGAAGACTGTGGGCTAGTTGTCTGACTTCTAGGTGCCAAGGCATTTGTAAATCCACTTGAAATGCTTGAAATCATCTTTGATATTAAATGTTACATAAGAGTAAAGCCTATTCAGATGTCTTTAGTGGGAGTCCTGTATTGTAACTATCCTGCACAAGGTCTTCCCTACCACTTCATGCTGCAGGCTCTGTCCATCCCAACAGTTTCTGTCTCATCCTGAAGGCTTCTCACAAGCTTAACCCTGTTGTGTGGCACTTGACCCCTGGAAGGGCATTTCCCTTTCCTTTCCAGAATTTTCCTTGCAGAGCAAGGTCACAAAGTTACCTTCCTCTCTACTTTCCCAGCGTACCCTTCAACCAAAATATACCTTAAAACTGAACTATATCTAACATAGACAAATTCAACTATGAATATGTTCTAAAAGGTTATCTGTTAAAAAACTTTCTCCATTTTATCTCAATTGTAGAAATATCCGAGAAAGGGGAATAGCAACTCCTGCCTTGCTGCTGGCTTTCTCCAAATTTCCTGAAAAAGAGAGTCAAGATATTTCCCAAGCAGCTGAACGAATGGAAATGTCAATTCAAGTGCTGAAAGAAAAAGTTTGCCAGAAGCACAAACGTTCATTGCATCCAACTGGTAAATATAGTGTACTGACACTTGCAAAACCCCCTGTTGATTTCTTGAATGTAGTCTTTTAGATTAAAGTTGGGTTAGCTTCACTTTTATTTTAGCTTTGGCAGGAGTGCATATCTTGTCTGCACCCTGGGGTCAGGATGCCACCTCTTTGGTTCTTAAAAGCACCTCACATAGTCACCGATTTACATTTTTCTTTGCTGGATATTTTGCTAGAGTTGAGGAAAGTAGCACTTTGCTATTGGCATCATGTGAACTCATGACTGTATATTTGTATTGCTTATAAATCAGCTTGCATACCCACAGTGTTGCGAGCTTCTTGTTTTCAGTGAAATATCTATCTTCCCCAGCACTTTGGGTTTAGTGCTTCTGGAGCTTAGAGTCTACAGATAAAAAAATACAATTTCTATCACTCTGTGGCACTGGCAATTTCAAATACTCTTCCTCTGGACATTGATAGCCTTACCAATATCCCTTTTTTAAGAAAATAGTTTCTTATTTCCACAATTAATTTTATATTGCATTGCTGTTACATGTTTATTCCCACTTTGCTTCTATTTTAACTGTTTTTATGTTAGATGGAGAAGGAAAGAGAGATAATCCAGAAAGTTCAGTGATGTATAATTGACTAAATAAACTGAAATTCTTGTTGCCATTAAGTAGATATGAATTTCAATGTGCCTATCTGGTGGCTGGAATGCTCAAAAATTCAGATACATTGACTTTTTTTTTCCATAACTTAATTCTGTCACTCAGAGAGCAGCATGAACTGGAGAATTGCAATTTGTATTATCTGTCTTAGCATTCTGACATGACATGACATGACATGACATCATTGTTTTTCAATATATGGAAGCATTAGAGTGCTGTAGACAAACATAAAGGCCCACACCTATTTTCTTATTGTTTTTTTCTTGTGGAAACATCTGGCTGCCTAAATTAATGAAACACTTGTAGAACTAAAAATATTTCTACATGTGCGTGTGCACGTATTTATATATACAGAGACACACACAGAGATAACAATTATTTTTCTGCTAGTGCAGTTTGAAAAGAAATCAAATTTCTAAACTGTAGAACGAAAGAATTTGTTAATTTTCGAAGCTGAAACAACTTTAATGGAAGATAAACAGACATCGTACAGTCTATGTGCCATGACAAAGAGTACTTTTACATGAGCTAAAGAACTAAATTATCTTTAAATAAAACCTGTGAGTCAATACCTAGGCAGCATAGATAAGTGGAAAGCTAGGCTCTAAGCATAATTTTGAACCTGAACTAACATGGAAATACAGCTGTGTCCACAAATTTGGCATGACTAGCTAGTACATAATAGCAAGGTTACAGAGCCAGCCTAACAGCCCAATTTCTCTCTGCTCTCTTCCCTACCTTGCACAGGTTCTAGCTGCTCCGCACAGGATTTTTTGAGCTCGTTTGGCTCTTGAACCTTTTTGTGTTTGTTTTTTTCTGGCTTATTCTTTTTGCTTGATTAATAGACTGAAGCAGTTTAGTTCAGGGTTGGACGGGCAGAATGGATAGGTGGTGGGACTGGATGACCTGTACTAGCCAATGGGGAGACAAGAGCAAGAGTTAAACGCTGATCTACCATCTCTTTTCAGCATGTGATGATTATAGTCAGTTTGAATAGCAAGAGTTCTCTCAGTTCAGGAAGAATATTGTACCTTTTTCACTTGTACTTCTACCTCCAACCAGCCATACATGTGTCTACATACATGCGTGGGTGAGAGAGGCTGCCAGCTCTCTGAAGCTTACACAACAATGTGAATTTGTCCCTCATCAGCGGAGAGACCTGTCTGAGATCACATTGCAAAGATATTAATAACATGCTGTCTACTGATATAAAGCTCCCTGGTTTTAGCTAGCTTCCAAATTCCAGCTAATAATTCTGAGCCTTTTCCACCCCACAGTTAATTATATAGTCAGCTGTAGTGTCTTTAAATGCCTGCATCTTTCCAGTCAGTTCCAGTCCCACACTTTTTCTCCTTGGTATATACTTCTGTTCTTAAATTGCATTTTTAATACCTTTGTTTTAAGCGCAGAGACCAGCTGAGAAATGTGACTACAATGCAGGGAAGCAGAAAGCAGATTAAAGAAGGGCAAAAAAGAACAGATCAACCTCAGTACTCAGCTATGGCTGAACTACTTCCTTCTGATTCTCCCACACATCAGATAATAAAACCAGCTCTTCCCTTTCACCCTCACTCTCCTCTAAGTCCATGAGACTATCTCCTGCAGAACTTTTAAGTGTTTTTTCCTAGGAAGAAGAGAGGGGATGCTGTAGTTGTAGCTGCCAATAATGACTTTTCTCCTGTAGCAGCTATAGAGCAGTAGAGCAAATTGCTTGTTTGGGTTCTTCCTTTCAGATCTTTTATCAGCTGAGCTGCTCACTATGATTGCTAACATTTCTGGATGTCTGCCTTATATGTTGCCACCAAAATGTCCAAACAATTGCTTGGCTAATAAATACCGACTCATCACGGGTGCCTGCAATAACAGGTATGTATGATGAGAATTGTGCCCTGAAAAATCCTTCTTTCTTATTCTTTAAACTCAAGGAGTTGTGTTTACTTTTTCCTGAAAAAACTGGGAATGTGACCTTAGTCAACTGGCTTTGGCATCAACGTGCCTTTAAATGAGGTGCCTCAGAAAGCTCCCAGGGAAAAAAACATCTCCATCTAAAATTTGGTACACTAATTTTTTCTGGACAGGCTCTGCCTGTGAAGGCTTTGAACTTTATGTAAGGAAATTTCAATTTAGCAAATACTGATTCAATAGATGCCTTTTTCTGTAGAATTTAAACAGATACAATTCTATTCAAGAATTCATTTTCAATTGCATGGGATAAAATTATATTGAGCAGGAGAATATAATTACTTTGCCAAGAGCAATCAAAAAATCAAGTAGATTCTCATTTTTTTAATTTCCCAAGATTAACATTTAGCAACCATGCTTCTAGAGATTCTAGGTGATATATTTATTTTTATATATCTATTTATATAAATATATACTTCTTGGCTATCTGAACAACAATTATTTACTATAGTTCCATGAAACATGTGGTAATCATTTCCTGCAAAACCCAACATAACAGACATGACTATTTTCAAAATTTTCCAATGCGACAATGCAAAAGAGTTCGGTACATGGTATTTATAGTCAGCAGCCTTTGGATATATAGTGGTAAGGTCACAAACTGAAAGGGAGACTGTAGTGTTAAAAGTGAAGGGCTGCAGTGCTGCAAAGGGAAAGCCATTAGCCTTGCACAAGTTAAGGCATTCTGCAATGTGGTAAATGAACAGCAGTAAAATTCTGCAGTTTTATTGTTCAGTCAGTCTGTTTTTATGAGATGAATCTGTTTTGCTACATGACAAGTCATTTGCAAGGAACATGCCTGATAGGCTCTTAGTTGAAAGGACACAGCCTGGTAGGCATCAGTGTTATAAATCTAACTATGTGGGTATCCATAATTTCCCCCAGGCACTTGTAGAGTTACTTGGAATCTGAAGTAACAGCTAGTATGATATTTGCACTGACAACTCCATCAGGGCTTGAATACATTGGTCAAGATTCATGCAGCAGAATGCAGGCATGTGTCTGAAGCTTCTACTTTGCAGGCATGGTTGCTGGAGTCTTTTTCTCCAGAGCTGGAGAGAAACACACTCGGCTGTGGGTAGGGTAAAACATCTTTTTCTCTTCAGTGACTCTGGTAATACTAGGATGTGTCTAGGTCTTTCAGTCTGGTTTCTAAAGCTGTGTAGGGTAAATATGATCCATTGAGTCTGGTTACTCTGTAGTCACTATATTCTACTTTGCATAGTGTTATGCTTGCACCAAATCAGTGTTTACATCTATGACATATTTGGTTGTGTTTTAGACTCTTTACTCTAAACATTGTAAATGAGGCGAGGCAGGAAAAAAAAAAAAAAGAAAAAAGAAAACCACACAAACCAAATAAGAGACTTTAAAACCAGCAAATCAGATCTTAACTTAGTCTAAAACTTTGTGAGCCCCTGGAAATACCTCAAGCTTTACTGAAATGCACCAGCTTTAAAAACCCATTATACTATAATGTAAACAATATATTCTATGATGTAAGCCAGTTTCAAAGACTTCAAACGTTAATCGAAGTAACAGTCTACCCTTTGCCTTGCTTTGCAGATGCCACTTTCAGGCAGAAAATACTTTAGGACCTATGTTGTATTTGTAGCTTTAATTGCCCAATAGGAATGTGCAGCTGTGCTGTAGATCAGCAAATACTGCATTTCATAGGTAAAATTTAAAAACAAAATTCACAGTAGAATTAATTGTTTACCTATAAGAAAAGTCTATTTAAATCTACTTTAAAATAAGCATGAAATTTCTTTATAGAGGTTTCACTTCACCAGTTCACATACTAGTGACAAATCAGGCGGTTTACTAAGTATTTATTCCACAGCGTTGAGATTACTTTGTTCTTAGAAGAAAGACATAACAGAATAGCATAAGCATGGCCTTCTGTGGAGAATATTAACATGACATCAGACATTCTTGGGAGTCATTATCCACATTTACTAGTGACAGATAGCAATAGATTTTACTTCTCTTTCTGCCTGAAGGCATATTTGGGGATAATAAGCAAAATAAATTTATGGCACAATTTTATCCCAATTAACTAGAATTGATCTGTGTAGTTTTTAGTGTCTGGTGCAATATGAGGGATTCAAAAGGTGAAGGAATTACAGATACTAAAGGAATGGAATCTCACAGCTTAATTAACCTCACTTAATCTTAGCTTTCCAAGGTAATTATATGTCTTCTGCAATTCTGTGGCTTTGGCTGTTCCTGATAGTGAGAGATAGGATGGGATGACAAGATGGCACACAGGAGCTGTCTGTTCCTCTGGCTTGATGGACAGGTACTTAGATGACTAGATTACACTTTGTATGCCTAACGTTTGGAAAGCTAGGAGGAATTTTATCTGCAACATTTCTATTTCATTGCTGTGTTGTTAACCATTTCATCGGGTAAGGACTTGATGTTTAGTCTGAAGCTCTAATACCAGTAGAGGCATGAATATGGCTCACCTGGTAGAAAAAATGAGCAGTACTGACTGAATCCATTGACTGTAAGAAGAAACTGAGATTTTTCCTTTAGGATAGCTACTTCAATACAAGCTAAGTGTTCAGTTTAGTGGCAGGCTTATGTTTCAGAAGTTTTCCATGTTTGACAGAAGTGATGTCCATGGTAGCTCAGAAAGATGTAAAACATGACAAAATCCAATTGTTAAATTGCCATATGGTATTCATTCTTTCTATCGGAAACTAGGCAGGACATTAAAATAACATTCAAAATACATAAATCTGGATAGTGAACTGCATCTTGAAACTCCAGATTCTTTCTAATTGAGCCAAACCAAAATCCAAACTGTGCAATTTCAGTGTTTTACAAGTGAATTAAAAGTCCTACATCCAATAAACACAATATATAATAACCAAATTTGACTATTCTATAGAGCTGTATAATACCAAAATCTCATTATTTCAGCTGCCCAGGATAAAAACCTTTTTAACTCAAGCAAGATTCCAAGACATTAACTTTTTTAAAGTAATAATAAAAAGGCATGTGAGAAGGGTTTTACTAAAGTAGCATTCCAGTGATCTGCTGAAATATAAAAGCAATCAGGAGAAAAATCACTGGTTAAGCAGTTAAATTAACATTTCATTATTTTTAATTGAGTGAAATAGCGCTACACTATGTGCAGTATTTTATGCAATTTCAATAAAGGCAGATCAACTGTAACTAATTTGAATGCTTTATTAAAGCATATTTCAACTTCCAAGTGTGAATTATTGTGGATAATTAAGTGTATTGCTGTACCATATAGCTTGGCAAATTGAGCCACTTCAGTGTGCCAGAGATCAATGAAGTATTAATAAAATAATTGTTCCCTCTTTAGCGTCCCAGTAGACACGTTTTAATGCCATGTAGTTCTACTAACTGTCTGGGAATATTTCTGGTTCTTTGTGGCTTACTTTACTATTCTGGTCAACTGGGTACATTGCAACAATCTTATTTCTTCTTTTTGATATCTATATACATTTAACAATTATGAAATATATTGAACAGGCCATGTTAATAAACAAATCAAAACAAAACAACAACAACCAAACAAAAAACCCAACACCCAAACAAACAAAACTCACTAAAATATTCTCTTAGAAAAAAATGCATTAGAAATGTTCATGATAGACGTCTAAGACTCACTGACTATACTAATAAATAAAAATCACTAAGAATAATTTCCTGGACCTCAAAACAGGCATGACCTGACTCTTGCCACCCTTTAACTCTCAGACTTTTGTCTAACCTGTTTTATTCCCCTTCCCTCTTCCCAGCAGGCTGGCAACAGGATGGCAAACTGGCTTGTACCTAATCCCAAGATGTGCCCAGACAGGTGTTATTGAGAGAAATGCTAGTTGGCGTGAGCCAAAAACACATGGCAATTGGTGCTCGCAACTTAAAAGCACAGCTAAATGCAGACTTGGGCTTTTGCAGAGGCTCTGCTGAAGCTGTACCCAAGTATTAGGATATACGCAACTAGAGGGAGCATTGCCACTGAATTCAGCAGCTTCAGCCATCATCCCCCTTTCCTCTGTCCTTTCTTCTTGAGTGTTGCTGGATGATTACTTCTGTATGACTAGTATCCATTTTTCTTCTAAGCTTTCTTCATCTTTCTTCTAGGGCTTCTTTATATTTTCCTAAATCTTGATCTCCTAGCTATTGCTCTGAACAAATATATTTCAAAAATGTCAGCAAAGGCACTTAAGAATATATCTGATTTTATGGGGAATGAGGACACTATCAGGAAATCACCGCTGGGGTATTTCAAATAAGTCAAACTTATGTTACCAACATAAGTTAGATAGTAGTATTGCACTAGCAATTTATTTTTTTCCTTTAGAGTCAAGTTGATTCTGTCATACCTGAAGACCAATATTTTATGCCTTTTTAAAGACTGTTAAATGAACATCTTATTACAATGGAATATTGCGCTGTGGCTGATGATTATTTTATATTTAGAATTATACAGACGTGCAGGGCTTTTTTGTTTTGCTGACATTGTTGTTTTTTAGGTTTTTTTGCTTTATTTTCCCAGAGAACATCCTAGATGGGGAGCATCCAATATGGCCTTGGCTAGGTGGCTTCCATCAGCCTATGAAGATGGACTCAGCCAACCTCGAGGATGGGATCCCAGGATTCGATACAACGGAGTCCAGCTACCCTTGGTTAGAAAGTGCATCATAAAATGAAATACTTAAATGGGGCTATAACCATACCTGCCACCATTTGCATCAGTAAATCAAACAGCAAGAGAAGCCGTTGAGCTCGTTTAAGGAACTGACAGCTTTGCTAAAGCCTAAGTTCAGTCAGCCAGATAGTGAGAGGTCCCCTGCACCTGGACTGGGGTAAGCTCAAGGTGCAGTGCAGGGGGACACTGATGACCTGGGGGGCAGCTCTGCTGAAAGGTCCCTGATGGAGAGCAGGCAGGCCATGAGCCAGCCCTACAGGCCTGCCCTGGTGTGCTCCAGATGCGGGACAGCAGTAGAACCAGGATGGTGATTGCTCAACCTAGAGTAAAGGAGCATGGTGGACCTAATCACAGTCCTCCCACACAGAAAAGGACGTTAGAGAGATGAGGGAGGTCTTTGCAAGGTTGCACATTGACATGGCAAGAGGCAATAGTCACAAGTTGCTCCACAGAAATTTTGTCTTGATCCATGAAAAAAACATATTGTGAGAACAACTAAACGTTGGGATAGGCTACTTAGAAAACTGCTGGAATACCCTTTGGGAAATAACCAAGACCGGGCTTGATGGAGCTCTGAATAACCTAATTCCTACTTTCAATAGAAAGCTGTATCAGGTGGTCTCCAGAGTTTCCTTCCAGTGGAGACTTTCCAGTGACTTCATGATTTTTTATTTCAATCATGGTGCCTTTATTCAGGGATGGAGGAGGGTGAAAACAGGGTTGGGTGTTAACTAAATAAATATAAACCACATAAACAAGCTAGCATGCATGTCTGTGTATGCATGTGTAGCATTTCTCCTAGGTTAGTGTATCTTAACTGAACAAATGTTATTGTCAAATCATAATTTCATTTTTTAGCTGAAGTTACTGAGCTAAGAAGGCATTGCAATATTTATGGTTTTTAGCAGCTCATATACGTAAAAACTAGCAGAGCTGTGACGGAGGGAAATATGAACAAAAAAATACTTAAATAGAGGACTGGGTGAAAAATTCCCCAGTGCAGTGTGCAATGATTTGGGCTGGATTTACTCTTTCTGGTTTGTTAGCATTGCTTTGAAACTTGACTTTTAATGGACTCAAAGTCTTGTTATTTTAACCATCGTATGTTTAATAAGGATAAGCAAGAGAATTTAGTGTTAATGTCACCTGCAAATCATGTTATTAATTAAATAACATTGTCTCTAAGCTTCACAGTTTGATGCTCAAAGATGAAAATTTGACATTTACACAGGTAAATGTCTAGTAGATGGTATAAACTGCTTTTTTCTCGATTCATTGGGGTAGATGCTTCTGAAGTAAAACACGCTAAAACAACACTACATGGCTACACCAAATTAGATCATATCTGACCATCAGCAAGGTTCTCTGTTTTATTTTGAAGTAAGATAGGATAAAACTAGTGCCACGGATGTTTCTCCTCATTTCTATAAGATTTTTTTTTTTTGTACTTTTAGCTATCCAACTGTATCTTCTAAAAAAAACCATGCAAATAATGTGAAGATGAGAGATAAATGTGAGGATTACTAGAAATAATATTAGAACACAACGTAGCCGTTCAAGTTAACAATGATAAGAAAAATCTGACTAACTGCAAGAAGAAAAGTTCATACTTTGTGGCCACCAACGCTATTAAAAACTGATATAAAGACTTGTATTCCTGATGAGCTCTATGTATCTCTGCTCTTGACTATTCCAATATAAAGGCTGATGTTCCTGACAAGCCCCGTGTTGCCTCTTGTCCTTACCAATTCTATTTAACTGCACCTGGCTTATACATTCGTTATATAGCCCTTATATTTATTACAGACTCTGTGATGATTTTATGTGCTGCCTTATCAATTGCTTGACTCCTAAGGCAGCTGCTGTATGCAAGGGAATATTTTACAGCATAAGGGAGGAACCTGTGAATAATAATGATACCCTAATTATCATAAACTGGCTGCTGATTTGGCTCTGGTGATTTTGCTTCGTTATTAGTATAGGCTGGACATGTACCATAGATGTCTCCATGTGTTCCCCTTCCGAGCATCTGTATGCAGCTTTCACAAAAGTGCTGTAGAAATGTGTTTTGGCATTTCCCTGACTGGTAAAATGAAGCAGAGTTTTCACCTACCACGTATTTGCAAGCTACTTTGTCTCCTGGGCTGCAGATGCTGCTCCATTTACATGTGGAGTGGCCCAGAGCCTCTGTATATCTACAGTGATTTGAGGTTGCCCAGCAAGCATTTTTTAAAGGAGCAGAAAGTAGAATCAATAGAACGAAAACTTTTAGACAGTCAAAAAAATGTGTGGTTTTCAAAATTCTTTGGAAAGGAGCAAAGATACACTGCTCATTTGGAAAATATATAGAAAAAAAAGGCTGAATCATCTTTGAATCTGCTTGTGGCACTTGTATCTCAGCTCCCCAACAGAAATAGGAGTTTGTCAGAGGTTGGGTTTTCTGCTGAGGTGGGGTTTTTTTGTTTTGTTTTGTTTTTTTAAGCAAACCATTAAAAGTACTCTAAAATACAAAGTATTGTAAGGAAAAAACACTTAGCTTTTATCACTGTTTCCCCTGTTCTTTAATGTTTTATCATTTTTATGAGAAGTAAATACTACTCAGCACTTAAGATAAATTAGTTCTCTTCACAGGTTCGTGAAGTGACAAGAAAAATTATTCATGCATCTAATGAGGCTGTTACCGAAGACAACCTGTATTCTGATATTATTATGGTGTGGGGACAGTACATAGACCATGACATTGCATTCACACCCCAAAGCACAAGAAGAACCGCCTTCCTAACTGGAAAGGAGTGTCAGATGACATGTGAAAAACAAAATCCATGTTTTCCAATAAAGGTAAGATTCTAAATTAATTTCTTCAAGAGATATTTGAGGCTCTGAAGAGGTGAGTAAAGTAAAGCACATGAATGATACGCATACACAGAAATAATTATAAAGGAAATTGATAGATCACCGAGAAATATTAGAGCAGACAGTGGTAGAAAAATTGAAACACAATGCAACTATTAAATGCAAAAAAGTGGATATTTAAATTGTTTTGTAAGGATAACAAACCATAGCTAAGGTACTTTGTACAAATATCAAATTTTTCTGCCTCTCAGGTTTATGTTGCAGAGAAACCTTACTAGTCCCTCCCAGTGTTATTGTTCTCATGCTTCAAGGTTTTGAGTTCCATTGGGGAAAACAGGGAAGTAGTCATAAATAATTCTGGTTTTACATTGCCAGCCAGATAAAGTGAAAGGATTTTAACTTTACTCAGTGAAAGCAAAGATATTTCCAGCAGCTAATGCAAACTTTTGAAGAGAGCTATCTTTTCAACACATGTAGAAAACGATCTTCAGGGAGTTGCTGAAGCTTACATACATCACCTCTTTGAGTAGATGGAAAACATGAATTCAAAGCTTGTTAGAGGTGTAGAAGAAACTTGAATTGGTATAAATATAAGATCTTGTATTTTTGTCTGATTAATTTGAAAGTATAGTCATCCTTTCACTCAAAAAAATTAAGTAACAAAGTCAAACTACTTTTTTTGTTTCTCAGAGCTCATTCTGGCTACAGGAGAGCCCCATGCCCATTACAGCCCTTGCACTGATGCCTCCATCTGTCAAGAGCAACATAAATTGCTTTCCTTAGGGTTGGAGCTTGATTACTGACCAGCTTCTCTCTGCACTGAGGCCAACGTAGGGAATAAGTTCCCTCAGAATACAACACTTTTCCCCTCAACAAACCATAATTGATAGCTATACCATGGCTTTTGCCTTAAGTGCCTCGTTCCACTTCCATTAAACATAAAGGAAAATATTCAGCTAACTGTAATGGGAACCGAATCAGAGCATGTGTTGAAAGATGGTTCATCTTCCATTTGATGGGAGAATCTAAAACACAGGGAAGGCTCAGTGAAATTAATGATTGCCTGCAATTTTACCACAGGCAGGTAAATCTAGTTTCTCTCACCCAGGAGAAATGGACTTTTGAAAGTTTGCAAGCATAGCTTGAGAGCATTCAGAAAGAGCACAAATTTAAAGAATCACATTATCAGGATACTGAGTGACTGGCTAACCTGGTTTAACCACAACAGCCATAATTGCAGTGAGTCTTCCAGAGTTCTGACAAAAATCTCTAGTTTATTGTGTCTCAAATTTCCATCTGGGGCAAGAAATTATTTATTCTGTTTATGCCGTTAGGTAATAGTCTTAGGAAGATTCACATTTCCAGAGTCTCACCAGGAGAGGCTAGGGCAGAAGTCCAGTCCCTGACCAGCAGTGTTTCACATGATGTCATGAAGGAGGTGGAGTGTGTCTCCACCATATGACACAATGTGGCTGTGTTTCAGCTCTTATTTTTGAAGTCCGTTCGCTGTAGCAATAAAATTGAAAAAGTCTTGTGTTTCATGTTTATGACAAATTCTTTGAAACAGCACAATTAGTATTGATCTCTAAGTGCAAATCTCCACTTTTTTACTGCTAAGTAGATTTTTTAATTGACAAGGCGCTCATACTATGGCCTGTAACTTGAATCAAATGTGGATCACAGGGACCATAGAAGTCTAATCACTGAATCCTGACTAGCTCGAGCCTAGAAATCCCATCTGCTTAAAAAAGTGACAATTTAAGAGATCTTTGAAAAAGAACTCCAAGGTAAATATTATCCATGTGGTAACAGCATCATGGTGCAGAGAGAAAGAAGCTGCACAGGTTACCATAGCATTGACCCACAACTGCTTCCTTCAGCGCTCTAAACAAGGGACATAGTTCAGATTTTCTGTCTTGGAACTGAAAGAGATTCATCACAGAGAATGTTTCAAGGATGCTCTTGAAGGCAAGTTACGTGTACATGTACTAAACCTAACGGTGACTGGAGCCTAGGAGCTGCTTCTGCTCAGCAGTATAGCCTGGCAGGGGAATGGGGTCAGGGCGTACCCATAGCCACCTTTGAGAGCTGGTGTTTGGTACGCGGTGTGGACTTTGGGGGTCATATAGGGTTGAACTCTATGATCTTGAGGGTCTGTTCCAACCAAAATGATTCTATGATTCTATATAAAGAAATTCAGGCACAACCTTATAAGCATTAGGTAAGTTTCCCAACTTGTGAATTCATTGCTTGCTCACAGTCCCATTAATCCTTAAGCTCCATTTTTTTTCTGTTATTCACAGCTTAAAGAGGGACAGATATGAAGATTGTTGTTCTTTTGCTTTTCGTATATATCTAGTATTTTGTAACTGGTTTTGGCAAAGGCAAAGAACAGATACTGTATTTAAAAAAGAAGAAAAAAAAATAAAAGGAGGGGGTTAGTAGCTTTTAGTATGACCAGAGAAACTCTATTGAACACTGAAACAAAATGCTGTTTCCCCCTAGAATTTATTTTCTTCCTGCAATCTGAAGGCTAATCTCTACCTATTAAACATTTGGAAAACAGTCGTAGTTAGTTTTATACATTAATTTTGTATACCAAGAAACTGTGGCTGGTTTCCAAAGGCAGTGAAACTACTAGCATACTATCCAACAATGTAAATGTAGAGGCTGCATTTTGCACTCTTGCTGTGTTCCTAGAACAGTGGCACCCAAGGGAGAGCCCACCCACAGAAAAGGACAACGTGCTTGGAGCTACATGCCCTCTCTAGGAGTCTGACCAGGGAAAGGGAGCTCCTGACTGTGCAGGTTAGAGGAGCTGTCTGGGAAATATTCTGAGTCAGTGCAATTCAATGAAGGATTGAAAGCTGTGGTGGTGCATTAATATTAATAACAAGTGTAAATAAATGATTCATAGGTTAGCAGGAACCATTATGATTTTCTATTCTGGACATTTTCATAATAAAGGCTATAGAATTTCACCCAGTGATTCTCACACTAAGCCTGTAGCTTCTGGCAGAGCCCAAACATCTCTTTTTTATTATTATTATTTTTTTTTTCCCTGTTTTTTTTTTGTTGTTGGTGGTGGTTTTTTTTTGTTTTGTTTTGTTTTGTTTTTTTTCCAGGATCCCATAATGTAGGGGGAAAAAAATCACTACCTTTAGGCACATGGAACAGGGTTGTGGAGATAACCTGTCATTTCTCAGATGATTATTGCAAGTTAGGGTTGAGACATAATTAGACTTTAGAAAAGCTTTCATAGGAGAACTACTGAATTTATTCAGTATTAATTACATTGCTGACAATAAGTGAGACCTGGTGCATGCACGTAGTAAGATACAGTCCCAAAAAGCTTTCAGACAGTTCAGAAACAAAAAGGTGGAAAAGAAACAGCACCACAGAAAAGTGAGGTGATTTCCAAAAGCTGACATGTAACATGACAGGTTACTGTCTTAGCTACAAATAGATCAGTCTGTGTGCGCTCAGCAACCAGCAAAGTGAGCCTCTGCCTTCTTCTGTGTTGCTGAGGTGCCAGCTCACTGTCAGATGAGTTCATTGACTTATCTCTGAGTTTCATGTCCACAAATAAACATTCATGTTTTACTTATTGCCAAACTTTCATAGACTCTAAGTTAGGTTTTATTTTAAGTCTCCAGGAAAAATAATTTTACAAGGTCATTTGCCACAGAACAAATTCACGACGAGAAATAATTTAACTGAAATAACAGTTTAGACACTCTGGAACAGGGAAACAATTTGTGCCTTTCAGTTTTCTACATGTAAAATAATTTCACCATAAACTGATTTAACCATGCATATGTAATAACAGTTTAAATCAATGTGCTGCTATACTAGGAAAACTATTGTGGCCAGAGAGAGTTCTGTTGTGAGTTTTTTTCCTCTAGAGTTATGCAAGGCAGAGAAAAAAATTGATATGAATATTCTTCATTCGTTGGGAGAAAAGTGTGATTTAATAGTAGAGACAAATACTAAGTAGAAAACCTGAGGCAGATATGTTACTGATTTCAACAATCAATGAAAGGGGGAAGAAAAAAAAAAAAAAGAGGAAAAGATATTACATATTTCCTTCAAAAATAACCTACTTTTATTTGCTAAAACCTAGGTAGTGAAGAAACATTAGTAGAATTTCTTTACCAAACAAAACCTGAATGACAAATTTCTTAACTTAAATGCTTTATTGGTATCATGAGTTCTCAGTAGAAAGAAAATTTCACTTGCTGTAATAAATGAGGTAATTATGTTATTTTATTAAGCTTTTGAATTGCATTCCAAACTTCCCTTGTTACTTTTACCCCCTCTGTAATGACTATTCTATCTTCACAGACTGTTATGGCTCATTGTTGGTGCACAATGCAATACTGTTAGAATTTGGAAATAATGTGATTTTCAGAGAGTTTATAAAGCCAAGTCTGCAATACACAACACAGAGAGAATTTAGTAATTTTGAAACGTGGCAGTTTTCATCTTAGTGTTGAACTCTGTTCATTGAAATAGAATTGATGATCTGAGCTTTCCTCTTGCATATCCTACAAAGTGAATAAAACCTTTCTCCCTCTTGTATTCTCTCCTCCTCCAACACCTCTGCTGCCTTCCCCACATCTGTTAAGTTATTCACATACCATTTTCAGCGCTCTCCTGTGGCAAAACTTTCAGCTGTCTTATTTGGGCTGTATTTGCCCCTATTACTCTTACATATACTGCAAAACCTTTATTTGATAATTCCCACATTTCTCCCGTGCCCTTTACCTGTATTTGTAGTAGCTGTGTGACAGGCTAATGCAAACTATATCCATGCTGCATATCCAGCATCCACACAAATGCTGGATCACCATTTGAACTCAGTCTCTCGGCTGTGTGTGGATCAAACCAACGAAGGACTGGGGAAGCCTTTCACTTGGCAAAGGCTCTGTGCAGCCTTTGCTTTCTATAAAGACAGTCAGAATTCAATACTTGTAAGACACCCATCATTGTGAAACAGTGTTGAGGAAGGATTGTGGAGGACTGGCAGAAAGCAGAGTGAATAATTATATGTACGGTTTTTTAGTTAGGAAACTGGATTAAAATTAAGTATCAAAACAAATCTTTTACAGTGTGCTGCTACAGACATTGAAACTCTTCATTATGCTTTTATGTGTACATGTAAACCTGCTGTTTCACTTGGTGTTCAGTAGAACATAATTTGACCAGATGTTCAGGTCTTCACTGCAATACATTTCATGATGAATTTTCATTGTGAAACCAATTTAGATGTAGAACTATGCAAAAGGTATTAGATCAGTTGCTTGTTTTTATTACAGAGTGGATGTCTTGGGTATTATTTCTGTCTTTGCTTAAAAGACAGAAGGAAAATAATCTGTACAGGTTTAGAACACGTCACTCCAGTAGATGAAGAATGAACAACTGAAAACTGAAACAGAGGAAATAAGTATTTACACAACCCTTGATTCTACATCCTCAGCTATGTTAACTTCACCTTAGAAAATACACTCTTTTTTTTTTTTTTTTTTTTTTTTTTTTAATGCAGGTGACCACCAATGACACATTAACTGCAAGGATGGATTGCCTGCCCTTCTACCGCTCATCTCCTGCGTGCGGCACTGGTGATCATACTATTCTCTTTGGAAATGTATCAGCACTAAATTCAAGACAACAGATCAATGGCTTAACCTCTTTCCTTGATGCTTCTACTGTCTATGGCAGTACGCCTGCTGTTGAAAACAAACTGAGGAATTTAACAAGCAAAGAAGGCCTTCTTAGAGTAAATGTCAAATATTATGACAACCATCGGGAATACCTGCCTTTTACAGACCAGATCCCATCACCTTGTGCACAGGACTCAAATGCAAGTGGAGGTGACAGAATTGAATGCTTTATGGCTGGGGACAGTCGATCCAGTGAGGTCACGTCTCTGGCAGCCATGCACACGTTGTGGCTGAGGGAACACAACCGCCTGGCCAGAGCCCTCAAAAACATCAATGGCCACTGGACCGCTGAGACTGTCTACCAGGAAGCACGAAAAATTGTTGGCGCTCTGCATCAGGTAGGCCGTTTAGTTGCTTATCTACATGTTGCAGTGAATGCCTTAGAACAGGATCAGTCACAAAACTTCTAATCTGTGAGTGGCTTTGGAGGTGATGTTAGCCTTTCTTTGTGACCTATTTCTGCACTTCAAATTGGCATATTTAAAGTTTGTTCTGTTTTCCACTTTCCTGAATGCAATGTCTTTGTCCTTAGTTTGTCCAGACCCATCAGTGCTCTGATTTTCATGGCAGTGTCTACTCTGCTTCATCTTTCTGCAGGGTTTTCAGGCTTTTCTGGTGTCTGTTTTATCTATTGAAGACGCCTTTTCAGATGCTTTTTTTTTTGTTTTGTATTTTGTTTTTAGTAAAGGAAACGATTAAAGAACAGTGTCTGTATATACACAGTGTTCAAAATGCTTGCTTTCTCATGGGAATTGTATAAATGGATAACTTCCCTGTGTAAAATTGCCTGTGAAGTTCTCAATGATGCATTAATGCATAAACTTTGAGAGCTACTCTTGGTAGGAGAGAGTAGGAGAAATAAATATGGAAAAATGCAGAAGAGAGTCTTGAGAACAGGAAAATCTATTTCAACTCAGTATGTTTACTTTTTCTTTCCAGGACCCTCCCCTGCTTCCCTGCAATGAAGTAGCTACACAGGCTTTAAATCCTTTTTTCCTCACAGTTCTGTTATTCTTCTTCAGTTTCTGCAGACCTCCACATGACCCTGTCAAAAATGAAACACAATGAAAACATTCAACAGGATTTCTCTTGAACAAAATTTAATCTATTTGTTCACAGTGTTAGAGGTGGTAAAATCTGAATGGCATGAGGACCTAGATGGATTCCTCTAGTGCTAGCCCAGTAGATGGGTGGATGTTGTGGCTCCCTGTCCTTGGATACCGTTTTATCACCTTTTACCTCTATATTCCTATACATGTTCCTCCCCAGTTCACTTTGACCCTTCCCTTTCCCCACCTTTCATCCTTTTCCTGAGTATCCCATAGCATTTCACTGTCACCCACAAACCCCTAAAACATTGCAAATGAAGTTCTATACAGTCCCCAAATCATCTCCTTCCTGCACCCCACAAAAAGTAGCAACTGCCCCTTTAGCTTGTACGACATTTGAGGGACAGTTTCTTCCTTTTTTTTGTTGGGTTTCGTACCTAGGACTGAGGTCTGGCTGCTCTCCCTGGGGGCCCCGGAGAGCAGACGATCCCATGAGCCCCTTTTCCATGGTTGGGTTACTCAGGTTGCTCTGTCTGAAGCTGCTTCTCCGACCCTCACCAGGCCTTTGCATTTGTGGAGATTCACCTTTAATCAGACAGGTTAAGAAGAGTGATTCAGTCTCTCCACTATAATCCATAATATGGAATGAGTAATATGAGGACCAGAATAAACTGAGGGTTAGGTGGCATTCATATGCTTTCTGATTCTTGCAAACAGATTTTTTTTTTTTTAGTAACAAAAGGAGCCTTTTTTGAAGATCAATGGTGTAAGGAGAGAGGAAAATTTCAGTTGTCCTTTCTTCTACCACAATTCTTAGTCAGCAGAAAATGTTAAGAAACCAACAACATTCTCTGGCATGTTATTTGCACTTAGAGCCAGATAACTTCAGAAAAGTAACATGCCTTATTTAATTGTATTCTGTCAGTCCTTTTGAAAAGTTTGGCTTTTTTAATTTATATTTTGTTTATATTAACCACGTCAGCTCCTCTGCTGTAAATGTGCTGTTTGCATTAATATAACGGCACTGGCAAGTTAGAATTGTTGTTAATCCTTGCTAGAAGAAAAATGCAAAGCCAAAAGTAGGCCTCTGTGCATTCATACAATTCTGATTTACATCCTGTAACATTATGACCTGAAAGAAAACACTTTGTGGAAGGCAATATTCTGCATGAATCTGGGCTACTCATTATCTCTACCAGTATCACAAACTAATGAGATTTGCCCATGGCTCATTAGAAATGTGTTTGAGTATCTGGCTGGTTTAGAGACATTCATTTGAGAGAGATAATTGGGGTATCTCTATTAATGTGGTATGCTAACCAGCGCACTAATGACAGCTCTAGTTGAAGTTACATTAGATTTCCACTCTAAAATTTAGTTTCAGTTGCTATACATTTCTAAAATTCTCTCTTTTTGGAATGAATACTTTTAAGCATAATTTTTGCCTGTGGGTGTGTAATTATAGAGAATTGAACAAAAAGCCTTCCCTTATTTCTAGAATGAAGAGAATGAAAAAAATCTCTCTTTAGACCATACTTATCATCCTGGATGCTTTTTTAGCAGCATAAACATCTCTAGTGACAAGCATTTAATAACAGAAGCTTGACAAAGTTACCAAACGTAGAAACTGCTTGTTGATATCCAGGGCAACACAGGGTTTTTTTACTGCATTGTAGTCATGTTTCACTGATAAGTAGTAGTTTATATGAACCACAACAGTGGTTAACTTTCCCCTTAGGGGATGACATGTGCTTAACTCTAAGATATTAACACTGCAGTATATAGTGGTAAAAATGAATACCCTGATTTATCTACTGTTTTGTGCAAAAATATTTTTTTTCATTGTCATTTACTAACTGAAATGAAACTAGCTGCTTGTTTATTTTATTCCTGTTTTTACCTGACAGAACAGAATAAGAATAATTAGATTTCCTCCCTTTAAGCTATTTGAAAGAAAACAACTGAAATTTGTTTTCCTTCAAACAAAAAGTGTAGATGAAACAGGAGAAAATGCTCGATTATGAAACCGCTACAGTCTCAACATTGCTATTTTGTACATAGTGGTTTGCAGGATACAACTGTATGCACATGTGCTGTTCCTCTCAGACATCATTTCCCCTGATGTTACATTTGGGTTGTGAAAGCCAGATGATGTGGCACTAGTGAGAGTGAAGAAGGAGTTTTGCAGATCAATCTGAATCAAATTCTCTTTGATTTACTACAGTATCAGAGAAACATCTCTGAATTAATGGTGTTACTGACAGTTCATGCCAATTGTAGTTGACAATTGTCTTTAGTTGTCAGTGTGGATATAGTTGTTTTTTTCCACTTTCATCTACATCTACTTGTGTTCTCTGAGCATCTTGCATCCCCACTTGCCTGTCATGATCCAAGGCATGGGTTGAAAGTAGGTGTCTTCAGAGGCTGACTAACTTAACTACAGTTATTGGGTTCAGCATGGCTAACTTGGATTAAGTTTGTTTGTGAAACTAGATGATTAGATAACTCCTGTCAGAGCTTAAACTCTATGAAATTATAAAGGATAAATAGAGAAATAATAAATATTATAAAAAAGTATGTGTTGCACAGTGTCCTAGATCATATTTATAAAGAGTATGGTTCAGACTATTAAAGGAAATATAATAATGTGTTCATATATATTAAAAATTGAACTATCATACAATCTCCCTTTACAGAAAAGTTTAGGACTTCAGTATCATCTTTAATCCTTTAATATCTATAGTGAGAACTTCAAACCTACTGTGCAGAGCACTTTAATGAATTAAATATCGTTGCCATGTTTGGTTGTTTTCTATTATTTCTACAGTCTTCCCCAAGTGCAGGAGCTTCATTTAATTGGCTTTTCACTATCTCAGTGAGAGACTATTGCTATACAGTTGACTCTGACCAATGGCAAAAACAAGTTACACTCTCAGCCTTACTTATGATAGTTAACATATTTTTTATATTCTCTCTTCCAGCCTTTTTTTTAAATTTATTTTCCTTTTCCATCCATTGTGCCCCATTCACACCTACTTTGGAAAATACTGGAGGGGTTTTGGCAAGGAAAGTCTGCCGAGCCTTCTGAGGTGTAATGTGAATTTCTGTGTCTTTTGCACCTAATTTGAAATAACTATTAACATCAACAAAGAATTTGCAAAGATAATTTGAAATTGTATAACCTATTTCCAAGTACCTAATGTTTGGCTGACTTCTGCTGGAGGTGGCCCAGCCTGGAGGCAAACCCAGCCAAGATGCTCACTGAATTCATAAGGACACTTGGGAACCCTTGTTCCATCTGAATCATCTGAATGAGAAGGATGATGCCTTTCACGCTGACATACTATTTAACTTGGAGTATTATTGTCTTTGTAGGTCAGGATTCACAGAATCACAGAATGTTAGGGATTGGAAGGGACCTCAAAAGATCATCCAGTCCAATCCCCCTGCCGGAGCAGGAACACCTAGATGAGGCTACACAGGAATGTGTCCAGGTGGATTTTGAATGTCTCCAGAGAAGGAGACTCCACAACCCCCCTGGGCAGCCTGTTCCAGTGCTCTGTCACCCTCACTGAGAAGTGTCTTCTCAAATTTAAGTGGATCCTCTTGTGCTCCAGTTTGAACCCATTACCCCTTGTCCTACCATTGGTTGTCATTTTTTTTTCAGTCGTCACTTTTCTATATATAGTGCACATGCGATTCATGATATGGCAGAAAATCTGTACGAAGACTTTTCTGACAGTATTATAATCCCTCAGATTCTGCTTCTGTCTGGATACTTACTAAATGATTAGTTGCATTTCTAGAAAATCAGCATTTCACTTTCTCTGATATAACTCAATGAATAACATTTAAATACTCTCAATCACTCTGTTACTATCTGGTCATATAGACTACTAAAGTCTTTTGAGCGTATGGGCTTCTATTTAAAAGGCAGTGTCAATTTTTCGTAATTTTCACTGAATTATAGCATTGAAACAATAACTGCCATCAGACAGAAGACATGTTGACATTATTGATTAAAATCAAATTCTTCATGAGCCTACTATGGATCTTGGATTTGATGCTATGAGGTGTTGAATGTATCCTAAGAGGAGCCTGGATTATCCCTAGTCTCCCAAATGTCACAAGGAGTTAAGTCCACCCAGTACCTTGCAGGTTCAAACTCATTATGTCCACATAAATCCCTTATGCTATTGCACACACCTGAAAGTTAATATTTATCAGTAGATTCAAAGTAAGTAATAAATGGTAGAACAGTTCATTGTACTTGCCTGCAGTTTCTTTTCCGTATTGTACCTTTCTGAATCTAATTTTATTGATGTATTTTTAGATAAGCACATTCCTTTGTTTCCACAGGAGAATCTCAGTTGAAGAAACACTTTACTGAAAGAAACTCTTATGTATATTTATGCCAAATATGAAAAAAAAAAAAAAATTGAATCAACAGGGAGTTAAATTTTAACAAAATAATTTTGATGTTTGTTAGCTGTTTACACCTTCTTTAAAGCTTATATATGTATCAGTTATAAGAAGTTGTAGAGAGCCTCAGGACTTCACACAGACAAATTCAGGCAAGGTACATTCAGAGACTACACAAAGACTGGATGCTATATGCTGATGTACTTTAGATACGGTTCTCTATTAGACTCCAGATTCTTTCTGGCACCATCATCTTCTGCTATATTAGTAACACCTTAGTCTGTATTGTCTAAAAATCAGCTCCACTCGATGGAGCCTCATTTGGCCATCAGAAGTGTCCATCAGACAGGTGTCTCACCTAGCTCAGGTAGGCATAAGACCCCTTTTTAACCTTAGCCTTTTAATTTTCAAGTCTTGAAACAGGAACCCTGCAACGAAGGAAACAAGAAATGAAAATCTTACCTCTGGAACAAAATAAAAGTCTGAATTGCCCTTTTCTTCAGGGATTCTGGCCTTTATGAGCAGCTTATTTTGGGATTTCATTTACAATGAGCCAAAAATTGACAGTTGTATCAGAATTTTTGCATCCATGGCAAATGTTACCTTGCAAAACCTTTGTGAATGTAGCAAAAGGTTAACTTCTCAAATGACAGTGTCAGTATTAATTTCTAGTAATTATGTTATTTACTTCATATGCTGTATTAAAGGATCTGTAAAAGGAATTCTAATGTATTGTCTTTCAAATATTTTATTCACTGCTTGACCTAACCTAATATCATAAAGAGATTTTTACTTCCACCTTCTGAGAAAAGTAAGCAAATTCTGGAGGAGTTTGCTTGTCTCTGTGCTGTGTCTAAAACAAAGATGCTAGTTTTTCATAAGTTCATTTTATGCCAACTAACTATTCAATATGCACTATATCAAGCTTAAAGTGCATTTGTCTGTATATATTACTGCACACTATATTGAATCTATAGTTATTTTATTGAGTTCTTTATGCTTCATATTCATGCCATTATGCTTTATTGAATTCAGCATAATCTTTAACCTATAAAACACTTTCATTTTATTTAGTACTTTAGATCACTCTCCCCCTTTTTTTGGTCATGATTACTCATTTTTTTTTCATGTGACTAATGTTGTTAAATTATAAAAGCATTTGACAGAAAATGTTCATCAACATTTTCCTTTTTGAAGGGTGCTTTTTAGGAGTCTATAAATTGGCTTGAGTTTAGCATAAACCCTCTACCAAGGGATTCTGGGCACCAGTATTTTAAAGCCTCGTCATTTCAAATATTCAGTAAAGATGACTTGTGTTACAAATGTAAGTCTGAAAATAGAATCTGTTCATCCCAACAACCATTCTTGAAAGATCTTATAGTAATTCATGCTTTTATTGTCATTTTTAGGGTCTTTATCATTTATATCATCACAATCGGAGTTTTAGATCTCAGCACACCTCCTACAAACTGGATTAGGCCCATGGATTGAAAGTGCGCAACAGTGATGCTCTGCTTCAGATACCTTGGTCTAGCATTTATGGCAGGAGCTGACAGGAACCTGCCTGTCGTACTGCACTGAGCCATGCCACTGATTCTCTGCAGTCATTGCTGTGAAAATACGAATTATGTTGTTTACCAGCTAATACTGCTCTTTACCATGCCAAATGTTTGGGGATAGATGAGTGAAGAAAAGAGCATTCAGCACATGGGAATCGTTACTGTTCATCTATAAAAACATTGAATGAAAAATGTTTCTTTTTCTTTTCTTTCAGATTATTACTTTAAGAGATTACATTCCCAAAATCATTGGCCCAGATGCTTTTAATCTGTATATTGGCCTTTATACAGGTTATGATCCCACAGTGAATCCTACAGTTTCTAATGTGTTTTCGACAGCCGCTTTCCGTTTCGGTCATGCAACAATCCAACCAATAGTAAGGCGATTGAATGCACAGTATTTAGATGATCCAGAACTCCCAAATCTTCATTTGCATGAAGTTTTCTTTAGTCCATGGAGGCTCATTAAAGGAGGTATGGTTTTATTTAAACTGTTTCATTTTTTTCCAGAATAAGGTAACTTTTTTCAAAATGCCTTATCTTGGATAAGGAATACGAGCATTTATTTAATTGCATCACTGATTTAAGTTGTTGAATGAGTTCCAGAGCACTAATATAAACTGGAACAATTATTCTTAGTTAAACAGTTGTCTGAATCAGACAAAAGTTACTATTCAGATTAAACCTGCCTGGTAGATCAACAACAGATTGATGATTGATGATGAAGATATCTTTTTGTTGTGGATGAATGTTTTGTCAGGTGGTAAATTTTCTTATACTTGAAGAGGTAGATAAAGCCTTTTCGTAGCACTATTACTTCTGTTTCAAGCTGAAGCAGATATTTGCCTGTACTTGAATGTAAAAGCCTCTGTGGCCAATGTTTAAAAAGCATGGAAATGTGCTGGTATTCACATCTATTGAGAAAGATTTAATAGTTTATATATATAACATTATATTATTTTTGTGTTTAAAGGTGGCTTGGATCCTTTACTAAGGGGTCTTCTAGCACATTCAGCAAAACTGCAGGTGCAAGATCAACTGCTGAATGAGGAGCTAACAGAAAAACTGTTTGTGTTGTCCAATAATGGTTCACTTGATTTAGCATCATTAAATTTACAGCGTGGCCGTGACCATGGACTCCCAGGTCTATTGATTTTCTGTGGATTTTCTTCGAACTGGTAACTGAACTATAACTGCTTATATTTGGGATGTTCTTGAAAGGTTTTAAATAATAGCTTTGGTAATGAGAAAAGTAACTTAACTTTCTTTAAAAATGTAAGTTGGGAATATGTTTAACTTTGTGAAAACAACATATTCCCCAGCATTTGAAATTAAAATAAGCTGTTAAGTCTGGAATCTGGAAGCACAGTGCTAGTGAGTGGATCTGGGAGTACTCAGTGTAGGTGCCTGAGGCTCATTCTTGATGGAACCACCTCCAGACGAGTGCGGTTTCTGCCACAACAGCTCCTTGCCATTGGCAGGATTCCCCCAACCTGTGGGACAGGTCAACTTAGACTCAACCTCATTATCTCTATGGACCACGGAAGGTGTTGAGATGTCTCCAGGAGTGCTGTAGATGGCTTAGTTAGATGTACACCTCATTATGAGAAATATCACACATTTGTGCCTGTTTTTTGCACTAGATTTCTCACTGCAGTCAACCCAGAGTAAGATTGAACTTATAGTCGAAGAATTTGAGCCCATCAGACCATGGGTGCACTGGCTTAGAGGAAGACCATGCTGGACCTTAGTTCAATTTGATTGCCTCAGATGTTAAAATACACAGTATGTTCCCAGTCCTGTGTAAAAAACCTCTTACAAGGATGCCATAGCTTCTGAGAACAGAGGTAGCAACCTTCAGCATGGCAGACAGGGCCTCTTTATTTTTCATTTCTAAAGGACTCCCTGCCTGCTCAGATCACTTGTCTTCATCAATAAGAGACACACCTGACTGGCATTTTATGTTCTGAGCCCAATGTCCCACACATGGACGTAGGACTGACCTTGTCAAAGGGCATTATGTCTCTGGGTGACCAATCTCTCCACTCGACAGCTAGGAATATGCAAGTCGTTTGCCCTGGACAGTAACAATTAAGTCTGACTCTTGCCTGGAGTATAAAGTTCTCAGCCATACAAGGGTAAAAATGGAGGCTTGGTCTCCCAAACCAGAAATTAAAGTTTTACTGGGAGATGGGGTATTTAATTCCAAAATGATGTAAGAAATGTAAAAGAAATATATTTTCCAGACAGACAGTTTCTGTGTGCCCTAGGACACTCTTCTTTGTAAAGTGCTTTAGCTACTGACTTTATTCGTGTTACTTCTTGCTCACTCTTCACCTGACTCTTGTATTCCTAGTCTGGAAATCTCAAGACACAGTGCATGTTCCTATTATCTGTTATCAATTATCATGTTTTCGTTGCTTAAATATGGGAGAATTGTTTTAAACCTTTGTTTTCCTTCATGAAAGTAGTGTAGTAACTGCAAGACCTGTAGTTTCAGATCCTGCCATCATTTCCCTGATCAATTTAACTAATAACAATAGGCCTGTTTTTAGACATAACTGCCTATGACTATGATTAGGGTTGTCAGAATGCATTGTTTATACATTTACTAAGTTTGTATGTTCAAATATGGTCAAATCTAACCTTTTTTTTTAACATAATATTTACAGGTTATAATGACTGGCGAGAATTTTGTAGTTTACCAAAATTGGAAACCCTAACTGACCTGAATACAGTAATAACCAATCGTAACATCACTGAAAAAATAATGGAATTGTACCATAATCCTAGCAATATTGATGTTTGGCTTGGTGGTCTGGTAGAAGACTTTCTGCCAGGTGCTAGAACCGGTCCCCTGTTTGCATGTATAATTGGAAAGCAAATGAAAGCACTACGGGATGGTGACAGGTGAGATTATTCATGCTGTTGAATCATTGGTTACAGAAAAAGTAGAAGCAATGGAGATTTTACAGATATGTGAGGAAACTTCCCAGAACACAAGAACACATGACACTTAAACATGTTTTAAACAAATTACTCCCTGCCACTTCCACATTTTTATCTTAACTCATCAGTTTTGTTGGGTGAGCATTTGCTTGTTCTTCTTTGGTCTGTATATACTGTCAGTTCCAGATGGCATGGAGATTGTTGTTGAGATGCCCAGCTTTGCACTTCTGGTGGAAATGCAAGGTGTCACCAGCACTTAGTTGTGCCAGGGGTGACTTCTGTGTGGATGGATGCAGCACTGTGCAGGCTTTAGCTGCCCAGTTCCCGAAGGCTGCACTGGCCTCAGAGTCCTTAACTGCAAGAACCACAACATTTTCCATGGCAACCACAGCGAAGTCAGAAGGGATATGCAGAGAGCTGTAATTCAAGTTTCCTAAAGGGGATAATTAAAGTATCATACACCTGGTCTTATGTGAACTGGGACTGAAGAGTACTCCCAGAACTACCTCATTGGACACAGCACAGGATGTCCCTTCACCGAGCCCTGCACAACCACCATCATGGTCTTGTGGCATTTCAGCCCTTCACTCCAGGTAGGCAAGAGAAATGCAGCTTCAGGTCACAAAGGGGTGCAAGATGCAGTTTAACTTAGTATCTTGCTTCTGCTCCTGAAGAAATTATAAAGCCAACCTTTTGTTTCATTTCCATCAGGTACTTGTGGCAGTATTTTTGAATCTCATGAGAAGACTGATTTTAAACTGCTCACACCATTCTAGCTGTGGTGTTTTAAGTACATCTAATCCTTGCACTCACCTTTAAGCTCCTCTCATAAGTCACTGTTGTGGAAAGAAACCATTATATAAATAAGTATCTGAGGCAGAATTTAAGTCTGAACTTTAAAAAATGTTAATTAATTAGCTCACAGGAAAAAGCAATGTTAATCGTAAAGGTGGTGTCTCATTAGCACAAATATACAGACAACAAACATTCCACTCAGTTGTGTTAAAAATGCAGTTGAAAATCTTCTGAATAGTACAGGCATATGTGACCCTATCTGGGTAAGGATAAACTATCAAGGTCATTCCATCCTTGTTTCGATTATTCAGTACTTTACGATAGTATTTATTATTCGGTGTCTTATGATACTACTAGTATTAAACTTAAGCATAATTTAACTTTAACTTCAAATTGAGAAAAAGAGAGTTCCAGTAATAAAAAAATTCCCCAAGTTTCTTCCACAAATTTTATGTCAGCTAACTTAAATGTGAAATGGTATTCTGTCATTAATACTATACTATCTAAGAGAAGTTAGAAGTATGAGACAACATGTTATAGTTTTCACACAGTAAGTATAAGAAGACAAAATTCTCACATTCGTTTCAGTGCCTTGTTAGATAGAATATTGGGTATTATCTATATCTACACTAGGAACACTGCATGCTTACTGGATACTCTAATTGATGCGTCAGTAAATACGGATTCCAAAACATCTCTTGTAACATAATCATTTAAGTTCAGAAACCAGGACTAAGTGGAATTTTTGAATGACTGAATGGCATCCTGATAGACTTAAAATCTTTTGTCAGTAATCTTACAAAACAAGAAGGGATTTCTTTTTCTAATGTACTAAACTTGGGCGCTGTCTTAACCTCAGACAAATCACCTGGAACAAATTGTTTCTGTTCTATCAAACTTTCCTTTCTATTTCTGTTTCTTCCTACTCTGAATCTATTTGTGATCTCAGGATTTGTAATAGTTGGAAAAAAAATTCTGAAGCTGTCTTTGTTGCTCTTTGCATAGGGGGACTTGTGCCTCATTTTTTTGTTTTTTCATTTTTACTCTAATGCTCTAATATTCACCTGTATAATTTTGGTCACCTGATACAGATCTGTTGGAGCAAAACTGTTAGAGTGAACATGTCTGCTGGGTAGATTAAAAAAAATTATCTGATCAAGCCTTCTCGGAAGTGTAGATAAAACTGAATTTTGTAATGACACTACACGTAATGACAAAATGAAATGTGTAGGAGAGCTGCATGAAACAAAGTCTGTGATGGCTTCGGTTATGGGAAGGGACCTGGGAATGTTCAAATGGTCAGTGAGGTTCCGTGATGCTCTGAGCAGTTTGGACACAGTCTGTAGGTGAGGTGTAGAAGCAAGGCATTGTTTTTTTCTCTCTCTCCAACCCCTCCATGTCTCCTGTACTTCTTGTCACAGTGCTGCTAATGTATGGGACATTCACCTCTTCCCTGGTCCTGTAGATTACCTCCTCCTCCAACACAGGCAAAGTGGAATAGGTTTGTCCCCAAATTGCCCTGCTGTAAGTTATTATTTGCCTATACCTAAAGCCAGTTCTCCAAAACTTCACATGCACTTACCTTACTTAACTGAGTTTTATGGCTATGAGTGGCTTTGGGCTTCTGAGCACTCTCCTGTTGGAAGCAAGGTCCAATTTACCTTGAAAAGCCCCACTAGGGCACACCAGCAGCCCTCATGTTCCCCAGGACCCAAAGAGGACTATCAGACTTCTCATTTGTATGGTGGCATTTCAGAGGGCTCATAAAAGCCCAGACACTCTGCACACATGCCAGGTTTGCACAGGGTCCACAGCCAACATCGCTGTTCCTTTTCAGTCAGAAAAATGTAAACACAAAACCCACAGAACTTTCTACACACCCCAGCCTTGTTCCCCCAGTGTTATAGATGCTCAAGTCCTCCACTAAACCTGAGGTCAATTCATACAATGTGACTACATCCATACTCTACTGCTAATGGTCCTAGGACATATTACCACAAATCCTGCCTTAGCATTTCGGAAAACCCAAATTGACCTGAGTACCAGAGGGAACTATCTTAGCAGTTTAGCAGTCCTAAAGACTGTTTAGTGTATTAATGCAGATGTGCTATTAATATCAAACTCTCCAGAAACGTTTTTTGTCGTTCAGAACATCTCTATGTACTAAATTTTTATCTTTTCTGTTTTCCTCAGTGTTTTCTTTCCCTTTCTGTCTCTAAATACATATGTATGCACACGCATATATAACATATAATATATGTATCATGTGATAAATACATCTTTGTAGCAACAACTAGTTATTTTGTTCTGCAACTGCACTCCCATTCTGACAAAATGGAAAAAACAGCTCCTCTTGGTTCCAGCGAGTCCTCTCAGTTTACCTTTTTGTATGATCAAAAGCACGATAACTGTCTTACAATTTTCTGCTATAATTAATCTGCATTGCTACAGCTTTCTTAGCAAATTAAGAACTCCATGTTAAACAGAGAAGCATTCAGCAATACCTGTTTCACAGCAACCATTCTGTAATGGCAAGCAGAATTCAAAAACTATGATATTGGGAAAAATCTTAGGGTTACTCCTGTAATTTTCCTGTGATTTATACTTAAAACAATTTATGCGTGCACAGTGAATGCCAATGTGTATAAGATTAAGCATTCAGTTCAAACAAATTAGTTCCAAGTTTTTCTCTCAGGATTGTAACACTTTTTGTGACCATGTGTCATCAAGGAAAAGCAATTCTGCATGTGTGAAGAATTAATAATTTTATCTATGTGACTTTAACAGACCATCTGGGCTAACCAGTATGTCAGATTCACACTAGATTTTTCATTACTTTCAAGTTGGGTATGTAAGTCTGCAGATCATGGTGTTTACTTTTGTTATTGTTGTTTTCACTTGCATTTTGCTGTAACTCTTGTTTTGGGTCATTTACATAGGGTACTGTGAAAGTAAGAAATATCAGCTCTTTGAATTTGGTCTTTTCAAAATATTTCTGTTGATCTTTCCAGATTTTGGTGGGAAAATGATAATGTTTTCACGGAAGCTCAAAAGCAGGAACTCAAAAAACACTCATTGTCCCGCGTGATTTGTGACAATACAGGGATTTCTGAAGTGCCAGCAGATGCCTTTCAACTTGGGAAGTTTCCACAGGATTTTAAGCATTGTGACAATATACCTGAAATGAATTTAGAAGCTTGGCAAGAATTCTATCAGGAAGGTAATCTGCTAATTACCAGTCTTTTTTGATGGGGAAGAGTGATCTGCTGTATGAACCTTGGTTATGGCAGATCTTGCATTCCTGGTTTGCCATACAGGTTTAGTAAGTTAGAAATGAGATGTAGGTCTCTCTTTACTTTCCCATCTTCACCTGTAAAAAAGATAGTGTTTGCCAACTTTACTGTGATAACATGAATGACTCATGAGATTCCCAGACATTATGGCAATTGGGGCAGGAGTTCTTAGGTAGAAAATATTAACTAAGAACTCTGGAGAACATACTGTTAGAAGTTAAGGCAAATTTTACTGGGATTATAAGTCAAACATGAGGTATTCCATATAAATTCTTGTCCAGAAATGAACAATTTAATTCTTGATCACGTTTAAAACATGTAATTTCACTGAAGTTAATTTATAGAAGTAATGGACAATACTGTCCATATGTGAGGGTAAGGTGACAATTTTTTAAGAGCTTGTAATACAATCTTTTTGTTTGTAGAGGAAATATGTGGAACACCAACGAGTGTGGAAAATGGTGATTTTGTATACTGTTCAGAATTTGGAAAATCTACAGTGATTTATTCGTGTCAATATGGATTTCAGTTACAAGGAGAAGAGCAATTAACCTGCACAAGTAAAGGATGGAACTTTGAGGCTCCCATTTGTATAGGTATCTGGAGTTTTTGTTGTTTCTGAATTTTCTAAAAGCTGAAGTCCAGCACAGCTCATCAGAAGTGAACTCCTTCCTATGTTCTCTTGTAATGAACCTTCTGGGTTTATAAATACAACAACATGATAATGTGAAACTCTCATTACACCAGAGTAACTATCTCAGTCCCAGTCAGCAATCAAGTTGATGACTGGAAAATGTCACTAAAAATTACCTAATTAAGCCAAAATTGAGTCTATTAACAATCAAAAAGCAGCAAATCAGAATTGTATATTCCGTCCTCCTACATTCAGCAGCAAGACAGACAGTTGGCATTTTCCTAGCATTGTTTCAATGGATGCTCTAGATACAAAATGAGCTCGGCACCAGTAGTTCTTGTATCATCCTAATAAGTTAAGCAAAAGTGACAAAGAAAAAATACTGTGAAGCGAATAAGTAAAATCAAGAATATTAATTATAACTTCAGTTCCAAGCTCCCTCTCCCAAATAGCTCTGAAAAGATTTGCCAGAAATTAATTACTTCTGCAGGTACAAAAGTAGAGCAGGTGAAAAATCAGTAAAAAGATATCGCCTTTTGATATTTCATGCACATTTTCAAGGGAATACTTTTCTGTTATTTTAATCATTCTTTTACCATTGCCTTATTTTTACTGTTCAATAGAATAGGCTAGGTAGAAAAAAAAAAAAAGTAGCAAATATTTCATTAGAAGACCTTCTCTCTTTGCAGCTATAAAGTATGAATTCTCTCTGTTCACATTTGAAATGTGTGTGTTTATACAGGGGTGTGTGTGTGTATATATAATACATTATATATATATACACATACTCAAAGTGCTCAGTTTTATAAGAACATAAGAGAAAATGAAACCTGAAAAGGCCATATTTAGAAATACATTATGGATGGCGGCAAATTAATTTGAATGCAAGTGCTGCAGCTGATCCGCAATAAAGTCTCCTTATCAGTGTGACAGCAGAATAGAAAGCTATTCATTCTAATTGTATACCTGATATGGAAAAAGTCAAATGAAATTTGCAGCTCTTTCCTTTATTCAAATCCTATTTATCCACTGAATTCCACCCACATAAATACCATATAAAGAAATAAAGCTGTTAAATGAACTATAATAAAATCTTTTCAATAGATTCATGTTCTGGCAGCAAATTGAATAAATAACTTATATGAATGTATCGTTCCTTGTCCTAGTTTCTTTTAATATGTTCAGTAATGTAAACAGAAGGCTGTATATCTGCTACAGGAAAACAAGCTGTTGTATATATTAAATAAGCAATGCAATGCTTTTATTAAAAGAAAACCATCAAAAACCACTTATGCAGATGCTACTTGAGTTTTACAGTAGAAAGCACTTTGTTCTGTGTATGTCTGTGCAATGCATTCCGATTCTTTTAAACGTTCAGCAAATTAGGAGTAAGTCAAGCAATATAATGAGGAGGACAGAACTTAGCATTTCTGCAGATGGTTTCAAAATTATATGCCACCCTGGAAAAGACAGAGAGGCCTGCTGGCAAAAACATAGGAATCTGAGAGCTGTTTATTCCTGCTTAGTAACTTTGGCTTTAACAGAAATAATTTCTATTTATTCAGGAAGTCATTTAGTGCTAGACTATGCTACCTTCCTTTATATTAAGTGTTATCTTACTCTTGATACATAACTGATTACATTGCTCTAATCAGGTATTGCTGTCTTTGAGTGGTAGGGTAGACTGGTAAGATCTGACATGCACTATTTAGAGGTGGAAAAAAGTGTTAGCTAGTTAACAGATAGCATGACTATGCATGTACAGAAACTGAAATAGCACATTTGTATTACAGTGCAGGCAAAGACTGTGCAGCTTTTCCTCCACAGACAATGCTGAGCCAGTGGGAGTTAACCCAAAACATAGTCTTCAAGGGAGTAATACTTGTTCAGCAATCTTCATTCTGAACAACAGGCCATTTTCCTCCTTCAGAGGGGTGTGATGAGACTTAGTGTTCCTTAAGGGTTCTGATGTTTAAGATTATTGCCTGCATGATTAATCTTTTGACCATCTCAGCTGATGGCTAGCTTTGGAAAAAGCTACTACCTTCTATTAAAATTTAAGAAAAGATCAGACTTGTTCCTATTTTCAATGGCAGACTTCCCCAAGTGGTCTGAGTGACAATGCTGAAATCAGTAAATCATGCCGGCAGGGTCAGTTTGCAATACTGATCAAAAAGAGCTACTTAGCTTGCAGTAGCAGATCAAACATTATGGCAGCGGCAGAAAAGAAAGGAGTATAACCAAAAAGAGAAGGCTCAGCTAGTTGCCCACTTACGGGCTTGCAGTGCTTCCCATGGCCATGGGTCAGAGACACTGAACAAGATGACATATATTAGACAGGGCCAATGGGAAACTATCTAAAACTGCTTAACATTTCTCTTTGGGCAACTGAATCAAGTCCTGTAAGTAAATATTGCACAGAAAGAAGAAAAATACAGAAATATGAAAAAAACTCAATTTATTCCCTCATTGAGTATTTTCTTTCCTGCACTCCACACCAACTCTCATTTCATCACATAATCAGCATGTGAGAGCTAAAGGTCTTGAATGGCCTCAGGAACAATATGTTTATGTCCATTTTCCAATGGATAATGGTTCATCTGCTTTTCATTCTGTCAGGACATTGTCATTTCACAGAATATATATTGCAACTAGAAACAATCATTTTTTGCAGTGATATCACAGATTGCAAAGTTTGTATCTAAAGCTAACATGAATCCTTGGATCCTCAAAATCATGCCTAGAAGTATATAGAACTTTGTTGGTGTTATTATTTTCACCACCTTTATGGAGCACAATATGGAAGAGTTTACAAAGGAAATCTTAGGACATAAACATATCCAAGAAGAGCTCTCAAGTTTACAGTTTGCATTTTTTAAATTATAGCCAATTGCCATTTCTACCTTTTGATGGATTACCAAAACAACATTTTCTTTTTTCATCATTTCCAGTTTAAAAACAAACAAACCAAACCAAAACCAAAACCAAACCAAACAAAACCCAACTTTCGTGCTTTGAACCACAACAATGAGGATCTTTAACAGTATCTATGTGTCATTTAAAGTGTACAATACTTTACATTTACAAATAGCTGTAGAATATGTATATGAGAAGGCAGTAATCCATCTGCGTAATTTGCAATGATTATTGATCAATGTATATTCATTTTACAGACATCAATGAATGTGAAAATGAAATTAATCCACCATGCTCTCCTTCTGCTAAATGCATTAACACTAAAGGCAGCTACAAATGTCTCTACTGATCCTTGGAAGCCGGCAGAAGATGGAAGAACATGTGTTGGTAATGCCTGTGAACCTACTGTCCATTAAAACTTTCTCTTCTCTGTTTTACAATGCTGTAAAAATCATAAAATTGACATTTATTGAAGAGCTGTTAATGTGTAAAAAACCTCTACACAGTCATGAACATAAACAAACAGCCAAATTATGTAAAGTAAATGAAGGTATTGAATAAATAATACAGACACAGAAGTAAGCCTTTCCTTTTTCATTCCTACCATATATAAACCACTCAATATTTCCCAGCTGAATATGAAGGGGTATCAAATCTGTTTCAGTTTTGCCTAGTTCATGTCTAAATTCAGCAACTGAACCTTAACTAAGTTCCACCTATCACATTTCAAAAGTGTTAACACTTTTAGGGCTATCACAAATTATGCATTTTCTTGTTTTTCAACTTTTCAACATAGGTGGAAGCTGTATTGGGCATTAAGGTTTAAGTGGAGAGTGTCGTTTCCCACTAATGCTGAACAATACCCGCTCTGGAGAATGGGCGCCTAAATCTGTCAAAAGCTCCTTGAAAACTGGCAATCCAAACTCAAATGGATGGATAACTCCTTTGCCAAAGTGCCCAAGGCAAGCACAGAAAGTTTAGAGTGTTCAAATCTTGCATATTCAGTGCTGAACGCCACAAAATCATAAGTAAACTGAATCTCATTGGTGGCACATTTCTTGTTTCCTGTGTCTGTGGATACTTTGGTTATGACATGTAGGATTGCACAAAGAAAACACAAGATGACAACTCTCCAGTAAAAAAAGTACCATCTTCCAAACAAACAAGCGTCTTCAGTGTTGTGATGTATATCCGTTTTTCCAACTGTGGTTTAGAACTGTGTGAGCATATCCCTCAAGTGAGACCTCATTCCTCAGATGAAACCTTAAATGAGGCCATGTGAGATCAGCAAAGGCCCAGTGGGGGACTGCACTAACGCAGCAGCACTTGGCATCCTGCTGGGCAGGTGCACCAACAGTATGACCTTCCCAACACTGAATGTTGCCAGAAGCACCTACTGCGCTCTCACTATAGGAGATGTAAATGCAAATCCTCAGGGTCAGCTCTTTCTGGGATAAAACTAAAAAGGGATTGTGTTAGCCATTCAGAGTTTCATATTTTAAAATATAATAATAATAACAACAAAAGCAAAACCAACATTAAAAACAAAAAATCCTTCTTTGTAGGTGTTTCTTATCTTTTCTTACACTTTATTCCTTTACCTGTTCAGCCGTGGTCACATATAATTACCACTCCAGATCCAAAGACAAAAACCTACCTTTAGACTAGCTTAAAGAGATGAGTTTGCTGGTGTTCAGTGCAACAAAGACAGGTTATATATGAGGACACTGCACTAGCACAAGTGCAAGGCAGCTCCAAATATAAGGTAAATTTTATATTTCAAAAGAGGAAACAGAAATTGCTTACTGTCAGTGCTACTGTGCCAAGTGATCATTACCCCAGACCAAATCAAATATGCTTTTCAGAGCTTCATTTGCCTTCTGACAACTCAAGAAAATGAGTGCAGGTACAGCCACCCAGGCCACTGGTGAATGGCTAGCATAGAAGGTCAGTGCCTTCCTTTAGATCTCAGTGGACGGAGGAGTTTGCAATGTCCATGGACCTCTCTTTGCCTACTATGCTAAGGTCGAGTTTGCTGGAGTCTTTTTAAAGATATACCCCCTCTTAGATTCAAGGATGCAATTACAGCTATTTTTTACCTTATTATTGATCCACTGGTAGCCCCCAGCTAAGTACTATGAGCAAGAAGCAGTGTTTGAGGATTAAATGTTCTAAAAAAGTAGTGTCTGAAGCACACATATTGAAGAACTGAGGTTAAGCTAAAGTTTTGGTGTTATTGTTATGTAAAGTGTAATCCAGGCATGCAGTCTTGGGGAACAGCCAAGAGGAATGAGAAGTCTATGTGCAGTTACAATGCTTTGACCTCACTGGGATCACAGAAATGTGGATGAATAGCTCACATGGCAATGAAAGGTGGCCTATGGGACCTGGTGCTTTCATCTGGAATCCCAGAATGGTTGAGGTTGGAAGGGACCTCTGGAGGTCATCTTGCCCAGTGCCCCTGTTCAAGCACAGACACCTAAAGCCAGTTGCTTAGGACCATGTTCAGATAGCTTTTGAAAACCTCCAGGAATGGAGACTCCACAACCTCTCTGGGCAAAATTTATCAGTGCTTGGTTACCCTCCCAGTGACAAAGCATTTCCTGATTTTTAGATGACATCTCCTGTGTTTCAGTTTGTGCCCATTGCCTCTTTTCCTGTCAGTAGGCACTACTGAGAAGAGTGTCTGTCATCTTAATTCAAATTCACTAGGCATTTATATACATTGACAAGACCCCCCTCTGAGCCTTCTCTTCTCCAGTCAAAACAGTCCCAGCTCACTGAAGGTCTCGTCATATGAAAAAAGCTCTAGTCCCTTCATCGTCTTCATTGCCTTTCACTGGACTCCAATTCACAAGTCCTGCTGTTTAAGAGAGATTTGATCACTTGATCTCAAAAGGTGCCTATCAGCCTTAATGATTCTTTGATTCTGTGTTTAGGTATGGAGAAAAAGAACAGATTTCTAGCAGTATTTTACATGGTTTCTCTGTAAGCTGTGGTTCTTACCATGCTTCTGTGCATATCTCACTGTCATTTCTCAGTTTCCATTAATTAACTACTTGACAGTAGATTGGTCCCAAAAGTATTTGTACTAAGAAGTGAAAGGAGAATGCTACCAACAGTTCAACTGTGTTCTAGTTTATTTAATTTCCGTATTTTAAAAAATGTATGACAAAATTATATGAAACAACTTCTCTGTGGTTGTAGTTCAGCTGATAAAATAAGTTTTTATCAAGGTTCTTGAGTGGCTTGGTTTGTTGGTCTGTTGTTTTTGCATTTTTAAGGACTTCATTCATAAGGCCCAGCTAATTTCACTGTACATTTAGAATGAGGTTTCGAGCCTTGGTGAAAAAGGCAGTGCAACACTTTTCTAAAACAACATGTTGATTATAATAAATGAGCAGCTGAAATTTAGCAGTAATAAGAATTCAGGGATCTGCAGTACAGAGTGATTTAAAATTATGAGAGCACTTCACATTATTATGAGCATTTCAATCTTCAAAACTGAAGTGCTCTTAAAATTTTTAAGTGCTGTCGTAATGCTAACTATTCAATACTGCAAGTCTATATAACCTTCAATCCTCCTTTTATTGATGGAATTCATCAGTAGGCTCAAGGCTTTCTTTTCTAAGGTTGGAAAATGTTTTTGACTGAGATGGAAGCTTGTATAGGCTAACTACTCAGGAAGCGAATTCATTGAGTTGCCTCAAATTAAAGTTGCTCAGCCCTCACCACTTTGTTCCATGGTTTGTGTAAGTGTATAAGTGTTAAAAGTAAATACAGAAATTATGAACAGAAAAGTTCCATCTGTGCGTATTCTAATGTGAGAAAAAGACTGTCATGTTGACCTGCAGTGAAGATATTTAAAAGGTATATGTTTTGCCTCCCAGATGAAGTAGGTTAAAACCAATCATTTATGAAGGCTTAGCCAATGGGTAGAAACTTTTTAGGTTGAAGTGTGTCATATGATTAAATAATTTTGTGTTCCTACCCCCAGGACAATGGAAATAAGCTTGCTTTTATAAATCGTATTTTCTTTGATGTATTCTCAAATTAAAAAGGAATCTAGATGCGTTTAGCCACATAAAAAAAACAAACAAACAAACAAAAAAACAAACAAAAACAAACTATAAAATACATTAAAACTTGAAAAAAAAAAGTATTAAAATACTTTCAACCAGTAAACTAGCTTGTGTTTACATGATTGATGGATAAGGATTATCTAAAGTGTTCATGGGAAACTTCTGTATAATTCAATGAGTAATAGTTTTAACTTTACTTTTTAATTTACATGATAAATCCACGAAAAATCTATCCAGTGTGTTAAACTTCTGAAACTTCAATGGGACCTTTGAGTGCCACTATGATACAAACTCATTATGCATTAAAGGGATTGTGTGGGTGCCCTCAGTCTTCTTGTCCATGTTGTGGGCAAAAAATGAACAATATTGGGCTCTTATCTGTTAAATAGATAAAAGATTTAATTATGTCACTAAAAGTGTCGCAGTGTAGTGCGAACGAATTATCATGAACACATGGAGGTTTAAAATTAGAGTTCACTAAGTGTGAAGAAGGCTTATTTTCATTGCTGTAGTCTTGGTGAGCAGGTTAATATTACCTCCAACACTGCAGTTATAATTTCAATCTGGGAAGAAACTCATTCATTTTACCATGTTGTTTCTCACAGTGCTAACAATCACTTACCTGCTTTTTCATATATATCCAGTCACTCTCTTACTTTTTAAGAACACAAAGTACAGCTCAATAGGAAGTGAAGTTACTTCACTTGTAAATTCTCCATTTTTTCTGAAGTACATTAGTCTTAATATTCTGGAAAAATTTTGTTTTCCTCCCATTCACTTTAATTCAGCTGTTGTTACTAATTGGTCCACTGGAGATATTGTATTTACTTTTGTTACTTTAGTACCTTTCCTCTTGTGCCTTCATGACAATTTTTAGCTTTGAGATTATACTGTATCTATTTGTTTTTCTGTTCAGATGGTGATTAAATTTGATTAATGGCTTTCTAATACTATAACTTGAGAACTGTCCATAAATCTTTTCCGTAGCCTGTTTAACCAGTTTGTATGGTATTTATGAAAAATACTCAATTTACCTCCCATTGGCTTGATCAGAGTACAAGTCCCACTAAGGAACTGTCCTTAACTGTTTATCCCAAAGACCAAATAACTTGAGGAAAGAAGCAGAGCCAAAAGTGACATTTCAGGTTTGTCTGTAATACTCCAATTATAGGTCTCTGACAGATCAAACAAACTGAAAAAAAAAAAAAATTTCAACTGCTGAAATAAGATCCGCATGTCAAGAAATAAGGATTTTATTTCACATAAACTATTTTCTGTGTAAAACAGAATGAAAATGAGACATTTTGATCCATTTGGTTAAAAAAAAAAAAGTGATGGTGAGACTCTGTAGTCTGGTTTTTCTCAGTATACTCTTTATGGTTTCTTATGAATATATGTTGCAAATACTCTCTTCTGCGAAAATGTGTTTACAAATACTTTCAGTCAAATGAACTTGCAGAAAAGGATCTCTTGGCAGAAAAGGATCTGTGGTTACTGACTGACAGCCAGCTGAACTTGAGCCAGCAGTGTGCCCAGGTGGCCAAAAAGACCAACGGCATCCTGGCTTGTATGAGGAACAGTGTGGCCAACAGGACTAGAGAAGTGATTGTGCCACTGTACTCAGCACTGGTGAAACCCCACCTGGAATCCTGTGTTCAGTTTTGGGCTCCTCATCAAAATAAAGACATTGAGGTGCTAGAGAGAGTGCAGAGGAGGCAACGAAGCTGCTGAGGGCCCTGGAGCACAAGTTTGATGAGGAGTGGCCGAGGGAACTGGGGCTGTTCAGCCTGGAGAAAAGAAGGTTGAGGGGAGACCTTATCGCTGTCTACAACTACCCTAAAGGAGTTTGTAGCATTGTCACGGAGGCATCCCGAGGCTAATTTAAGGGACAACAGAGTCCAAAACAACTTTTATTAAACAGGGTTTTAGCAATCCAAATGTGACTTAAATATAGGTTCGGGTATCAGTTGAGGAAAATTATTAAGGGGCAGCAACTGGTACAACTGGCGGTCCACAGAGTGCATGCACGTGGCTTCACCCAAAACAATGCCGGAACCACCCCCGAGTCCCAGAGGAGTACACACTTGCCTGAACACGGTGCGGGATTATTCTTAAAGAGATAAAGGTAAAGTGTACGCTCACGATTCCGCGAGGGTAAATTTATAATACACTCGCAATTCTGCGAGGGTTCATTTACTTACACATGCGAATGTGCACGGAATACTACACGTGCTTATGTGGAAGCATGGGAGGAAAATACACTCGCGATTGTGCGAGGATAAATTTATAATACACTCGCGATTGTGCGAGGATAAATTTATAATACACTCGCAATTGTGCGAGGAAATAAAGTTCCACTCGCGATTGTGCGAGGAAATAATTTTATACGTGCTTGTATTAAGCACGGGAAGTTACACGTGCATATGTGCACGGAAAGGATAAATACACTCGCAATCCTGCGAGGGGTTTTACTCACACCCGTGGCGGCCAGGCAAGCGGGGTCTCCATCCTGGGGAGGCGGAGTCTCGGCAGCAGGATCTTCCTCGTGCTCCGAGAGACCGGCGACAATGGGCGGAGTCTCGACGAGAGTCCCGTTTTTATACTGGCTGATCAGACCTGACTGTAGGCATTCCAGAAGCTTCTCTGCACCCCCACACCGTGTGTGGGGTGCCCCTGAAGCCTCCAAACATCCCCCACACCGGTCACAGGTGCCCAGCGGCTCACTGGCGCCTCGGCAATCCCTTCTCCTAATGCCCCTGGCCAGGGTGCTCTGGGCCAAACAAAAGAAGCTGTTAACTTCAAGTAGCAGAGAGAGGGAGATGTGCCTACTGCCTCCATACTGAAGGAGGGGGCGGGGAGAGAGGGGGGTTTGCATTCTGCCACAAGCATGGAGGGGTTTGTTCTACTCTCCCAAGTAGCAAGTGACAGGACAAGAGGAAACAGCCTCAAGTTGCACCAGGGGAGGTTTAGATTGGATATTAGGAAAAAATTCTTCAGGGAAAGGGTTGTCAGGCATTGGAACAGGCTGCCCAGGGCAATGATGGAGTCACCGTCCCTGAAGGTGTTTAAAAAGTGTTTAGACAAGTTTCTTAGGGACATAGTTTAGTAGTACAGTTAGGTTATGATTTGACTTGAAGATCCTGAGGGTATTTTCCAGCTGAAATGTTTCTATGATTCTATAATACTATGTTTATTTATCTAGTCTATTTAAAATCTCTGATAAATTTATCAGCCAAAGTGGCAGTATATCAGGTTGCATGCTCTTGCCTTTCATTTCCCTCACTCTAAATAGATATTTTATACAATTCGTGTATAAGAAACCCAACTGCCAAACAGCTTTTGAATTGCATTTCATAACTATATAGTTGTGCTGGTTTTGGCTGGGATAGAGTTAATTTTCTTCATATTAGCTAGTATGGGGTTATGGTTTGGATTTGTGCTGAAAACAGTGTTGAAAATACAGAGATGTTTTAGTTCCTGCCTAGCAGGGCTGACATAGAGCCAAGGCCTTTTCTGCTTCTCACCCCACCCCACCAGTGAGTAGGCTGGGAGTGGGCAAGAAGTAGGGAGGGGACACAGCTGGGACAGCTGACCCCAACTGGCCAAAGGGATATACCATGCTATATGATGTTGTCCTGAGCAATAAAAAGCTGGGGGACATTTGGAGTCATGTCATCTGTCTTCCCCAGTCACCATTATCTGTGTTGGAGCTCTGCTTTCCTGGAGATGGCTGAACACCTGCCTGCCAATGGGAAGCAGTGAATGAATCCCTTATTTTTACTTTTGTTGTGTGCATGGCTTTTGCTTCACCTATTAAACTGCCTTTATCTCAGCCCATGAGTTTTCTCACTTTTATTCTTTAAAGTCTCTCCTGCATCCCACTGAGGTGGAGTGAGTGAGTGGCTGCATGGTGCTCAGTTGGTAGTTGGGGTTAAACCATGACAATAGCCTTTTTGTAAGGAATGAAGTCCTGAAACATAAGATGTTTTCCTTCTGCACTGAATAAAACCTGAAGAAGGACTCAAGTATTTGAGACACCTCTCCCTCTTTCTCACCATTGTGATTTTTGTTTCCCCAGGTGCACCAGACACAGTGGAAGGTTCCTCCTAAGCTGTCAGCCTACATCTGCATAGCTACCCAGCTGAAATTACATTCCCAAAGCCTGCTACTGGGAATGTGTGCTTTGAGTTCACACATCCTATAAACCTTAACCGCCTTGCTGTTAGCTTTCCCTTGAAGCTGGAATGCCATTTTCCTTCCTTGTTTTTTTGATGTTACCACAAATATGGATGAAACAGTCAAAGGCAGCAGAGACCCGGCCACACCTCCTGATCCCTCAGCAAGAGTGCTTTCTGACATGGGGCACACAAGCCCAATAGCTGCTCTTGGGGAAAAGTAATCCAGAGAGGCAGAAAATTTTGCCACTAGCTCAATATGAGGGCACTACTGAGTAGCAGTAGTGGCTTTGTGCTTCTTCTTCTATCTGAGTACCTGCGTGAGTCCAAGGCAGAACTTATCTCAGTTTTTATAGACATGATTCATTCACAAAATGAGTATCTAATACGGATTTGTATTGGGATAGTGACAAGAGACCCCTGTTCAATTAGAGCAGGATCTTCACCAATTCCTTGTTTGATGAATTCTTTAGATACTGTTTAGTTCAGACAGAAGATAAAAGATGTGGCTATATCAAATATGATGGAAGAAATGACAAAATAGTGATGAGCCAATTGCAACTTACTTGTGTAGTACTCAGGCTCTTTGAGCAATAGGCTATAAACAATCAGAATGTTCCTAAGGAAATACAATGAACCTTTATTTTGAAGTTTGAAATACCTGTATAGGTAATGTAGTTACTGAGGGTTGCCGTATACATGGCATACTTTTTGTTGTTGCAGATGCTGCAACATTTCCTAAAGGTTCTTTAGTTTCCATCATTTTTGGGGATATAATGATCTTTTTTGACAATATTGAGTTGGAAAGTACTACATCAGTCATAAGTTTAACCAGCTTCTTAATCTAAATATGCTAACATTTCCTCTGTGTAGAGTTTCTGCCCTTGAATTTTTTTCTCTGCATAGTCAACTAGTAGCAGACATAATATTTCCAACTTTTTCATCTTTAGTTGTATTTCTTCTCTGCAGAGTATGATGATGAGACTTTCTAAAGCTTTACATTTGCTTATTGTAGAATACAACAGAGAATATTCAACATATTTTCAATTTTCATTGAATATATTGAATTAAACTTGAAATGACATTGAAAACATGCAGCAAAGTTTCTGAGTTAAAAGAAGGGAAAGAGTTTCATTTGATATGTATTTTTAAAGTAGGTTCTGTCTACTTGTTGCTGTTTCTACAATTCTAGCTGAACAATGCTGACCCAACATAAAAGTTGGGATTTAATGGATTAGACTTGATTATCACTTTCCCAGTTAGTTTCTGACCCATTACAATCTAAAATAAAGAAGCTATTGAAGTCTTTAGATAAGATCAGGAAGAATAACCATGGCAATATTTGTGACCCTGAATAATCTCTCATGAAGTAGCAGTTATCTGTACAACTCTGGAAAACACTAACTGTTCTTTCTAATGTCTTTTGAGTACATTGTGCATTTCCCCAACGGAAGCTTTGGAACTTCGATTTTCCAAGACAATCACCACAGTCAGAGAAAATAAAAGTATGTCATAATTTAATTTAGGTGAAGATGTTGCTATGTAGTACAGTTCAATTCAGTATAAAGCTTAGCCTACAATAATCCTTTTTTCTTTTTTTTTTTTTCAGTATATAGTCATCTTTAAATATGATTAGAAAGACCTATTTTTGAAAGTGCCATTTACCCCAGCATGAAATAATTTAGTCTCATGTTTCCTCATAGTCATTCAACTTAAAACATTGTCATTGGTCTCCTAATTTTAACTGACTTTAATTTTTGTTCTGAATTTGGTGACAGTGACAGATTGTAACCTTTGGATAAATGTTCTTACCTTTTTTGCATGCTTTTAGTGAGATGTCAAAGGAACGTAAGTCCTGAAAATGATACTTCTTTAAACTTTGCTGAAATGTAATACTGGACAAACTTACTTTGCTTTGCTGCAAAATGCAGAATGCTGTAAGTAGTGACTCATCACAGCACGTGCTTTAGTCTCACTTGATACTCTCAGCACTGCACCCTGAAGGGATGAGAAAACCAGCTGGTTTGAGGCAGTAAAAACCATGACTTTTGACGCTTCTGTCAAAAATGTTATAACAATGCCACCTTTATTTAAGAAAATTTTACTACGGGAGCCCTAGGTTCTGTGCTGTTCAGGTGTTTTAAAACTAATCTTCTGACATTCTGCATTTTTTATTTTCCAACGGATGGATTGATGTCCTTGTACATATTTAAATGAGAAACTAAGATAAATACTGAACTGCATTCAGAGGAAGGTAAAGAGAGAAGCAAAACAGTACAGCACTTCTAATTTACTGTGTACTAAACTCAAACCATAATTTTATTCCACTAATAACTGAGATGCGTAAAAGTAGAATAAAGAGTTTGAATTAAAGCAGAATAAGAGATGGTTTTCACAGCGTTTAGCAGTAATCATATTATTTTCTAGCATGTCCCCTTCTATTAGATTGTTTCAATGACAATTATTAGAACTGTGTTATGATTCTGAATATGAGTATTATGACTATGAGTATTCATGGCAATTGCTTTTGGCACTTCAGCATACATAAGAAAAGTTTTGTACAATTATAGTAAGATAAGAGCACTGACAAAGACAAAGCTAAGTTACCAGTATCACCATGTTTTAAAATCTTCTGTAAGGATTTTGGTGCAAAGCTAATGAGGAATTAACATTCTCACTATTATTCTTCCCATCCTGGCATCCCGCAAGCTCCAATTGAACGTGGTGCACTTCTCTTCAGAAGTCTGTCAGTCATATGATTACATGCTTTGAATACTGAAATTCAAGATGAACTGACAATCAGACTTCGCAGGCTGGAAGGTCACCTCTGTTTTACACGGTGTGCTACATCGCACTGGAGGCATGTAGTCTGCTGAGCGGATGGATGTCTGCCCACTCCCAAGACAGCAAACCAGTTTTGCTAAGCTACAGGTGGCAGCTGAAGATGCATTGCACACCCACCACTGCAGGGGCACAAGCTCCACCCCTCAGGAAGGTTTTGTCACTTAATCACCATGTGCCAGTTTGTACTTGATCGTACCTCTGTTTCCATCAGAAAGACAGCTTGGTAGAGTGAAAAAAGCAAAAGATACTTTGGCACTTGACACAGCAGAATATATTTGCTATGATGGACGTCTGAAATACCTGTCAACCTGCATGCTGGAGCCTACGTAAATGTGAATCCCAAGTCTCTGCATACAGCATAGACAGCCAACCTCCGAGCAAACCTTGTTAACCCAGCATCAGCATAGAGGCAAGCACTTCTAGAGAAACTAGTCCAGACCACAGGGCTGAAATCATGCTGAAAGACCATTGAAAATCCAAAGCTCTGTGTGTGCTGACCCTTTCTGCAGGGTGATGTTTGTGCTCTGTCACATCCGCAGGGTTAGAGCTATGATTTTAGACACGGTGTCTTTGCAGAGCGATGTCATCAAGCTGCCTATGCAGGGCTTGGAAAGCAGTAGGCAGGCAACACTCAGGATTATAATGTTTTTTCCATTCTCCTTTTATATGTTTCATGCACCTGCTTCCTTATCATACACATGGCCTGCACGCTCTTTCAGTTTTTATCATAAAACTTCAGAGTGCTTATCCTTTATTTCCACTTGTGTTTTCTTGGGGTTATGAAATTAATTGTAATTAATTATCGCTTCACAGCTTTGATTGCTGAATGAGATTTGGCCACAAGGGAAAGCATGAATACTATCTTTTGAAGAATGCAAGAAATATTAATTTTGGAACAGTCCCATGAAGGTGGCAAGAGAGACTTCAGCCAATGTTCAAAATGTATTGCAGTTTTCCCAGTTATTTCTTCCCAGCATTTATCTGTCATTCAGCTTGGTTGAGCATTATACATTATACAAGCGCTCGTTTTCACATCTTCAATAATTGTTGACGTGACTGAAATTAGAGTTTTGTATTTCCTTTGTATTTCCTTTTCTTTTTGAGCTCCTAAAATGAAGAACAATGGACATGAACATTCTCTGTATAGCCAAATAACAGTAAAGGTAAACAAGCATGAGCTGAGATTACTGCCCTGCTAGGTGAGCTATAAATCAAAGGCACTGACCCATTTGGGTCATTAAAATCCCCTGATCTTTTGTGTGAATGGAGAGATTTAGAGCTATGGTTCAAAGCTTGTGTATTCCATTATGCTTCAGGGAATTTCTGACATTTGTAACTAAGATGACAGGTAACTAAGATGTCAGCTGAAAAGTATTTAAAGAACACTAACTTCTTTAATAAAACAAAAATATCAACTTTTTTTTTTTTTTTTTACACCGTTTTCCATTCCATGAGCGAATTTGCAGGATTTTTCTGCCTTCCATTTGTAATTTTAGGAAAAAGCCAAAGCTCTCAGCTGCTTTAGATCATTTTCCATCTAGAATAGTTATAGCAATATCCTTAGATTTTTTTATTCTGTCATGTCGAAATGTGCATCAGAGATCTGATCTGCCACAAATGATCTCTGAATACCAAGTGGATAGACTGCTGACCACCTCAACATTTTGTGAGCTTTGGTGGCAGAGCTGGTGGTAAGATAGCCAAGCTGTTGGTGGCTGTGAAGAGCCTGTGGATTATATCTCTGAATAACTGATGATGCTTACATCTATCCTATAAATTCAAATGTGAATCTTCATTTCAACTAAAATATAAGTAATATGGCAAAGTGACAAAGTCAGTTAGATAAGATTTTACCAGAAGGAATTTAAATAATTGTTCTGTTTTAGAATGATGCTATTCATAACCAGCTCTGACCTATTTTGACTGTTTCTGAATGAATTTTTCCATTATAACGCTCTGACATATTATTCAAGTAAACTCATTAAATGAAGTTATTTCTCATGGAATGAGAACAAGACTTTACATGGTAAATTTCTGCCATTCTTTTCCATGAGACAAAAATTCCACCTGTTTCTGAACTTGTGATATCCGACTTCTATCTGGTATATATTATGTTTTTAAAATAAAGGGAATCTGTCTGTTTAGTTGAGGTAAGCACCATGGGAGTATTTAAGTGAGTATATTATAAAGAGCGATCTTCTTGTTTTTCTCTTGTGGTATTTTCACACTTGCTCTTGGATTTTTGCAGACCCTGGTGTACTCTATGTTAAACATAAACCCAAATAATTATACACACCTTCAGTGAAAGAAGCCTAGCAACAAGAGGAAGAAAAAATTTAAGCAACAACATAAGGTATGTCCCTTTCTCCACAGTAACTTTAGATATCTTCCTGGAGGAGACATGGCCCTTGATTTCTTGCAGTTGAAGGCAAACTGCATAAAATCAAAATCATAAGTAATTTGGCTTCAGATAAAGGAGGAAAATGATGAGACATGAAGTTGAGGTCTTCATTACTCCTTCTTAGAAAAGATGCTATGAAGTTTTTCACATACAGAGTAACTTCTACTCTTCTTCAAATTTCTGTTACACTACTTGTACCAAAACTTTCATGTATATTTCTTTAGCCTTTCAGATTTCAATTATTTAAGTTAGACTGTTCCCATTCTATGAATTTGATCTGCTGGTTTAATTCACAGGTGTTACATTCTGGCAACATAATCTTGCAAGCTAGGGTATCCTTTATTACATGTTGCTGTTCTACATACCAGATAAACATGGAGAATGGGATTTACACCACTTGACTTTAAATTTTTGCCTGTACCTGAAGTTAGGCTTCCTTGATGGGAGATTGGGGAAAATGGGCTCTTTTGGGGTACAGTTCTTCTGATGCACTTCTTCTCACTTTAGCTGTCCACATGAGGATGAAATTAATACTCCAGAAACTCATAGCATCACAAATGTAAACATGTGAAAGACAGATATCTATACAGAATCATAGCTTGATGAATCATGGCAGGGTACAATGAGGACTGAAAGGTTTTTGCGGTTGAGTGCAAGGAGTGGTGGAGGTTCCCTGGGGCAGCAGGGCAGGGCTTGGCAGCCGGTTGCCATCCCACCACCCCAGCCAGGAGCAGGACAGCCAGGGAGCACTGGGAAAGCCACAGCCCCAGGCATCAGGCACCTGCCTGGGAATGGGGACAGGACAAGGCAGGGCTGGGACATGAGCCTGCAGCATGGGTTCACATTCCACATCAATGGAGGACAAGGTCTGCATGGGCATTGCTGCACAGCATCTGCAGCAAAACTCAGGAGGGGGACAAACAGGGGAGCCCCAGCTTAAAACCAGATCCCAAGCAAAAGTAGTTTCAAAATGCACGTGAATACTACAGCCCTACCAATATTTTATTTTTCTGAAACAAATGTGGGGTTTATGGCTACTTTATGGAATCCTCTTTATCTTTTCAACCTGAGGCTTCTCCATGTTAAAATAAATACTGCATGATGTTTAACAGATGAGACACCTCCTGTGAAAATTGTTTGCAGCTGAAGTTAATTTCTGATGCATCTTCAATAGGCAGAACTTTTTGTTTAAGATAATTTCTTATTTAACTAGCCTGTCACTCCAAAAACCTAATAGGAAAGACTGAAATTTATTTAACAAAATGAATAAAGATTAATTATATGTCTACAAAGTATTTCTTGTCCTGCAGACTCTTGAAACACTTCGGAGACTGCTAGCCCAATCTGAACTAACATTTGGACTCTTTTACCTCGTCATGTTTATAATTAATTACAGCAGTCTTTCTTCACTAGCAAATCTACAGATAATATTATTTTCTTTTTTAGAAAAGGAACAAAGTACAAATTCTCACATTTTAACAGCAGGGAGGAATAAAATTTTCTGGAGCAGCCATGGGCTTAATACTTTAAAAAGTATTACTGAGACATACTTACATTGCTAATAAGAGTTTGTGATGAAGAAGCTGAAAGTTTGTTAAATATATGAAGTATAATCCTTCAATGCATCCAGTTCACCTAAATACATGGGACTGTTGAACATATGGAAATCCAGCTGTTTCCTTGCTTTAGACATCCAAACTGCTTTCCTGCCTCCAGAAGTATCAGATCTACTTTTTATTCCTCCTATCCATCACACACTGAACCGTATTCTTACATTTTTGCACAAATCCCACTTCTTCTTTGCAAAATCACCTAATATTTGTGAGGATGATATTCTGATATCCATGAGAAAAAGAACAAAGCAAATTAGACACATGTACCTATATTAGACATCTTTTCTGGTGTCTGCAGCAACCCCAGTTTTTGAAATGATACCTAGAACTTCAGTAGTATTAACAAAGCTCAATAGTAAGAGTGTTGGAACAGTAACTTAGTGCTACCTACAACCTAGGTTTACTTTTCCTCTCCTGTGTCTTTGTTTCACATTTCTGCCCTCATTCTCCTGAGTATGTTGCCTGCAGTATTCTTTCAAGTAGTGTCCAAAAGAGCAAAAAACCTCTTGTTTTAAAATTGATTTGTTTCAAAGCTCTAGGCCATTCACGGATAAGTCATTTGTTGAATAAAGTTTGATCTCCTAATTTAGCTTTCATACAAAATAGAAATTTATAAAACCTTTTGGAATTTCCTGTGTTTATTCCCTCAGTGAAGCTATATTTACTATTGATCATTTTTACAGAAACACTTGGTTTATTTTCTTCAGACAATGTTTATAAAAGTACATAGGAGCCCAAGGGCCAGATGAAGTACAGCAAAAGAACAACTAGGCTTCCTCTACAGGGAATGATTCATGTCAGATTAACATTCAGCTCCCCTCAACACACACACACACACACACACACATACACACGCACAAAGAACTGTCTAAAATCAGGCAGCTTGGAAATACCAAGCATGAAGCATGTCTAGGCAACCCTGAAACCTCCGTTCCTGGTCAAAGGTAAATACATTTTTGCATCCAGGATCCAAAACCTAGATCTGTCCCTGACATGAGATTTTTTAAACAAATTAATGGGACCTGCCTCTTCCTTTGCAAATAGACCCTTACTTCATAATAGCTGTAGAAAACAAGACTTCAAAGGTACTCACAGATACATCCAACACATCCCAGGAGGTTGCACTAATCAGGAGACCAGGTCTGATGCTGTTAAAGTTGTGTCATGGTGCACTGATATTCAGTGAAGCTGACTTAGAAGGGCAAGGAGGTGTCTCAACGTTGATCATGTATTTGGTTTTGATTATGTAGTGATTAATATATGAAAGCAATTGCTTATGTGGCACCTCTTTTAAAAGTATCTTTTTTTAATTTTTCTCATAAGCGTACTATACCTGATAGGGTTTGTTGCATTTTTGTCCCTTTCAAAAAAAAAAAAAAAAAAAGGGGTGATAAAAAGTGGACTCTTTATGGAATTAAATCTTTAAATGGCCTTGTATGGAGTACAGAGTATATCTCCATTAGGATACTCAGAGGAAAAGAACAATGGAACATCTGTACTGAACTAATTTGCATGTTTGACCCACTTCTATGAGCAGCATGTTTAATAGCCAACCTGCTGCAGGAGAATTGTAGAGATGATGAATTAACAATGCCCTGTCAGCATTCTCTAATAATATTGTGTTAAATCCATGCCCTAAATTCACACTGCATGGAGATAAATACCACTTCCAGCATATTTTTTGTATTTAATAATTTTTCTGCCACTGTAGGTACAGGTGAACAGGATTTAAACTCTCTTTTTTTTTCTTTTCTTTTTTTTTTTTTTTTCCCTCAAAATAGTCACTGAGAAGTAGACATTTTGATTTAAGGACCCTGTCTGAACTACTTTAAAGTCAATAATAAGGAAAGTTATGTTTACCAGTTCTACATTTGTTTGTTTGTTTGTTTTACAGTAAATTACTTTGAAAATAAAAATGAATGGAAAGTCTTAAAGCTGATCTATGTGTCCTTGTTTGTGCACATGTGGGTGTGTTTGCCTGTGCATACACTTACTCTTTGGTAAAATAATTGTCAGTTAGCTGGAGGGAGATGAAAAACAGAAAAAGTCTCAGGATTGGAACTCTGAGTATTTTAAAAGCATCTCCTCTGCCCTACTTAGCTGATAAAAAGGAGTCAGAAGTGGTTTAAAAGAGCTAAGGCTGAGTGTTGAAGTATACAGACATCCACCAGCACTGACATTCAGCTCTCAGAAGTTTCACCAAAGCACAGAGAACCCTTTGTGCACATTCAACTTACTGGCTTGGAAAAACATAAATAATCTTGTTTAAAATGAAACCAAATTAACCCTGCAAATTGCATTGTAAAGTCTGCAACTTCCAATACTATTTCTATTGTATTTTCTGTGACTGAGTTAAAGTAGATTGCACCTGGAGAAGAATTTATAGAGACCTGGTGTAGGTGTCTGTAAGTGCTTGAATATACATATATGTATATACATATGTATGTCCAGTTCTTGACAAAACTCAGTCTTTTAAAAAAAGACTCAAAACATTTCTGGATGGTAACATTTTATTTCAGATTAGACATTTCATAGCACCTTTACATTTACTGAAAATTAAAAAGACATATAGTATAACTGCGACTTTAACCGTTCTATTTGATCCCGTAACCTTGGGACTTTATGACTGTCCCAAAGAGTTACACTGGTAACTGTGTATTAGACTAGAAAGGATGAAAATTGAAAGAACCTTCAACCTTCTGTTGTCTTTTATTATCCACCTGTGGGCTGTAATCCATAGTGGAGAAATATGGAACTTCAGTGATGAGAGCAGAAGGGTGATGAGGGCAGAAGCTGGATCTCTAGGCACCAATTCAGAGAAGCATACTAGTAGATGGCATAGGTATTCGGCACTCATTTATATTTTGGGGTCCTAGCACAGAAATATTCCAGTTACTCTGTCCAGTTTTTTCTTTCCTTTTAGTGTCTGAAAGCTGATCTAAATAAGATATCTTTTTCTTTCCAAATTTTGCTTAATAATTTCTTTAGGTTTTATTTTCTAGTTGGTTATATGACCCAGGAGGTGTGTTTTGATTTATGCTGAATTGCTCGCCTTACTGACCATCTGAGAGGATCAGCCTGTTTCTTTGTTTGTTTTAAACAGGGCATACTCAGTTAGCATACCAGCTCAGTCAGAAATATTAAAAGATGGAGTTAATCTATCCAGAAAAAGGAAACTACAAAAATATGCCATGAGTTGAAGACATCTCAATCCACCATATTGGATGATCCAGCCAGTGAGGTGTAATGTCCCCTAAAACTAAAACACCATAGAAAATATTTCTGAAGTGAAATCCTACATCAGTCCAAGTTTTTTGTACAGGGAAGATTTTTACTGGAACTCCAGCAATACTTTAACAAAAATGTGGGCCGTTTAGAGACTGGTATACATACATAGAATGATCCAGTTTCCAAATCCAGGGTAAGAGTGTAGAAAATGGATGAAGTAGAGCACGTGAAAGTGCATATGTTAAGCCCTGCAGAAGCACTGGGTATTTCTTATGATTTTTACTAATATTTTGTTCGGTAGTCTTGGGCAAATTATTGTTTTTTGGTTTTAATATACTTTTGAAAATACGGAAAATACTTGTATCATTGTCAGAGACAACCTGGCATGAGCCCATAAAAACAAAATTTGCCCTTGCCTGGGAACCTGACATCAACTGAATTCTTTTCTTCCACATGAGGTCGCACAGAAAGGAGGATTGCAGATGAACCTTGGAGACTAGGGATGTCAGCAGAACACTACATGCGGACTGAGGTGCAAGTCTGCTTGTGGACTGCTCTCTGAGTTGAGTCCCAAAATAAACAGAGAGCTAGTGAAACTGTGATAGATAGGATGTAGGCGATGACATTGTGGGTTTTAGCACAAAGGGCAGATGTTAACTATACTCTGCATAAACTGAGAAACATGAACTTTGGGATGCAGAGATTTATTTTTTTTTGTAAATCAAAGCAAGAAAAGATGAGTGGTTGCAGGGACATACTAGCAAGCAGAAAGAGCCATTGTTGAACCATGGATGCTGAGATAAGTGCACAAAAATTTACAAGTGGAGTTCAAAGTTCATGGCATATATCAGTGCTAACAGTGAAAGTTACTTTGGGAAAAAATAAAATGAAAACAAGAGAGAGAGAGAGAAAAGGAAAGGGAAAACTCCCCTCAGTGGCCAGTGAGAAGTGAAGTGCTGAGGGTCCCCAGGTAAGCAGCCACCTCAGGGCTCCCCTCCAGTGCACCAGGGCTGCCCCAGAACACTCTCCAGCAGAATGGACAAAGGTTTCATCAGGACCTGCTCAGACTCTAGTTGGTGGTTCCTGCTTATGATGCTCTTATCTCTGACTGGTACATGCTGACCCGGGCTGGTGCTGCATCCTCACTGACTGCTACACTCAGTGAAAGTGTATTATTGGATCTCTAATGTCCCTCGAAGCCCTAACCAAGGGGACAGGCAGCAAGGATAGAGTGTTTCTCCTGCCGCAGCTGCTTCCTTTGAGAAGCCACTACAGCCACGTTACCAGTTGTTCTGGGGCAAGGCCACAAGAGCAGCCTGAAAGCAAGACCGTGAGATCATAGAGGTGAAAATCCTGCCTCAGGGCTCTGGAAGATCCTGCCCAAGTGGCTGGGGTGATGGGCATCCCACCACTGCTGAGGACAGCAGGCTGCACGCCTGCAAGCGAGGAGGCTCTCAGCAGCACAAAGGCTGAGGCATCCAAATAATTCTGCAACTGCATGCATACACCAAATTAACACTGAGCATCACCATTGCCTGATGTGGCTGTAAAGTACGAAAATCCTTTTCTGAGCTGTGAGTCATAAACCAATTTTGTTGGTGCAGCCATTCATCAGCCTCAGCTCTCTAAAATTAGATACTTGGGACCCAAATCAGCAGAACATTTTCTACACGTGTGTGGAATTCAGACAATGGTTTAGATGCAAAATTTACTTTTTCTTTTCCTTGTTTTTAGGACCATCATAATTTACTCAGCTCACAAAAGTCTTAAAACGTCTTGCAAGACAACAGAAAAATTCAGAAAAAAAATCATTGAGAGTGTTCAGTATCCAGACACTTTTGAACTTCTTTTAACGAAGAGATTCCATTATTAATATCATCTTACTCTAAACATTTTAGACTTGTAGTATCCTGTATCACCGTTATATCATCATTCATCATGTTACATTTTAATATATGTGCTCTTTCAGTGTTTTGAAGTAATTAAAGAACACTATAATATTTACTCTGGAAAGTCCAAGATGTCCTCTTAATTTCTTTGTAAACAAAGATGAACAGTTTTGTTCTTTATGTAGCTCCAGAGGAATATTCTGGAATGAGAATATTAAAAAAAAAATAAAAGCTGACTTACTCCCTCAATTTCATTCAATTGCATTTCATTCACATTAATGCTTCATTCTCAGCTATTAGCACATCCACTTGAAATATAGCTTCCTTGCTTTTTATTAATCCAAATTACCACTTTTACATGATAGTCATTTAGAATCTTTAGAGATTCTCAGATTTGGCAATCTTTGTCCAAAAACTAAATTAGGAACATATAAGTGAGATAGATGCATATGCTAGGAAATGCAGATTAAAACAAGACAGTTGCGTTTACATCAGTGTATAGCAATATTTCAGATTGTCATTTTTGCTGGTATTTATATCTGCAATGGTCTCTGCACATGACTCATAGTTGACACACTGTGTCTTGATGCCAGTTATCTTCTTATGCAGGTTTGAAGGTGACTTTTTAGCTTTCCCATGTGCACAACTACCTATAAAAATGCCTATGATTTTTTTTTTTTTTACATTTATGATAAATTTGATTGCTTTTTCAGAAAAAAGAGCTCATTTTTATTGCTGTTGGGTGAGCTAATTTTAAACATAGTCCTACTGCCTCCTAATAGAACTTTGTCTTCTTTTATCTATTTCTCCTTTCTGAGTTTCTTTTTGAGTTTGCAGGCACCAATAGAATATGGATTTTTATTTAAATCCATTTTTCTTTTGAAAACATTAGAAAAATAAAAAGGGATTTTAAATGTTTTTGTATTTAATATCTGCAGAAGACAGTCAATAAATCTGTACATGTATAGACAAAAATCTGTTTTTCTCTTCTGAATGCAGTGATTAGGGGGAAAAAAAAAATAATGAATGAAAAAAATATTTTTCCTAAAGTTGATGGATGATTACAGACATGAAATCATCCACGAAGCAGGAAGAAAGAAAAAAAAAAAGCTTGTAGTTCTACCTAGACTACAAATTCAACAAGGATTTAGACACAAAGATTGACAAACTCTTTGAGTTGTCACTGCTAATAGATATCAAAAACCTATTTAAAGTAGCAGCACTGAAATTTTCCTAGATGTGCCTTCAGAAATTTTCCTTGCTTTCTGTTTTCAAATTCACACCATATTTTCAAAAGGGTGGTTGAACAATGCGATGTTTCTGCATTGTAGGCAGAAAAACAATGTTCTGTGGTACAATACACATTTACTGTAAGGTGTTATAAGATAACAGAGAACTTCTAATGAACTCCATTTATCACTTTGAAGTGACAAATTCACCTATGCCACAGGGAGAGAAAATATTAAACTCTTGGTATAAAATTTTAAGACAAGAAGACTCAATTGGTCTTGAACTCTTGTCTTTAGAATAAGAATCAATTATATGTTCCATAAAGTCTACAGTTCAAATGCAGAACCACAGAGAAATATTCAGCTTAGCTCCAAATCAGTTGATATTTCTACACAGCACAGTGTAGAGACAGTGGCTAGCACTCCTTGATATATCATGTAGGAACCAGCTTCGGGGTTTTTTTGTGCCAAAAGCTGCACAGTATGTTACAGATATGTTACCTGTAAGCTTCTACAGGCTTGGTGCATTTTCTACAAGACTGACAAATCAACAGCTACTTCACATTACCCTCAAAAGCCAAGAGTCATACCAGAGCTGACATTGTTCATTATCAGCAACATGGATCACACAAATGTGCAGATGATATCAAATTAGAGATGACACAAGAAAAGGCAGAGCTTAGTCTAGAAGTGCCTTGATAAATTTGAGGACTAAACCAATAGGAAGTTCATGACATTTCACAGGGAGTGTCAAGTCCTATGCCCAAGGGTGCAACAACCCCCTGAGTCCTGCATGGGCACAGCCTGAGGGGCAGCTGGCTGAGCAGAGCCTTGCTGAAGGACCATAGGCTTGAGGGATTACAGTGGGTGCTAGTGAGAGATGAACAGATGCTGCGGCCTCACCCAGGTTATTGCAAGCCACATAGTGGGCAACGTTGGAAAAACTGCAAAAAAGTTATTTTTCACTCTTTACTTGATACTTGTGAAGCTACACCTAGAGTACTGTGTCTTGTTTTGGGACTCCATATAGCTCCTATATAATTCTGGGGCTCTGAGCACCATTTCTAACACCCGGCACGAGATAAACTGCACCAAGCCTGACCTCTGAGATGAAGATCTCAGCATGAAATCCACAAAGAAGTGAATCACTCTGATTGAGAGCTGAATTTAAATGGCGTGCAGTAAATATGGCATGGGGCCACATTCTGGACAAAACAAGAAAATGTTGAAGAGTGTAGCTATGCTGTTTACAAATGAGATGTGCTGGTTTGTGTGGAAAAGAAAACAATATACAAGCATATAGCTAAGAAAGTGAGGCATAGCCGCAAGGAACCAAAGTATCACAAAACTGACATCCCCATTTGAATTTGCAGTCTTAATTAAGTTTTTTTTATGTAACAAACCTATTCCTTTTTCTTATTCTAGCCTGGTTTCCTTTTACCTCCCTACTCCAGAACTTTGGGATGAGACAATACAAAATTCATCAAAGAAAAGCCCCCAGAAGCAGGAAATTAGCTTGCAAGAGTTAGACCCTATGCAGCACTGTGAAAGTTTCCTAAAGACTGAAACAAGGATAAGATTCAGAGCACGTTTTCACATTGCAGTCCTGTCCTGGACTGAGTCAGTTCCACTTATTTTTTCTATTTCCTGCCCAAGCAGTGCCTTCCTTTCCTGCCATGTTTCTGTATGAATTAGGGTGTCATACATCGGTGCTGCTGAAATGCATCTCAAGTCCACAACTATGTTCTGTCTCTACCTCCTCAACAGCCTCTCTAGTTTCAACAATATCAACATTGCAGTACAAAGATCCTTGTACATTGAAAAGCTAAAGTGTAAATTTAACATTTAGAAACCTCTGCAGGAACTGGAGATCTTGTTCTTGGTCTCAGTGAAACTGAGATGTCCTCTGAATAAGTAAAACTGGCTGGCCTGTTGATTCTAATAATCCTTTTCATGATTAAGCCATTATAGTTTTCTAAAAGATAGTGTAAGTGGTTGCAGAATTTCCAGTTTACTGCATCACATGGGCACTGCAAACAGAAAGACTTACATCTATTGTGTAAAGGTGGTTTTAATACTTGTTTATAAAACCAAGATAGTTTATCATTGATATTTATAAAGCATTTCCTTGGCAGAAATTAAGTCTAGATTGCCATGAGATGCATAAAACATGTTTCTGTCATGAGCCATCCTTGGCCCTCTCTGCACACATTTAATCAGCAGAGACACACAGATTTAGGCTGGCCTGGCTTACAGCCACATAACATTGGAGTAGGGCCCAGTGTTGGAAACCAAACTTTCTGACCGAAGTCAGCTTATGTGAGAAATCGTTAGCTTGTGACTCCTGGCAGACTAATTGGTGTGTATGGAGCTCCTTAATAATTTGTCTGTATTGATCCTGTCTATGCTGTGTGAATTTCTAATCTAATATCTTGGGAATCCCTGTACTGGGCCCTATTTAGATGTGTTGGTGTACTTACTGTTTCTGCAGAGCTTTTGCAATGATGTTGTTCTGTATAGTTTCAGGCGACAGCATTGGGAGGCAAGAATAAAGAGATGCTCTAGGGATGCATCTGTGATCGGCCGGCTCTATCAAAATTTACAGGCAGCGGTACATATGAATATTTTAACTGCTTGTCTCAGTTATTTGAGTTGTTTTCATTGTGTAGCAAATCTTCAATATCAGTGTGAAGTTTTATAATATGTATAAGAAGCCTCTTCATTTGATTACCTTATTAATATTTTATTTATGCAGTTGCCATTGATTTGAACAACATCCTGGGGTGGCTGCATGGAAGACACTTGTAAATATTTACATAAACTATTATATTTGCTTAATGAACAGTAGTCAGGAAAAGTAATTACCACTATCATTTGATACCATTCTCCTCAGTGTGACACAGAGACAACTGTTCCTTTATCAAAGGAGAATAACATGTATAAGAAGAAGACACACGTGCTTAAGACAAACAAATCTGATAGTTAGGAGTGCTGTTGTGAAACAGTCTGTAAGGAATCATATAAACTTTAGAGACATGCTAAGAAATCAGAAAGAATGAGGAGACTTTAAACTATCTCAGTGGTTTCTGATGCATGCCACATGAAGACTGCACTGAAAAATGAAAAACAGTGATTTAGAGGCCAGGTGTTTTTATGAATGAGTTTGATCATGACACAGTAGTTGAAAATATTGAAGATTAAAAGAAAAAAGAAAAAAAGAAAAAAAAAAAAGAGAAGGAAGAGAAGTACCTGGGAGAGACTGAGAGGAGGAGAGATGTTATATTAGAGATTTATATTGTCACAAGTTGTGGCAATATTGGAATAAAAAGCAGAAGCAGATTCTTTGACCCTAAATGGTAGGCACATCAAAAATTGGTAGCATTATTGGAAATAAGTTGAGGCAGGCATGTTCATCTATAGACTGTTTCTGCTTAATTTTCAAAGCAAAACCTACGTACTGCTATCATAATTTATCCAGCTCTGTAGCATCACATAGTCATACAATCATTCAGGCTGGAAGGAAACTCACAATGTCCTTACGGCAACCGCCTGCTCAAAACAGGGCCTACACCAATTTCAGACCAGGTTTCTCAGGGCTTTGGCCAGGCAGATCTGTACAACTTGCAAGGACAGGGGCTATGAAATCTCTCTGGGCAACCTGTTGCTGTTTTTCATACTGGCTGTTTTTCCTCCTACCATGCACCTCAGTAGAGACCCTGGCTCCATCTTCTCAGTAACCTCCATGTGTGTTTTGCAAGGCTGCTGTCAGGTTTCCCCAAGGCCTTCTCTGCTCCAGCCTGCACAAGCCCAAATCCCTCAGCCTCTCAGGACAAGTGCTCCAGCCTCCTGAGCGTGTTGGTGCCCTCCATTGAACTCACTCCAGTTTCTCCTGAATTCTCTCCTGGACAGAGTATACCAGAAGCTGACTAAGCTGAGCAGAGGAGAACAATCCTTTCCCTGTTACCACAGCCCAGGTCGCTGTTGGCTGCTGCTGGTGTCAGGGCTCACTGCTGGCTCAGGCTCAGCTCACTGCCTACAAACTCCCTACAAACTTCCTCCTGTTCACTAATAAAGGTATTACACAGAGCAAATCCTAGGATAGCATACTGAGGTGCTTCACCTGCTTCAGGTGATCAAGTAGAGCACAACATATTGACCAACACTTTGTGGGGTTGACAGCTCAGCCAGTTTCTCACCCAGCTGGTAGTCTGCCAGTCTAGACAATGACATGTGTTTTAGTGCTTGAGTTGCACCTGTCAGACACTATCTGATGAGCAAGGAGCAGCGCTCCTCTTGCTGAGACGGGTTTGTGGTAAGAGTAAAGACACAACTGGGAGTTGTAGGTTTTGAGGAAAATGTAAGTAAAGTAAGCCTCTTCACTGGTCCTAGTGACTTTGTGGGAGTTTTGATTGCTTGCAGAAGGCCACAGGTTGCCCAAACCAAAGCACCTTAATCTTCTTAAGTAACTATCAGGTGCTGTCAATCACTGCGGTCCCTCTGTGGGGCTTCTTAGTCATCGAATGGTAAATGGACAAATATATCTCTTCTTTTATAATTAGTTCCAGTATTTTTCATGTCAACATTGAAATCCAAATGAATGCAAATGTTCTTGCAATTTCTGCTGTATTTGAAAACTAAGTGAATATAGCATGGATGGCATTGTGCATCATGGACATCGCTCTAACTGAACATGTTGTTACAGGAATTGTTACTGCATGCAATTGAGATGTTCTGATGCTGAGCTCTGCTCGAAAATACAGCTGCATCAGTCAAGTGAAGCTGAGAGGAAGTCCCTGAAGCCAGCACAGACATTCTTTCTTCAAACCTTTCCCATTACAGCTGAAATTTCACTATATCACTCTAAGTGCAAGATGGGGTGAAAAAAAGAGCTCTGGTCTTTTATACTGAGTCTTCTACTTCACAATTGATTTCACTTGATATTAGAATGACATTTAAGTTGTCTGAATCAAAGCCTAAATCATACTACTTAACTGTAGAGTTTACAGGAGCAGAAACATCTTAAAGATGGAAACGGTTTAAATCTATCTCAAATTTGCCTCTGCTGATATTGCTATAGGTACACCAGACATTGGAGGCTGGCTAGGAGTATGGTACCTATAACAATCTGTGTTCTTCCTTCTTGTTTGTCATTTAGATGTGCTTATCTAAGTGGAAAAGCATGAACTATAGTAAAATGTTCACACTGTTTTTTCTCTCAACATCAGTCTTTGAAAATACAAAATGAGGAAAACTTTCTTGGTTTTTCTCTTTCTCCTGCATATGTAGTTAATATTCACCAAAACTGAGTCACTCAGAGTCACAAGACTCATAAGACAGTCCAAAGATGCATAGTACTTCAGACTTGTCAACTTGTAGGCATTCATAATACACTTTGCATTAGTGTATTTAGTAGATAATTTCTGGGATCACGGCTTAGCTATGTTGTGGTTTACACAAACTGTAAACATGTATTTGAAAGAAAATTAATCCAGCTTGACTCTGTCCTAAGGACTTTGGCATGCAAGATGTGCAATGGCACATTTTGGTGAAAAACATGTGAAAACTTAAACCGTGGAAAAAGGACACTTTGAAAATCAAACTTCAAATTTTGTTAGTGAATTAAGGGAAATAAACATGAATTGCTTCAAATAATTTTTATTCTAAAAGTATAAGCCTCTGAATACTCTGTATTTGCACTTAGTTTGAATACTTCCAAAGTGCTGACTGATTCATTCAGTCTTTCTCAGCTCTTCAAAGTTGCAGAAATAATTGTTAAGGACTTGTACCTACTCCTTTTCATCCATTAAAAATAAAAAATTATGCATAATCTGGTGAATCTTTGTCCTTGAGAAGATGGAATTTTCATATTTAGTGTTGAATTTCACTTATATCCGATTGCATTAGTTACACTGTTGTAAAGGCTTGTATTTCCTTTCATATTTTAAGTTACGAAGCTAGGAGCCCTATAAACCAAGTATTAATGTTTTAAATGTAATTTGGGTAAAAATACACACCATATAAATATACATTAAGAAGAGAAAACCCAGAGTAAGATATAAATAACGGTGAAATTAATGAATGATAATTCGAACTGGGAAAATTCAGCAGAATTTCACTTTTGCATTAAAACTCTAATGTAGTGCTATTCTGGAAAGATATATTTAGGGTAACTGCATATCATCCAGTTTAATTACAACACTCATACTTCTGTTATGGCTAAAAATATAGGGAACAGATCAATGATATACTATGAAGTAGATAAGGTATCTTATCAGAGGTAGGAACTATTTAAATTAACTAGCCTTTATCTGTGCTATTAATTTTTGTCTTAATTAATGATCTGCTAAAAATACTACATGGTTCTTTTATGGTAATGATCCTAATTTGTATTCAAGTAGCCTTTTTACTGGAATGTATTCTTTGCTTTTTTCTAGCAGTTGTAGGAAAGCATTACAGACGAAAACAGAGACTTTATCTGAACATATGGGAGAAATCACACAGCTGGATTTCTCAGGGCTATATTTGGTGTGCTGGAAATTACTTTACACTTGATTTATTAGTTGTATTAAATAGGTGGCCATTGAAAGGTCAGATCCCCAAATACAGTACTTTGGCATTGAGGGCAGTGCAGCTAGGTTGACCTACCTTAGGTATGCATCTGACACATGGTTCAGAACACAGAATACTCCAGGGACCTTCGTTTATTCAAGGTGATGAGTGGAACTCAAATTCACCTTTAAAAAGACAACATCATATAGAATAGGAATGTCTGAGTAGAAAAGGGGAGGAGGATAAGAAATTTTAAGAATGAGCCAGATGCCTACAAGCATTTGCAACTTAATAATGCAGACATGTACTCAATGGGATTATAAAAGCATCAAGAACCAATAATTCTGTGTTCAAAACTATCGTCTAAGCACCTATCCATATCTTGAGTTACATCCTTATTTAAACTGGGTAATTGAGATAAAGTGTATTTAATGGAACCAGTTGCTTACATCAATATATTGAAAATTTAGAAGGGTATTGGAGTGGCCAAGCTACTATAAACATGTGTCAGATAAAAAAGTTATAGTAAAGCTGAGACATACACACTGGTACAATAACAGCATCACATTAGTGACACAATTTGGAAAAATACTTCCCTTAGAAAATGATAAGAGTTCTATTTCAAAGTAATGTTTTTTTGATTTTTTTTTAAATATGTTCTTATTCTTGACATGTGATAGCTATTGTACATAAATCTAAGACATTTAACAGAAATCTGACTTTAAATTTAGGAGCAGGAAAGAAAAAAATCAATTATTCCTTAGGAATGCCTTACAACTAGCTCAAGTTTACCATGACATTTTTTTAATTGACACAAGCACTTCATCAATGGTAAACAGTTTTGTCAAATAACTTCAAGGAGATATTAGAACTGACAATTTTTTGCTACCAAATTTGCATCTTAATGAATGTTCTGATGAAGCAGCCCACTGCTATTCCAGTATGTTACTGGAAGCGGCATATTTTATGTTCTCTGCTCATCTCTGTCATGTAAATCACTGCAGGGAAGCAGTGAGCTGTGAGAGACAGCAGCTAGGCTCAGAAGACAAAAAGCAGAGGGCAGAAAACACAGCTGACCTCTCAGCTTTTTAATTAGAGGCTTGATAAAAGTGCCTGGCAGGTGCCTCCAGGATTTGTCCCTCCTCTTGGCACACAGCTTGCCTGTCCCCCTGGCAGAGAGGGCACTCCAGGGACAGCTGTGTCCAGGCACCAAAGACAAGACGAGATCCTGTGAAAGAGCTCACAGGTTAACCACAGCTCACTCTTCTGGTCTCCTCTTTCAATCCTGTTTCATTTGCAGACTAGACTCCCTTGCATTGCCTGGTCACACAACTCAGCCTGACAGTGATGCTGTCATTTGGTGCTTTTACTCAGGGCATCATTGTAGCAGTGTGAGCTTCCCACTGTTTATCAGTCACACTACTGAACTCCTACTCACACTATCTGTTTTTAGGCCATCATATCACTGCTTTTAGCCTTTTCTGTCCATGAGTGAAAGACTAGAGCCAGAGGAGGCACATGTATGAACACCTTTCTCAAAGCAGTGTGTAGAAGTACAGTTAGACTTTGCTTCTGGTTCCCTGTGTCTGTGAAGGCAAATATGGGTCAAGATCAGAGACACTCACACTCCTGCAACTGCCCCTGCTCTGCTCCTGCCAGCATCAACCAGATTAAGGGCACAATTTTGCCCTGGGCAAATAATTTAAGAATTGTGACTGACAATTCATAGAAAAGTAGGGGGAAAACAAAACAAAACAAAGCAACTTGGACAACAGATACAAGCTGATGATAAACTACTCAAATGGTATTTTACTAGAGTATTTATTCTAACATGCAGTTGTTTACACAGTTGGTGTTTTCTCTTTCTCTGCTCCTCTTCCCTCATCTCCCCCTTTTTCCTGTTACTTCCCTGGCCTTGGAAGCTGCCTGTGTTGCACAGCAGTGCTAGTAGCACCTCCATGGCTAGAAGGGGTGATCTGGAGCATACAATAATGTGAATGAGCTTACTAAAATGGGCTCCAGAATAGTCTATAAGGCTCAAGAGACAGTTGCTGCTTCCAACAATACAATTAGCAGTTATTGCACTGTAAGCACCACAATGCAGCAATAGCTTTCTTCCTAGAAGCCTGACAGTGAGAGAAGGTAAGCAAAACTGGACTTCCTTTCTAAAAACAGGATTAGTCAAAGCTGTACAAGAAATTCACTGAGGGACTTTCTCTATCTGATAACTTCATAAATCTTGCTACATTAGGGATACTTTGCATTTTCAACTTAGCATGAAATTTAAAGCCAGAACGGGTTTTGTGGTGCAGCTGAAGATCCACCCCTTGTGCACTTGTTCCTGGCTGGACTAGAGAGCTCCTTGCTCCATGCATTCTGCAGATAGCCTCATAAGCATTTGTCTGTCGTCAGACAAATTACTGCCAAACACAGGTCCAGAAAGTGGCACTGCAGGCTCCGTTTGACAGTAGGGCAATCAAAGCTTCAACATGCAACAGGGAGATGAAGCTTTCTTCACTGCTGTAACACCAGTTACCTTGTAAGAAAGAAAACCTATTTTCTTACACAATGACATGGGGAAAGAATGTCTGGATTCCAGCACACGTATCTGGATCAGAGCAGAATTTTCTGAAGTTTGGTAGTCCTAGTATTTCACTGAAGTAAGCACATTGTATTTGCATCAAAGAAGCACACAGGACTCTCATAAAACTCACTTTACCATCTGCTTGTATTAGTATGTTCTGATGCTGAACAAAATCCAGAATAAAAATCCAGAGTGCTCTTTGGCTGTTCCATGTTCAGTCATTATTATTTTATTTCTGCAGACTTGAGCAATATGACCTGCTTTTCCCAAGGCAAATTATTTTCTTGATTTTCTGAATTTTCATTGCTGCCTTTACCCTACAATTATTGTATTCTGTGGACTTAATCCTGCACTGATGTATGTTGATGTAGCGCCATCTGTTTTCAAGAAAAGTAGATTCTCATGTCCATATGATAAATATTTTTATGCAAGGCAGAAATGTGGTATTTCTTAGCACTCTCAGAACAAATTATATGTAGTGGATTGGTGCAGGAATCTCATTCTTTTCATTCTGCACTTATATAAAGTGATTCGTCACCTCTGGGAACCAGAGAAGCTCCCTGACCAGGGCAAGTGCCCTCCCTCCATGGGTGGACAGAATGACCCACAGCAGCTGGAGAACCAGCTTCAGGGTTTGTACAAGCATTCGTGGCTCAGGCCACTTGCAGGAGTCCTTCAGGCTGCTGCTACTGGTGACACAGGGAGCATCCTGCACATTTTATGGCTAAATAAAGTGGCTTCTGCTGCCATCAGGTGAGGGAGCAGCAGCTAACAAGTAGAGTTCCAGCATGGTGCTTAGCAGGCCATTTGAGTTATTACTGAGACAAAGGAGAGAAGGAGCAAGACAGAGCTGTGACATTGTTTTGTTTTGTTTTTTCCTGCAACACACTATAAGCATCAGCATTTGACAGCTAAAAAGAGACAAAGTGTTTTAACTCCAAAACAGGCAGCACAGAGAGCATGCAATAAGAACACAAACTCCCTAAGTGCCTGTGAGATGAGGGAGATGTGCAGTGACAGGACAGGAATCTGCCCTCCTCCACTCCTGCCATCCTCCTGGGTCCCTGTGGTCAGCTCCAGCTGCAGTTATCTCAGCCAGACACTTGGTTCTCCTCTACAAATACCGTTTATCTTTCAGCTTAAAGCAGGGCATCATAATGGGATATTCTTTGGGACGTCTCTGGAATAAGAATTGTTTGTGCCATGTGCATTGAACTTGATTTTTACCAATACTCTGTGTTTGCCCTACACAGAGAAAATTAATTCACATTGATTCCCAATGAAGGAAGACATCGATGTAAACCAAAGAAGGTTGGAAATATCTAGGATTTTCTCTCAGAAAAAAAAAATATCAGGCTGAAATCCTCTCCTCACCATCCCAGGCAGAGCAATCAAAATGAAAAAATTTGTGATTTATCCTTCTCAGCAAATATATCCCAGAACCCTTTCTAAACATTGGTATGGCCTAGCATATTAGTATAATGGAAAATAATTCACCATTTTTATTTCTATTTTATGCTCACACATAAACCACACATAAATTTCATCATGATTGCATGACAACTCACAACCACTTGTGGATTAATCCTATGCACAGAGTAACTTATATGTCAGTTATAGCTAGATGGTTTAAAACCAGCAGTCGGTGCAATGCATATTTTATGCTACAGCACCATCTACAGTGAGGACTGAGACATCTTGTGGTAACCTTTGTATCTCATGAGATGTTTGATCTCACATGAGGCTTGAATTCACATTTGTCTGTGAATTTGCTATGTTATTTCCAACATCCTTCATTTTCAATATTGAAACTGCCTATTTTCTGATTAATGGACAATACACTTTGCTAGCTTGTCTTTATTCTAAGTCTGCTTCACTTATTTCTATTTATACACTAACTTTTCTACTTTTTAATTAGGTAATATTGTAGTCTGTGGTAACTTTCTAATTGTATAAAACCTAGGTTATATCAGGTTATATCAGACATTACAAAAATATCAGAAATCTGCAGTTTAAATCCCAAGTTATGTCACATATGTTCTGTTTCACACTCAGGTCTCCCCACTTCCTCCCTTTGTCCCAACAGGTCAGTATTTGCTGCCAGATAAAGGAGCTGCCTCACTGTGGCCGGTCCACTGGTTGTCCAAGCATGTGTTAGTTCACTTCCAAGTTCTTGCTTTAAGTAGCTGATCACCTTCATATGAGTGCAATCCCCAGGTGCTTTTGCTCATTCATTGATCTGAGGAGAAGAAGAAGAAGAGAAAAAAAGATGGTTTTCCTCCATACCATACAAGTTTCTGGAAATATCTTGTCTCTAGAGGGCACTATCATACAAAATATCTTCCAGTCTTGACCATATTTATTCTGTCCCCCCATCAAATCTTTCACTTGTAAAATGTTACTGTATATCCCATTGTATACATTTAAATTTAAAATTCCTGCTAAATGTGCAGAGTCTGTTGGAAGTGTCCATAATTTAATAGGGTGCTCTTGTGCATTACAATATTTTCATATTATTTTCTTTTTCTATTAATCTTACCTAAAGTATAACAAATGATTTCCCTAAATGTTGGAATTTTTTTTGTTACTGATTTATACCAATTTGCACTGTGGGATCCAGGGAATCTACTTTTCCCTTCCAAATGCCTCAGACTTCTAAGCTGTACTAAGTGACCAAAAAAAACCAAAAACCAAACCAAACCAAACCGAAACAAAACAAAACAAAACAAAACAAAACAAAAAAAACCCCACACCAAACAAACAAAAAAACCACCACTTATTCTAAACCTGAAAACCTTTATTACTTATTATCTAATTTGTAGAAAAGCTGACACTTGCACAAATTAGACCTTACACTGGAATGTGCAAGTTAAAGTCCTTTAATTCTACTCTGCAAAGAAAAATCTGTTGCAGGTGAAGAAGGACAAGGGGGAGAGAAGGTATGGGAAGTCCCAGTGTAGGAGTTTATAAACATCCCCCTAGTGTCCCACAGTAAAACACCTGCACCAAATTATTCTGAACAGTTTCAGCAGATTACTTTTCTTTTGACAATTTAGCATAGTCCTAGATGATTCACCTCACACTTTCTCCTGTGACAGCACAGGAGTTTGACCTAAGAAACAGGTGGAATTAGAATTATGATCTTACTTAATTTAAAAATGGAAAGACTCAACTTGCAAGTTGGAATAGTGGCTCCTTGCAAGCAGACTTCATAGTTAATAACTTTACCTCCTGAGTGTCAGAAAAGTATTGGGAGAGCTAATGAGAAGCTGTAAGAGCTGTACTGGTGGCCTAATGTGGATTCATAAGTGGAACAATTCCTGAAGGTATGTGTAATGTAACACGCATCTCAAACGATAAAGCAGCTGCTCCACAGTTTGCTCCATTTTTGCAATAATCTTTGCAGAAAGCCCTAGGGTTCATAAATTGAGACGCCAGCTAATGCTTCCTGTAAACTGGGCAGTGCAACAGAGACATTTAAAAATTCCCAAATTGTATATAACTTCCAGTGACTAGATGTGGCATTTATTTAACTTTTTCTGTTTTTTAAACAAATGCTGATTCAGTTTCCATTCTTTTCTCAGTCATAAAGTCTTCCTGAGAGTGCTATTTCATCTTTACATCTCTTCCAGATCTGAAAAAATGGTGGCCTTCTGTATGCAAAAACTGAGAGGAGTTTATTATACACAACTTATTCACTTAAAGACACAATGTTTGAGAAAATTAAAAAGCATTAGACTGCCTGGTCTGATTTCCCATGTCTGACACACCATTCGTTTTTGCACAGTTACCCTTGCATTAGATCCTATGATTTATGATAAATCCCAAAGTTTCCTGCTATTTTCATAGTTGAACACAAAATAAGGAAACAGCAAGGATCATGTACGAGACTAGGTTAAGCCATTTATCCCCGCTAATCTTAAGATGGCGCTGCCCTTTCTGTTTCTGCACTCTAAGGTTGCTGTCATGTTCTTACATATGGTGCCTCTGTTTTTAACCTTGTCTCTAAACAGGGGTGGTTGGGGAGGGAGATGTCACTTTAGCTTTAATTCCATTTAACATCTCATTTGTAACATGATTATGCCTCCTTGGCTGGGAATTGGTCAAGATTTGGAGACAGCAGGAGAGGAAGTACCCTTCATGAGTAGTCAGCTCCGGCTGTTAATGGTAGTGTCTTTTGGTTTGAACATAAGTTCTCTGGATTCAGGTTTTATTTGCTGTTTCTTATTGCCTTTCTCTGAAGCATCTTTTCTTTTCATGGGGATAATAAGGTTCTGTACAAAAAGTAAAGTTTCAGATTTTTGAAATTAAATAAACTGGAGTTCAATGCACACAAAGTATTTTCTTCAGTCCTCAATCGATTTTTGTGACTCTTTTTGCACCTCTCCAGCTTTTTCAATACTTTTTAAAACTGGATGTGCTGAGTAAAGATAGAAAGTAATTTCACTTCTGCTAGTCACTGTTCTCCTATTAAATTTTAATCCAGGATCACATCAGCTATCTTTGAAACAGTAGTATCTTGAAAGTTTCTGTTGAATTACTTCTTCCTCAAGACCTTTCTGAGGTTCCAGATATTCTCTTCATTAGGAACAGACTGCATACTGGGGGGGTGAGGGGGTGTCTGTTTTTCAGAACTTTAAAGAAAAAATCATTATACAGAATTTCATCATAATAGAACTTTCTCTTTGCCCCACCAGCTATACGAAGTCTGGGCTCATAATGAATGGCATGAGACTTGTGACTATGACTGAATATGGAACTCAGAGAGAACCGGTTGCTGAAAGCCACAGCTGTAGGATCTCTCTCAATACCCTCTGGATCCTGGCCCTGGTCAAAAAGCTTTCATGCTGTTTAAAATCTATCTGCATGCCAATTTTTGTATTGTCTCTATGTGCTTCTGGTCCTCATGCTACACACACTACTTACTTGTACTACATAGTCAACCCATTTCCTTTTCATGACTGATAAGCTGTAGTCTGTACATTGACTTCTGAGCATTTTGAATCATTGCTTGTAATTTGCAGCAAAATAAATTTAATTTCTCATATCAAGCCTTTCCCAGCAGAATGTGTTCACTAACAACCATATCGTATATTAGACCAGCATGACAGTTTTGGACACAGTTAGCCAGCTCATGATTCAACAGGCCTTTCAAAATTAGGTAAACATTAAGACATACACAAAAATAGAATTTTCTAAGATTACAGTGAAAATTGTCATCAAGAAAAATAAATAGGCATTGCTGAGGAGATTATCAGCTTTTCTGAATGCTGCCAGTGGCCTTGAGGATGAAAAATGCATGGGCAGCATAGCTCACACCTCGAAATGAGATGATGTGGGGTAAGAAATCCTGGCGACATCCAGCATGATTCTCTTTTGACTTAATTTTTTCTTCTAATGGTTTCATACTTTAGTTCAAAGATGAATGATTATTTTTATCACCGAAAGTTCATTGTACTGACCAACATGCAAAAATAAATATGTGAAGTGTGTCTTTCCAAGAAAAGGTTTCAGACTTCCCTTAACCAAGTAATTTTTTGGGCTTGGGACAGATGACTAAATGTATGCATGTGTGTTCAAGTGTTGTACAAAGGAATTGTCTAAGTTATAGACATATCCATGCACTTAGAGACAATAATAGTGCAAAATACTCCTTTTGAGTTTTTCAGCAGTCTTATTTCAGATGCTAAATAATCAGTTGTGAAAACTTGAAATCAGTGGTAAATAAATCTATTGATTTTTATTTCAGGGGAGAAAGCCATGTTCAATTTGTTTTTTCTCAAATATTTATGTGATCACGTTGACTCTCTGTGTATGTGTTCTAAAGTTTTCCTTTTCCTCAGTGGCTGCTCCACTATCGGCAAAACAGGCAGATTTATATCATGGAGAAAGAGGTTTAAAAAAAAAATAAGCGGGAGTACTGCTGATAAGAGACTGAGGCAGGGGACATAGAATGGGGCTGTGAGCACCATGGAACATGTACTGACACCTCAAGTGCAAAGACCACCTTCAATTGTCCCACTGCCTGGGTTGCAGACTTGCTAGGGTAGAAAAGCAAGCTAAGGGCAGCCTGCTAAATTTTGGTGAATATTTTGACAAGCCAGGAAGCCAGGGTTGACTGATGGCACTGTACTTCCTCTAGTACAGGCTGGAAAATGACTGAAAGTCACAGCAACGTGGTGGCAGTGGCTCAGTTTTTCAAGGACTGCTGCAAATATTGTACTCAGGCATGGCTTGTGCAGATGGCTCCAACCTTACAGTGCCCTGAAGCTAGGGGTGTATTACCTCATTTTCAGGGTGGTGCCACAGGCTTCTGCTATTCCCTGTTGACTCTTGACAGGCTTAGCTGTGTTGGAAACCCATGACCTGCCCCTGTTCTGTTACATGACCTACTGGTTGCTGCTGCTTCATCCCCTGACCAGTGTGCTGGGCTTCACACCATGTGGAAGAAGGAACTTGCAGAGGTGTGAAGAGTTTTCTGCCCCCAGCTGATGAACATTGTGATGTTACTGCTGTTATGTATTACCTGATGCAATGTGTACATTTCCCTATAAATTACTTTTTGTTCTAAAAGCGGGGCTTTCTCACCTGTTATTGTCACAGGAGGAAACACCAGGCAACACCAGACTAACATGAGGCTACTGTCAATTATTAAGTGGTTCAAGCAAGGGATGAGCTGTGTCAGAAAGAGCCTTGCCTGGATACACACACACACACAGACATGTATGGAGTCACCAGTCAAGTGAGTGGGCACAGTCAGTGCTAGGGCACTTGCCCCAGCAGTTCAGCGTTGAACTCTGGACAACGGCTCAGCTCCAACACAGCAGTCCCACCTCGGGTCCTCTGCTTCCGCAACGAGCTCAAAGTCCACTGCAATGCTTCCTCTAGTTTCTGTTAGTGGGAAGGGGGATTTGTAGCCAGATGGTGGCACAAACTGTTAGATAGGTCTATGATGAAATTAAGGAATGCCATTCCAGCAGTTTCAGGTATAGCCATACGTACCTATATAATTAAACCGAACAAAGAGCAAATCATTATTGTATTTCAAGATAATTACAATTAATAACCGTCTCATGTTCACTCACAACAATTCGTCTTTATAGTACAGTCTTACTTTGATATATTTGAAGATATATTGCAGTTTTTCTTTCATAATATTTTCTCTTATTAATATGGATTTTCACAAAAACATCTCAGTCTTTCCTGCATGGGCCTTAATTTTTTGCTGAGCAGCAGCGTTGGATAGACTGCTAAGCTTGATGTGACTTCCATACTTGAGGTCAGATAGAAGAGGGCTCACTTTACCTTGCAAGATGTGTAAATAGATTGCATTCCCAGAAGAGTGTTTATACTTCATTTTATTCTGAAATTGTTTAGTTTTAGCTGACAGACACTGGACATTTTTATGCCTTTGCTTGTAAGATTAATGACCCATATACTCTCAGAAATCACTTTCCTGTGTAGGTACTTACTGGTTCAATTACTTCCCAGACTTAGATTAGAGATTGATATCAGCTGCCTTACCATTGCAGTACATTTTAAGTTCATGTCCAGTTTCTTATCCACCAAGATCAGGCTAACTCTCTTTCTGAGTCAGTGATGTCCAGAACATATTCCCTGATGAAAAAGTAACAACCTTAATCTCTAGAATATAGCATCAAATTTGCTGCATTAAAATACATATTATTCAAATGAGCTCAACTGTCTGCCCCAGCATTTTTTTTTTCCTGGAAAACGTATTTCCTTTACTATTATTTTTAACTCTGGGAATCTTTTTATATTATCTACAACTATGCCAGCAGGATTTTACATTGCCAATAGTTTTCTTCAGAATAGTAAGAGGCCAATAACATATTCTTGCAGAATCCCACTTGAAATGTACCTACTGGATAATGCACAACCATTAACACTTATCATTTAAATTATTTTAGTATAGACTTGAAATCATAGTGTAAACCTTTTATCCAAATACTGTGCAATGCTACAACAACTGACTTCCAGTAGTCTAAACATATTCCATCAAACCCTTCGTAAGTCAAATCTGTAATCATACCATGACAATTTGGTTTAGCTGGAATGATCTAATAGCTATACAAAAGTGTCATGTAGTATTAATTAAGTTACAATCCTTTAATCCTTTCTGAAGAATCATGCATCAACAATTTCATGAGAACTACATAAATGTAGATAGAAAATATAGGAAGTGGAGGTCATTTCAATATATGTCCGCTGTTTTAATGAACATTTTTCTACCTGCCTAAATTAAAAGGCAATATAAACAGGAAGGTATGGTTTGAAGGAATATGATTTAGAGGAACTGCAGATGACTGGAAGTGTAGGGTAGGGGTTTTCCAGTCTGACCACGTCAACACGTATTTGAGTTTTGGAAGGAGACTCCTTTTTTGTTCCTGGAAATCTTGTCAAAGCAAAAAAACTGCTTGGTATTTGTCCACGATTTCTAGACATCTCTCAACACAGCAGGAGCTCTTGCCATAATGTCTGTAGATCATACATGCCCACTGTGAAACTTCAGACCATCATCACAGGATCAAAATGTGCAATCTTGCAGTTCTGATTCTGATCTACTGAACATGTGTCACATTGAAGTGTCTGAAACTGTTGGAGCTACTGCAGTTTAAAAAAATGGTACCGTACTGTCCCGTCCCAACAGATGGGATGAGGGATGAGTTAACTCTAGACGCAACACGCGCCCTGGCTCAACAGATGAGACCAGGTGTGAGCTAACTCTGGGTTAATTCTGCGCAGTTACATGAAGTGAATGACAGACAATCACCTCCGGGGTCCAATTCAGTTGTGAGTTTTACTAAAAGTACTTGTTGAAATATTGGTTACAGCGAATGGTGACTTGGCAAAAGCATAACAGAACTTATCAACACATTAACAGCGAAAGTCCTACTACGAGCGATATATTGGGAACGATCAATAGCTATAATATGAGATTTAACCAGAAATCAACAGCAGAACTTAAAGATGGTGTTATCCTTATGTGTTCAAAAGGGAAAGAGAGGAAGAGAGTGGTAGGGAAGGAAGAAAACTAAGGTATAAAGGAGAAAGAGAGAAGATAGATAGATAGATAGATAGATAGATAGATAGATAGATAGATAGATAGATAGAAGGAAGGAGAGGCAAAGAGATGTGGGTATAGAAAAAAGGAGAGAAGGAAAGAGCGGAGAGAAAGGAAGAAAGAGTGAGGGATCCAGTCTCTTATGGCCCCTCAGTGTGGATGACAGGACTTGTACGATGATGTGTGGCCTTGGTGTTCCACGGCGAGGATGCTGGGGTCAGGAGCGCAGCGTCCTCTGATGTCTGGTTCAGAGTGAGGGTCCTCAGGGTGCTGGTATTCCCTTGGTGAAGACTGGTAGGCCCTGGTGAAGCTGATGTTCCCTTGGTGAGACTGATATTCTCCCCACCGATGATGACTGGACAGGCCCTTAGATGAGACTGGTATTCCCCCACACTACCACGCTGTTTTAGCTGGGCTTTTTATAACTCCCAGAGTAAAGGACCGTCGGGGGGTGGGGTGGCGGGGCACAAAAGCGGTGATTGTGAAAGAGGGACAAGTCTGGACAAGTCCTGGGCCACGATAAAGGGATCTCAACTTTTCCCCTTTGTTTGGTAAGCTGGGCATATCAGGAGATGGGGCTATGTGCCCTCCAGCACATCCTCCATCTCCTGTCGGTCAGCCGGCCTGATCTGTGGCTCATTAACTCGTCGTTGATGTGCAGATCGCTGTTCCTCCTGCTCTGAATGTGTCTTCTTCCAGCTGAACAAGTCACAATGTTTTCAGCCATGATCCTTATCAATGCTCAACACGTATGTGTAGAGTATGCGTCCTGCTTCCTGGACATGTTTGATTCTCTGAAGTGCTATACGTAATACACACATACTTCTGGACAGGAAATTTAAACAGAACTTTGGACTTTTTGCTGTCAGCCACGTGGTCTTAATACTCCTTTGTGGTCAGGAATTGTACAAAAACATTACCAACAGATTTTGCTTGCAAATTCCCAGAAGATAGTTGCAATATGATGCACCCCAGTGATCCTGGACAAAAGAACAGATTTTGAAAGCCCTGTAGGTCTAGTTTGCATCAGGAAATTATCGGACTTTCCATCCTCAGAGGACAGAAAGGTCACATTTTAATTTCCACATCAGAGAGAAGCTAATCAAATATACTTATGATATAGAGGTAGTATGCAGATCACAGAGACAACGTGACTAACTGAGGCACCTGATTTTGGTGCATATGGATCTGCGTATTGGGCACAAAATACCAGTGGGGAAACACACTCTACTCCACTGAAGGGACATGCTTAAATTCTTTCTGCAGTCAGCAGAGAAAGAGCTATAGCTTTGAGGGCTTCTAGAGAGCTATAAAGTTAAATTGCACTAAGGTGCTTATCTCTCTTATTGACTTAAGTGAAAATGTCTACAGCCACTGTCAACCCAAACTGATGGTCTCCTTTAAAGGATATAGCAAAGTGGTCAGCACAGGACAGCTGGGTGTGGAACTATTCTCTCTCAGACTCTCAGCCCTCTCTTCCAGATAAATGCCCAATTTGACAGCTTTTGGGGTTCTTTTCACTCCTTTTTTAGTCGTGGAGCCAAAAGTGCAAGAGTGAAAAGTGGTAAGATATGAAGAGTCAACAAGAAGGAGCCCAACTCTCACCTCTTGTGTAGGGAAAGACTTGGACTTTTTCCCTCTGCTCTGTCACACTAACAGAGGTCTGTCATACCACGATGAGGAAAAAAAAAGTGTTTGGATGAGAAAAGAAAGATTTTCAATTTTTGATATTGTATAAGAAACAGATCAATGCTGACATTGGTCCACACTGTGTAAGACATTCGCCTCCTTGGAGGATAAAATCATTGAAGTCCGTAGAGCAGAACAAGGTAGTGCTGTCATGTCACACAAACTGTCAAAGTTATTTCATTAATTTTGTTCAATGTCTATTAGAAAACTGGTTGACTTTATTGAGAAAGTGAGATATCTTTCAATTAATTTATACTGCTGTTAGCAAAATCCTCTGGGGATTAGTCCTGAAATTAAGTAGTATGAAGAAGTTCTCTAAAGAATTCATATGAAAACTCCAGCAAATTTGGCATTTAATTACAATTCATAACATGGTGTTTCAAGGATGTGACATTTTACTGCTTGCTGTCATAGTGCAAAGCTTTATTCTCCCTCTCAGCACAGGTGTAAATTCAGTGTAAGTCCTGATAAGCACAAAGAGTTGATAAAACCCTCAGGCTGCAGGCACTCTTTTCTACTCTACATCTTTTAGATCACTTAATTTGCATATTTTGCACTTCTGATTCTATTGCTGTAAAAAAAAAGAGTGAAGAAAACAAGCCTGTAACATAAGCATGAGGTCTGCAATGAGAACAAACCCCTAGGGAGCCTTCAGTGAAGCCACACAGAGCATACATGAAAGCATAGTCTTGAAAAAATATACTACTTCAATACAACCAGCTTATTGTCACTGCTATGTAGATCTAAGTCATTGTCTGGTTTGTTACACTTACATGCCAAAGCCTTACAGCCTGAAATATTTCATATCATACTAGTTTGCTAAAAAGCGTATCCAGTTACTTTTTAAAAGCAGTGACATTACATTTGATGTCTGACTGAACTAAACAAAACGTCAAGCAGATTAGGAGTCCTTTGGCTGAACTTTTGCATCAGAAAATGGTAATTCACTCAAATTGTAAATCTGTAAGGGAAAGCCCTGCTCTAGCAAGATATTTTTCTGGTAGGGTGTGGCAGAATGCAAACCCCCCTCTCTCCCCGCCGCCTCCTTCAGTATGGAGGGAGTAGGCACATCTCCCTCTCTCTGCTACTTGAGGCTAACAGCTTCTTTTGTTTGGCCCAGAGCACCCTGGCCAGGGCCATTAGGAGAAGGGATTGCCGAGGCGCCAGTGAGCCGCTGGGCACCTGTGACCAGTGTGGGGGACGTTTGGAGGCTTCAGGGGCACCCCACACACGGTGTGAGGGTGCAAAGAAGCTTCTAGAATGCCTACAGTCAGGTCTGATCAGCCAGTATAAAAACGGGACTCTCTCGTCGAGACTCCGCCCATTGTCGCGGGTCTCTAGGAGCACAAGCTGAAGATGCTGCCACCGAGAGCCCCCCCTCCCTGGGATGGAGACTCCACTTGCCTTGCTGCCACGGGTGTGAGTAAAAACCCTCGCAGGAGTGTGAGTATATTTATCCTTTCCGTGCACATATGCACGTGTAACTTCCCGTGCTTAATACAAGCACGTATAAAATTATTTCCTCGCACAATCGCGAGTGGAACTTTATTCCGTGCACATTTGCATGCGTACTTCAAATTATTTCATCACACAATTGCGAGTGTATTTTCCTCCCGTGCTTCCACATGAGCACGTGTAGTATTCCGTGCACATTCGCACGTGTAAGTAAATTAACCCTCGCAGAACTGTGAGTGTATTATAAATTTACCCTCGCGGAATCGCAAGCGTACGCTTTACCTGTATCTCTTTAAGAATAATCCCGCACCGTATTCAGGCAAGTGTGTACTCCTCTGGGACTCGGGGGTGGTTCCGGCATTGTTTTGGGTGAAGCCATGTGCATGCACACTGTGGACCTCCTGTTGTACTAGTTGCTACCCCTTAATAATTTTCCTCAACTGATACCCAAACCTATATTTAAGTCACCTTTGGAGTGCTAAAACCCTGTTTCTCACCGGTTTAATAAAAGTTGTTTTGGACCCTCTTGTCCCTTGAACTAGCCTCAGGGTGCCTCCGTGACACAGGGAATCTCATGTCCAGAGTAGCACCTCTGTGCTAGGAAGCCTGATCCTGAAACAGCAACATTGACACTTGCAGGGTCTCTGGCCACAGGATGTGAAATACATGCATTGAGTTATGTAAGGAAAACTACTCAGTTCATGCATTTTGAATCAGTTAAAAGCAGTTTATTGATTTGCTAATGACATAGAAATTACTGGCAATTGGTAATTCAGGACCATTATCAACAATACAACAGGCAAACCACAATACTAGACACATACAAAGTGTCAATGAACACCTATGAATTACCAAAAACTCATTTATAAAAAAATCCAAAAAATTCTAATCCTACTGCAACACACACACACAGACACAGAGTGACATGCATGCGTGCCCTCTCTGTGGTTGTGCAGGATTACACTCCTGGGACAGTGGGGGTCCCCCCTTTGCACATTACACGCTTTCATCTCCCACTGGACACGTGGGTGCTCCAGCTCTGCACGTGCCCCTGCAGCTCCCCATATCCTGCTGGAGCTGTTGCAAAGTTCCCCCCAGGTCCCATAGGCATATGAAGGCATGGGTGCCCATGTGTGTCTCCCCCTCTCCAGGCTGAGCACAGGGATTTAGTGACTGAAAAGTCCCCAGGCAAATGCCTGATTGCTGTTTAACCCAGCTGGTGCTCACATTGCCCTGCAGCAGTACCAGTCTGTGGGCAAATAACCTTGCAGGCAATTTGGGGTAGTCACACATCCAGTTTTCAAACACTTGCACTTGTTGACCTTTGGATGTTTTGTTTTGTTGGTTTGGTTTTGGGTTTTTGTTGTTTGGGTTTTTTTGTTTGTTTGTTTTTCACTTTTTAGGGGGGTTTGTTTGTCAGTTTTTTTGTGGGGGGTCTTTTTGGTGTTGTTTTGTTGTTGGTTCTTTGGTTGGTTGGTTGGTTTTTCTGTCATTCCCCAGCTGCAATCAATTATTTCATCTGTTTGGATCTTCTAAGAGGCTTAACGGTTTGGTTGCAAGTAGTTGTCAAAAGTTTTAAAAGGGATTTGAAACTAGTTACTTAATTTTTATATTCCTGAAATGAGACACCTTAACAAAACCTGTTTTCAAAGATGTCCCAGAAGGGAAAAGAGAGAAAGGAATATCCGATTGCTGCCTAATACAAGGTTATAGGCCAGACAGAGACAGACTCTTCTCAGGGGGCTCAACAAAGGGTCAAGAAGCAAAAGTTATAAGTTACAGAAAGTGAAGCTTCAGGTTTTTATTTTATTATAGAAACTTCCCATGAAAGCGGTTAAACACAGGTTGCCAGAGATCTCATGGTGTCTCCGTAACTGGAGATTTTTAAAAAATTGACTGGATGATGCCATGAGTAACCAGAACTAATGTGGACAGCAGTGCTGCTTGGAGAAGGAGGTGGAGTTGGATGAACTTTGGTAATCCCTTCTAATCTAAATAATTCTGTGATTCAGGAACAACAAACACTCAGATGCAGCAAGAGCGTAGAAGGGATCTAGCCCAGGAAGTAGCAAAAGCAAGTGAAGCAGTGGCCCCAGAGCTGGCTTCAAGCCAGTTGAGGCAGAAATGTTCCTCTCTTGAGCTTCAGCACTTCTGATGCTTTCCTAAGGATAAATGCCTGATTACTGTGAGAAAGTCTGCAGTTTAGTCTGGGAATTAAAGCACTCATGAAGAACATTGCATCTAAAGTAGTAAACTAGTGCACAAATACTAAATTGGCTGAGTTCAGGCAAATCCATTATTTTAAATTCTCTTCAATACCAAAACAGACAGGGACCATTAACTTTAGGACCCCGAGAAATATAGAAATATGAGTTTAACACAAGAAAGTGTGAGATACTAGAAAATGCATGTATGCCTGTAATAGTTACATCACTATTTGGCAAAAGCTGTAATAATTAGGATGTAAATATTAATATAATTGTTACTGGCCTAATAATTATATTGCTGACTTTAAACTGAGGACAAAGTATTGGATCTGTGTAGAAGATGTGTTTCTTTAGCCTACTTCACTCACACAGGGTGTAGTCTGGTACCCCACCCTTGAGAACAAGATGCTGAAATTTAGATGTAACAATTGGTGTAGAACGTGGGTAACAAAAGGTGTAATGGGATGCATCAGCTGATCAGGGCTGATGTCCTGATCTCACAGTTGATTTGAACCCAGAATTATTTGCAAAAGTCCAACACAGCCTTGGCCATAGGTGTACATAGGAAAAAAATAACCATAGAGCCTATCAAGTGTCCTTGCTAACTAGTACAGGCATATGCCTCTGTCACGGTCCGTTCGGTGATGGACTCATGATGGTTCTTTTACCTTGATCTCAGAGCGCAAAATTAAGGTGACCAAAATGCCAAGGGGTTATAATTCAATCAAGCAGTGTTACTTTATTAATTTGCCCGTAAAGCAGCACGCGACAGAGAGAGAGAGTAAGAAAAAGGGAAGGAAAAAAAAAAACAGGGAAAAGTAAAAGTGAAGATGAGAAATGAGGTTGTGTTTATCACCAGTCCAGTTCCAGAAGCGTTCCTCTGGTCTCCGGTCCTGTGGAGTCCTGCCAGTCCTCCATCGTAGTTTGGGATCCTCTGGTGGGAAGATCTTCAATCGTGTTCATTCTGGAGTCACCTTTTATGCTTCTTCACCCCTCCTTGCTCCCATTGTTTTAGTCCAGTCTCCACCTTGATTTTGCAAGCCAAGTTCGTACTGAGCAGGCTCAAAAGATTCACTCTTTCTTTTGCCAACGCTTATGTGTCCAGCATTCAGGAGTCTTTCTCTGGTCCATTGGGTGACCTCAGGACCCTTGTCAAGATTCTGGGCATGTTCCTTTTCGTTAACCATTGTTTGAGGGAGCAGGTGAGGGACACATGTAACTGAGGCACAGGTGAGAACACGTTCTTCTGGATGGCAGCTATTGTCCCTGGGTCGAAGAGACCCTCATAACAATAGCTTTCAGGAGACTGGGGCTTGTTTGGCTGAAGCAACAGGCAAAGTCCACACAGCAGCCATTGTTAGTAGCAGCCCCCCCGAATCGGAGAAACAATGCAACGCAATGCTTCTCCTCGGGCTTCTCTCCAAGTCATTGTCCACGTGTTCTTTCTGTCAGGGCTTCAGTTCTCTAAGTTCTTGATGGTGATGTTCAGGCAAATACTGCTCCATCTTCGGACCGACTCTCATAGCCTCTCTTCTCTATGGGCATTCAAACCTATATTCTGCATTTCATTTGTGAATGCTTTAGACAGTGGTTAATAGAATAAGTACATCTTCATCTCTGTTTGCTGAAAATTGTTAGGAAGCCAGAAATGTCAGAACCATGAAAGCAAACTGAGATCAAATACAAAGCGTTACACTGTCTCCTGGTGATCTGGATGCTTAGTTTGATGAGTATGGGCAGACTCATACATACTCTCCCCAGATCAAGTATGCATTCTTCGTTGTATTAATTTTGAGACTAAATCAAAAACCAGAAACAATCTGGAGAATAAACACCCTACCTGAGGACCTCCCATATCCTCTCCCAAGGGAATACCCTAGTTGTTAGTCTGTTCTGCAAAAGTGGTTCACTGCTGCCCTTTCCCAGATGATAGATCCCATCTGTGGTTGCTTTGCTGTCTGCTGAACTCTGCGCTTACTGAGTGGCAAGTAGTGCACTAAGACCACACCTAACAGACCCAGCGCTTTGTTTCAGCTCTGAATCACAAGATAGGTGAGGGAGGAACTGAAAAGACTTCTTTGTACTTCTCTATGCCAAGGGAATTTTTCAGTGCCAAATGAAGACTCTAATCACGAGCGTGTTCTGGAGTTCCAAATTGCTCTTCTTGACTGTAGATGTGAAGCAGATAGAATTTTTTAAAAGAACTCCAGGTCTAAAAGTTAGACGAGAAACTAATTAGATAGAAAAAAAATTAAAATCTGGTGATTAAAAACAAATTAAAAAATTAAGAAAATAAAGAAAAAAAAAAATCTGTGGCCGAAGCAGGAAACTCCCTTGAGAAAATAAATCTGTAGGAAGCCGAATCAGAGGATTCTTCTACAGTTAAGTGTCATTGACAACAACCAACCCATAAGTAGGAAAACAAGGATTCTCTCTCAGTAAAATTCCCTTCTTACAGGAGTTAGGCTTAGGCTTGCTTTAGCTTTGCTAGACTAGTTTGCAGTTTGTCCTGTAAAAGGTCCATATACAACAGAGAAAGCTCAAAAGAGAATCAGCCCTGACTTTTCTGCCAGCTTTTTGGCTACAAAGTAGTAGACATTGTAGTGCAAACATCTTTACTCTAGTGCAAACACAGAGCCTTTTCCTTATTTCCCAGCAACTGTTTTACTACTCTTTGCAGCAAGCCTTCCTGCTCCTATCTCTTTCTGCTCCCAAAAGACGAACCAGTGTCTGGACGTTAAGCTATCAGAAGTGCCTGCTATGAATCCTAAATTGCTCACCGAATCATTCACCCATCAGGGACTTTGCAAGTAACTGAGAGCTGCGTTCCTAACCAAGGATCTCTGAAATCACAGTCTGGAGACCTGTGGCCAGGTAGGAAGCCAAGGACCACGTTAGGTTGCCTGAATTGCTGTATGAAAGCATGGAGTCTGCTTTTTTAAGAACAGAAACATCCAAGTTAAATGTGTCAAGTGGGCAGTGTAAATGGCAGATTTTCCTTGTCTCTGAAGAGTGTAGGTCTTCTGAAATGTTTTGTTCCAATGCAGAACAAGAAAATAATTTAATTCAACTATGTAAACTTAAAGCCATAATGTCTTCTTTATAAGTTCAAATGTAGTTCTGCTAGAGTATATTTTGGATGTATTTTATCCTCACAGTATTCCATTCTGCTATACATGGACTCCTTTTCTGCTACATGGATACCAGGACAGGGAAAAGAAAAACGGGGGATGGGGACGTGACGGGGGCGGGGGGAGGGGAGGATAAAACAGAACATACAAACAAATAAAACCACCAAACAACAACAGCTAAACCACAAAAAAATCCAGCTTCTACTAACAAACCTCAAAACATAATTTCCTCATTCAACAGTACAAACCCCCTTCACTGGTATATATTTTAGGTGTTTTCATAGTTTCCAATACATAAAATTTCCTTTTACCTAGGACCTACTTCACCGGTGTTATAGTAACAGACAAGAGAATATATTTTCACCTTTCTCTGTCAAATAGTATCTGTGGAAGTAAACATCAAAACCTTTGTGTTGGCTGTTACTAACATTGAAAACTATCCAATAGTATTACGAAATTCTAAAGTTTCCAGTTCTCATGTTAAATCTTAAGTATCGTTTTTATACCACAGCCTTTAATAGCATAAGCACATACTACTTTTTCCACAGGATAGCACGTCATTCAGTGCACAGTATAGACTGTTAGACCTGTGGTGAATGAAACTGTTGTCTGCACAAACCCTGCCTTATGTTTGACAGAGCTTGGAAGTTATATAGAATACAAAAAAGCTGGGCTTACGGAAGGGAAAGGATGGTCTTGTTCGTCAGTTGGTTGAGCACAAACTGGGTGTATATATCAGTCTCTGCCAGATGTCCAGCTTCTCAGAAGAGCTTAATTTCAATGTTTGCTATGAAAATGAGTGTTAGAGAAAGCAGAATTGCTGTAAATCCTGTGCAAAGTGCCACTTAAATATATTTATCCCTTATTTTTGTGTATATAAATACATTATTTTCTAGCACATTTATAAGCATATTAAAATACATAAATTTTAAATATCTTTGTAAATCATGGGCTTAAATCATAATGTTTGTAATTAGTTGCACAAGTTGTGCAAAGTTTACAGAGTTGAAACGTTAAGCACGAATCAGAAGATAAATCTGCCTATTGCAATACCTAGTTATTTTTAATACAAACTGCCTTCTATTAGAATAATTGTTTCATCTCTAATTTCAGCACCATTGACTATGTATTGGGTTTGTCTCTCCCTATTGAGCACACAGTTGCTCCAGCAATATTCAAACATAACAATGCTTGTACATGCTGGGAGGCTTTTCTTCCCCACAAGGTGGTGATATTACTATGTGATACAGCAATTTTGCTTCAGTACGAACTGAGCAGTTTTATCTCCGAAAGGAAGAAAATGTCATGCCATTTCATGCAAAGAGCAGTACAATTTAAGCTCATATTTGTCTACTTAAAAGGTTAAATGACTCCACCCTCTTCAGCTTTTAGGATTAAAACCTTTTTTTGTGTAGTTATGTTCACGTAGAATTGCCTAGACAGTAATTTTATCTTAAGACTCCAAGCACTGAGATGCAGAGAAATCAGCTTTTCTGTGGGGTTCAAGGTGTAGAATATTTCTCATTAGACAGATGATTAACATGTTTCTGAGTGTGCTCAGCTGCTCCCATCAGGGCTTTGGGGATCTGATGACCAGTGTGCCCAACTGTGTGGCAGAGGGGGTTGCCTAAACTGAGCTGGGGATTGCCAGATCTTTTCCTTTTATGTAATTGATTAAAAACCCATGTTCATCACTAAAGATTCAACATTGTAAACACTTGGATAAATTAACAATTAAATGAGCTTCAGAGCAGTATCTCCTACATGAATAAACTGAATAAACACCAACTGTTGTAGTATCCTTGAAATGCAAGGATGGAGGATGGTAAACTGAAACTGCACCTCCCAGTCACACCAGGAAATGAAACAGATAATTCCATATGTCACTGTGGTCATTAAGACAGTAAGTCTGTCCCATCCTAAATTTATTTTGGAAAGAGAGAGAACTGAATAACTGTGAGCACCACAGCATGGTTATTATTCCTTATCCACCAAAAAATGATCTTTTATTGAAGTAGCTGAAACACTGTTAATTGGAAACATCTTTACACTTAAGATGTAAAGGGCCATCTATGAGTGCAGTTGTTCAGTGCTTAATGGACAATGTTGCAATTGGCTTTTTATAGGTAGGATCAGTATACTGGTGTTATGGAGTCCAACGCATTAGGCCGGAAGTGGTGTCTGAAGACACAAACATCATAGAACAGCCCAGGCTGGGAGGACCTTGAAAGGTTATCTGGCCCAGTGGTTTATGGGAAAGGGAGCCTGAATAAAATTCTCTAGTAGCCTGTTAGATTCCACCTTGAAAACCTCCAGTGATGGGGACTGCACCACCTCTCTGAGGAGGTTGTTTCAGCACTCAAACACTGCTACTAATATAAACAAGTCTTTACTGAGGGAAAGTGTTTTACAGATGCAAAGACTGACAGATTTGGATCACTTCTCTTTTTCTTGTTCTATAAAAACATTAAACCTGCTAAAAAATCATTAAAATATTTTATTGTCCTGAAGCATCACATTTCTCCTTTAATTCTAAGTGAGAGAATATATAAGATTTTAAGACTTTCACTTCAATATAATAAAATTCCTTTCAAAATCTTCAGCACAGTTCTAACATGCAGTAAATGAGTGCAACTCCATGGGAAACAAACTTTTGAAAGACAACAGTAAAACAGCCAAAATCCACCTTCAAAAACACACACAAAATTCCACTGGGGAAATTATGTTCTTAATTGTTCTTTTACAACCTGCTTCTTTGGCCACTGGCACACATAACTGCAGAATTTAACATTCACTTAAGTGGATGCAGACTTTGGCAGTGAGTGCTTTCTTCAGGAAGCTTGGTGGTCTGAGGACATTACTGATGCATCTGCAGTCATGTGAGAGAAATTCATTAAACTCAGCTCAGAGAAAGTATTTTTACTCCAAGCTATGAAATGAACTTACTTACTGAAAAAAAAAAAAGACGTGAATTAATGACAAAACATTGAACATTACTCAATTCTATTACTTCTAGTGCATGTTCATATCTATGGGGCAGGAAAGCAAATGGGGCAAGCAATTTGTCTAAATGATAGCTAAACCAATCTATTTTTTATGGCCTTTGCTTCTGTGCTGGAAAGATCACAGACTGCTGGGTTGTACTGATTACTTTGGCCTCTGAATTGGTGAATTTTGTGATTCATCTTTTTTTCTTTTTTTTTTTTTTTTAATAATATACGGAAGTGGTTTACTCACACTGCCTGCCATGTACTCATGCCAAGTGCACTTTCACATTAAGACTACATGCAAATCTCATGGTTTCTGTTTACTACTTGAGGATTTTCTCTGATACCTCTTTAGCCATAAGTTGTGTGAAGAGTTGAGTGACAAGGACTATTCAGTATTACTTATCTTTTATTCCATACATGCAATGTTGAACTTAATGGTACAGGAATTCACCTGCAGGAGCTCAAGACCCTTCCCTTTCACAAGGATTTCTAACAACTAAGTTACTGAGCCAGGCTGCCCGGCTCTGGCTAGTTCTTGCATTGTTTCCTTGGTTTGGCAAACTTTGACTGAAGCAATGGCAATACTTCCCATCCCACTTCAAGCTCACCTCTGAGCTGCTCTCTGACAACTAAAGAAATTGAGGTTTATATTCCTCCTTTAGTTGAGACAGTAAATAAGTGACCCTAAGTGACCCCCTTCTCAGGTAAGTCCAAGATAGGTATACTAAAAGGAGCATATAACTCTACCTATATAATCCATGTCCACAGTCCTTCTTTAAAAGCATTATATTTGTGATGCCAGTGTAGTTTAAGTATAGAACATGTAACCACTGAGGTCTGGCACACGTACTAATGCCTGGAGGTTGAACATAACCAGATACAATTTTTGACATTAGTACTTGAGCACCATGGGAACCCAGTTCGTAACACAACCTAGAAAGAGGTCTTAATTATTCTTAGATAATTAAGATAACTCTAAAACATATTTTTATTAGTCAATATGCCTGCCTGGAGCCATGACTCTGTGCTTAAAGTTGAGGGAAAAGAAAAATTTCTGCCATAATCCATCTCTAGCAATTTCTGTTGACTAGCCTTCCCATTTCTGTGCACAGGGGTCTGGGACTACCATTTTGAATTATACAACCCCTTCCATGTCCCAAGGAGTGTAATTCTTGATTCTGGATTGCATTCCAGAGAAAAGTGCTTAAAAGATACTTGTTACACTGCTTAACTTCAAGGACCCTAAGTCCCCCTTTGGCTCTAACCTAACTTTCCATTGACAATCTATCCTTAAGGACTAGGAAGTCGATGAAATTGAGAATTTCAGAATGTTTGCTAACAGAATAAGCTTGAGTAAATCTGAACACACTGCATACATTTTTGGGCCTTTTTTTCCGTCTACAGATTAATTTAATTAGTGCAAAATCGTTGCATTAAAACCTGACACTGAAAACAACATTATATCGTCATGTGTAGAGAGCTGAAATCATGCCCATTTAAAGATTCCCTAAACTTCATGAACCTTTTCATATTCACTCAGATTGCTTTGAGGTTTATGCTGAATATGTCTAACTTTGGGTTTTGACATGACACCAAGTAAAATTCTTTTTCAATTTGTAGTTCCACGCAACGGCCTGCTCAGAAAAAGGGACCATATCCTTATTTGCTGTAAACCAGCATCTCTACATTGCTTTCAATAAGGCTGCATAAGTTTACAACAACTGAAGCGCTAATCCTAGTGAAGTAAAGCCATGTGGTGAATTGAACCAAAGAAAATGTTCAAATGAGTAAGGCCAGCTGTATAGCACAGGCTGACTCTGTAGATGGGCGCTGTGCCAGGCTTCCCCATTAATTGCCTCTCTATGCTTCAGTGAAGTAAGTTTGAAGTCAGTCCAAATCTCCCAAGCTCCCCAGCACCACCCCTCTGTTTCTACTCCAGCTGTGGCTTCCAGACAGTGCTCTCACTGGCAACAAAAATGGGAATACACAGGAGGAAGTTTTCTAAATAGTACTTTGCGTGAGCTGCAGAAATGGGGCTTAGTCATGGGTAACTCTGGCTCCTGGAGCAGCAGTGTTGTAGGGGCTGACTGTGAGGAGCCAAGCAGAGGTAATGAGGTAGGAGGAGAAGCTGCTGCTGGAGAAACAAGGAGGGGGGCAAGCATATGGGAAAGTTAGAGATCATCTGAGCTGGTTTCAAAAGAAGGGGAAGAGGTGGCTCAGAAAGCATGAAGACTTTTGGAAAAGACTGAAGAGAAGAACAGGAAAGGAAAGGCCAAAAGGAAGCTTATGGGATACAGTTCATGAGTGGAGACGTTTGTAAGGCAGTTCTGTGTCTGGAAAGGAAGCTGAGTGGGACAGTGTGGTAGAGGATTAAAGGCCTCTTTTAGAACAAATAGTCAAGGAAGGTTGACTAAACCAGGAGGGTATGGTGGCGGTCAGCAAGAAACACTGTGGCTCAGGAGCCTGGGGCTGAGAGCGGGACTGGGAAGGAGTTAGATTGGATAAAAGGCCCAGAGAACAAAACATGGATTGACTGAGCAAAGATCTGGAAACAGCATGTGTGAGGGGAACACCTGACTGAGGACGTGGGAGAGCACAGAGGCTTTACACAAACATGATGGTGGGGACATCAGCAAAAAGGCTTTTCCTTGGGAAAAGAGGTGGTCTGACATGTCAGTATCCAGTAAAGCACAGTCTCCCTTAAAGCTGAAACACAGATCCTTCTTTCTGAGCATCAACATTTCCAGCGGTAGCACATAACTGTGGAAGTCAGAGTTAATTTTTTGCTGGAATGATCAAAAATAGCATGTATTGGAACCGTTCTGCCCATCGGCTATCTGTGCTGTTCAGTATTAGCATTCTGGAACTTTACTTTGCTCCTTCTAAAATAGCACTGCTGAAGCCTATTGGCAAGCAATTTCAATTCCCTCTCATGGCTATTGCAGAGATAATAGCGACTTATTACTGCTATCAATTAATCACTGAGCTCAAGTGGGGCTTGAAGAGGAAATGAGAACAGAGTAAAAGCCACATTGTGGAACTGATGAATGAATGTGCACAGGCCAGAAGGGCTGTTTGGAAAGATTTGGAAAGATTTAGATTTTTTTTTACTGTACTCCAAAGTTTAAAAAAAAAAAAAGAAGAAAGAAAAAGAAAAGTCATAGTTTTGCTGTCAGCAGGACTTCTACCAGCTGTCTTTCAGAACTGAGACATAAAACTAAAGAGACAGAGATGAATGGAAAGGACAATTCCTGCAAAAATGTAGTTCTGTCCTATGGGCTGTCACCAAGACCCTTTGCCATACTGGGCAATGAAACCTGTCAGCCAGGGCACAAAGTTTATGTTCCACATTCCCTGGTGCCTGTTTGGAGACTAAAACAAAGACTATTTGCTGCTTGCCTACTCACTTTAACTATGTTCTCTGATGAAAAGTGTTTAGCTTTGATACTTGAGCCTTCTATAAAAATTTTCATATTGGAACAGCTGATGCTTTTAGCTTGTGCTCTCTCTGCTCCTTTTAACTGTGACACTAGCTCTGTTACAGAGTTGAGCATACAATACATGTGATAAATACTCAGAAGATAGTTTACAAAATGCTTTACCAAGTCTTATACATGATTAATAGCTCATAAGGCAGACTTTCTTTTTCCTTTTTTAGTCCCCAGAGTGCGTATGGTCCCTCGGTCCCCTCAGCCTGGCCTGTGTGAGCTGGCAGGAGGTCCCTGCACAAGTGCCAGCTGATGGCTCATGGCTGCTGGAGCATGGCACAGACCTGCTTCCTCCCTCGCCTCCCTGCCAAGGCGAGGTTGTCATCCAAGTGTGCACATTATAACTCTCTCTAAACAGGAAAGCCCTCAGCTGGTGAGACAGAGTCAATTTTAGTTCTCTCTACAATGCCAAATGTCCTGAAACATGAATGGAGTTTTAAATTTTCTCCCAGATATTCATTAGCATGACACTGACTGCAAATATCATTCCTTTGCCTTCTGCTTTAAGTAAGCCAGACTTTGGGCCCAATATTGTTGTCAGCTGCAATGATGTAGACTTGCAGTTCTATTTTACTTGAAAATTACAAGAATGTAAATACTGTGACTCTGTATTTATAACAGATTAAATTCCATCTTCTTCGGTATCATTCTGTATAACTACATTCTTCTTCAGTGCTTTTTAATCGGGACTTTGCTATTGTCAGATATAACTATAAGTTAAGGAAAGTTAGCTTTGTGTCATCTATAGTCTCCAGCTTTTATAGAGTTTAGGTTGCTTTGGTGAGCTGCCTCCCACCCCCTAATATCCTGTTATAAAGTTGACATTGGTGGGAGTGGGAAGGGGCACAGTACATGACATGGGGATTTTCCTTCTTTCAAGTAGTTGTATTTACTATAGTCCGAGCTCTTTATCCCAGAACAAAAAACCAGAAGTTACATGAGGAGGTTTGAAAAGCATGTGGATGGCATGTACTGGATTTATTGCCACTCTTTAAATTCCCACAAAGGTTTAACTTGCTTTGTTTTTAATCACAGCAATGAAACTGTTCACAGTACACTGCAAACACAGAGCCAGCTTTTTGTTTGAGATTGGTGGAGAGGAGGGGGAAAGAGAGGGGAAAGGCTTGTGAGAAACATGAATGAGTGGGTTTTGCTGACTCTTCTAACTACAGAACCTGACAAAGTGCCCATAAGCACATTTCCCATGCAGAGCAGGAGCTTTGTTATATGGTAAATGGGTATTCTGAAGCTTGTCAAACCTAGACAAGTAGGAGGAAATTGATTCACATCTCTAAAGAGCACAACTTATTAAAAGTTGGTGTGTAATATAAAACATATCTTAACTTTGACATATATCTCATAAAACAAGAACACATAAAATTGCATTTGCTTTGCTGATTATGTTTTCAAGTATCCCCTTAATTTTTACCAATCTTTTACTGCATACAGTCTCCTAGTCTACCCAAATCACAGACATTAATAACAAAGATTATTTTTGGTTATGAAGTTCAACTGTCCATTCTTTGTGCATTGCACTAATGCAACTGCTGATCACCTAAGCTGACATGATTGCAAATAATGTGAAAAAAAATATAAAAGGTATGAGAATGTATGCCACAGCATATGCCTGAAAGGAACTAAATCTTCTTTTATTATCTTTCACTTGTCTCTAGGGATATTTATTTCCTGAAAACCTACTTCAGGCAAAAAATGAAAAATATCTGTTGTTATAAAATCTCAGAAAAATATTTAGCAGACATAAGCATGAGTCTGTTTCCTTTCTACCAAAAAAAAAGAAAAAAAAACCAAAGCAAATACCAAACAGAGAGACTAAAAGCATGTTAAAAAGTGTTTCAACATGTCCAAATTTCAGGAGACATAGAACTTCAATCTCTGTGCTGGTGTCATGATTGATATCTTGCGAAAATAGGAATTTTCATTAGTTACTGAATTTTTAAAACAGCATGAAATCCAACATTCAAACTCTGTGCTGTCCCTAGTTATACTGTTCTCAATTTTCTTCAGAATAGGCCATAAAGTTCCAGTCAATTCATACACTTACTGTGATTTACTGTGCCATTTCTATTAGTACTAAGCATTTTACAGGTATGCCCTTTCTGCTTATACTTAGGTACTTATTTATTTACTGTTTTATTAGAAAGGGAAGATACTCTCTATAGTTCACCTCAATCCTACAAATATTTACTGAAAATTATTCAATTAATTCGTGTTGCACTCCCTATTGGAATGGTTGATAATTTTTAAACAGCATTTTTCCTCTCTAATTGTAGAAGGTCTGAGAGATGTTTCTTTGCTGTTTTCAATGAAATAAAATTACGGAAACATACTCTTGCAATCTGGTGTCTATAGTTGGAAACCAGATGATCTTAAAACAGGCTGAGATTTCAGTGCAAACTCAGGTCTATAATATACCCCCTGTAGCTGTACTCCGGAGTTCACATAGCGTTTTCCCTACAAAAGAGCCACAAAAAAGAATTATGCATTTGCTCAGTGACATTTTCCATGTGTTTCTGTATGTATTTCTCCATTCTCTCTCCCCATGGCCTTCATCATGTATCATCTTCCATGATACCTGTGTGATACATCTTATTGGACTCTTATGTGCAAATCTAATTGAATATTGCCAACTGAGACACACATGGTTTAGAAATATTTTCCTTCATATTTCAAAACTATAGATCCCAGTCCAGCACCACTTCCTCCAGAACTTCAAAGCTCACTCCTAATGAATCTAATGAGTAACATTTCTTCTTAGCCATCTTCATCCATTCCATCACCTTAGTTGCTGCTGCAAATAATCTCTTTACATGTTTAAATATGCATTTATACACACATAAGCTTTCACCTAAAGGTCTCAGCCTTTCATCTTTTTCCGTAGGTGTGCTCTTTTGGGGGGATACCACATTGCAAAGTACAAGCTGCAGGGAGGATTGACCATTCAGGCTACTGCTCATGGTTCAGGATATCTCTGCCTTTGGGGTAATACCTTAATCCAAACTAAAGCAATTTTTTCCAATTGCTTATGGCCTCCATCATGTTTTCTCTTGCTGTTCATAAAACATAGCTCTCCATGTGAAATTTTTCACCAGTAAGGAAATGATTACCTATTTTTTTTATGCTTGCCAGATAAAAGGATATATAGGGAGGCACAAATCCATCACTTAGAACCTTTAAAAGCAATAAGAAGAGTGGTGGCTGGCTGGATGTGGAAGGGTAAGGAAAATAGTGAAGGTAATGAGGTTACTGGAAAAAGTCAAGTGGAAAAAGGCCTGTAGAAGATTGTACATAAGAAAATATAGGGACTTGAGAGGGAAGGTACAGTCAGTGCATTATCTAAAGTTTAACTGCCCTTCAGCTCACCATCCTCACCCTGAGAGACTTTCTGGTGCTGTTTTCTCCTTCTGCTGGCTCCGGCAGCCACAACACTGCCAGGGGGGTGCGAGAGTGGGAGCACGAGGTACAGTTGCAAAAGTCAAAGCTCAACCTCCACATGGAAGGTGGAGCTTTGAAGTAAAAGGAATTAGACTGTTGGCAGAGCAGGCTCTGGGGCTGTTGTTGTCATGACAAACTCCTGCAGTAGCTAAACAAGAAGAATTTCAATGCAGCTTTCCAACGTGTGCAGTTAAATGTATTTGGGTCATATTCAGATAGGCTTCAACTATATGCATAGAAGCACCATGTACTGATAATCCAAAACCACACATGAAAAAGGTTTTGGGCAATGTTAAAATGAAAATGGGGGGAAAAAAAAATAAAGAAAAACTTTGTACTGGTTTTGTCTGGGTTAGATTTGCTTTTATGGTGCTATGTTTTGGATTTGTGACTAAAACAGTGTTGAGGGGTGTTTTAGCTATTGCTAAATAATGCTTACAGAGCATCAGCATCAAGACCTTCTCTATTTCTCACCCCACCCCACCAACGAGTAGGCTGAGGGTGCACAAGAAGTTGGGAGGGACAGCTGACCACAACTGATCGAAGTGATGTCCCATACCATATGATGTCATGCTCAGCAATAAAAGTCCAGCGAAGAAGGAAGTAAAGGGGTCATTCAGAGTTATGTCATTTGTCTCCTCAAGTCAGTTGCATGTGTGATGGACTCCTGCTTCCCTGAAGATGGGTTAACACCTGTCTGCCGATGGGAAGTACTGAAAGAATCCCTTATTTTGTTTTGTTTGTGCCCATGGCTTTTGCTTTACCTGTTAAACAGTCTTGATCATTTTTGTCACTTTTACCCTTCTGATTCTTTCTCCCATCCTGCTGGTGGGCAGTGAATGAGGGGGTGTGTGAGGCTGAGCTGAATACTGAGTTAAACCACTACATCTTTCAAACAAAGCTTTTGTTGTTTTTGACTCCAGGAAACATACTAAAATGATCAGTCTGAGGAAAATGGCCTCATTTACAATACTAAGTGACACAGTCAAGTACATTTTATTATTTCGTTTCTGGATTTGTATGGTCTGATATCTCAGCATGAATCTTAGGCTCTAAGAATGAGTGAACTTAGTAAAAGAGCACAGAATGTAAGAAGCAGTACTGAAGAGGATGCTGGAAACATGCTAGCTAAAGGAGAATTGCAAATCTAGGATCTCAGGAGATTTCCTGATTAAAAGCTAATTTTAGCCTGCTTAGACAAAAACATGTTTATTTAAAATGTGGGGTTTGTTCCTGAGTCAAGAAAGAGCTCATACCTTGTGCTGTCTAGGGCTGCAATGCCTGAAATTGGGTTCCTGGTTGGAAGCATCAAGTTCACAGTGCAGGCTCAGGTACTCCCGTCTTAATACCATGAAATTCCCAGCAGCCAGCACTGGGCCTGGGCTACTGAAGCAAGATCTCACAGGGGTGTTTTTACAGAAAGGCATTTACCTGGAGCCTAACTCAGGATTACGTTTAAGCTCCTTGAGGTATGTCAGATTCACAGGTAAGGATTATAGGCAAGAATCACATTAGCATTTCACTTCAAATCAGAACCACGCTTTTGAAGAGGATCTCCCAATCATCCTTTTTTATCATGCTTTGGTCTTAGACCACGCAAACTGAATTGGTTTTGAATAAAACCAAATAAGAAAGTGTGTTCCAACCACTAGGATACATTTAGCCAGATGAGGGATAGCCTAAAATCTGTCCCAGATATGTGAACTGTAGACATCAAGTGCCTAGTACCAACTCCCTTCCTACAAAGCTATTTTTAATATGTCGCATAATATGTCACATAGCTAACATAGTCATAGCCACAGCTTCTAGTTACCTCTTATGCTGAAGCCATTAGTTTTGTGTCCAGACTGCTAGGTCATTGTTTTCTCTCAAAACATAACAATTGCTGTGCTGTTGAGTTCTCCGAGTGCAATTAGAAACGTGAAGGTCCAGCCCGAGGTCATACCTGACTCTGGAAATGCCCAAGTGACAGGTCAAAGTCCTGGGAAGGTTGTCACGCTGACAGTGGGAGTCCCACTACTGCAAAAGCTGTCAGACATGGGATTAACAGTTGGGCATTCCTGAAGCTCAGAATAGCAATCAGTCACCATCCAGAGACTAATGGAGCTTAAAAGGGCATGAAACCCAGTGACTGGATCCAGTCAAAACAAGCGAAAGTCTGAGTGGCGAGTGAGACAAGTTGTAACAGGTATCAAGCAGAGGTCTCTGAAGCTGCTTCATCTTTCTCACTTTCTCAGTCCTCCTTATTTCTTAGGAGTCACAGCATGGAGAAGCTGGAGGGAAACAGGAGAGATATTTCAAAAACATCATCAAATCCACATGTTCAGAAAAAATGCATTGTTTACACTACATACGTAATGCAGGAAACTGCTCTATCAGACAATGTGTTCCTCACCTAATTTTGACTTGAAAGCAATAAATAGAAAGAACTAGTAATAAAATAAATGACAACTGAAAACACATGCATTTAGGTCTTTGGCTCCAGAATAAACTAAATTCAAATGTAGATTTTTCATATATCTGCCAGAAGTCAGATATATATTGTTACTTTAGTCTATATCAGGTTGCTTGTATGAGAAGTTTTTTCTGAAGCTTAAATGCTTATTGCGGGAGAGCTTTAAAGATTTAGTTACAGATACAGTTAAAATGAAAGATATTTCCCTGCTTTTGTGTGCCTAACATAAATGCCAATTAAACTTCCACATACATGCTGATGGCAAAATAGACCCTAAGGTCTACTACATAATTCAATCTATTTACTTCTTTAAGTCTTTAACTGTGTAAATTTTGGTCTCTGTGGCTTATGTGATAGATGTATTTATTTGGATAAACTAAATTGTTTATAAAGCCCCTAAATGTTAGAATTTAATGGACCATGTTCAAGAATAAATAGCTGAATTTAATTCACAGGTAACACAAAGTGACTACTAACATTTAAAGAAATATTCTTGATTCAACCATCAGGCAGTTTTGATGACAGCCTTGAAGTCCGTAAGCTAATGTTCATATCATTGTCCTGTAATGTGGTTCCCTTGAGATTTTGTCAGATGTCTTTAAATTACATATTTTCAAAAGTACTTAGAGACTGAAATCGGTTAAATCCATTTGATTGAAAGCTAGGTGGTCTGTCGGTGTAGCACTTGGTCTCCTTGTTTTTCAGTTTCTGATCTGTAAAGTAGGAATTTCCAAGAATCACCAGCTGTTCAAATGTCACTTTGAACAATAAATTTTCACATCAGAAAGGGCAAACAAAACCAGGAGACTGCAGAGCACAGGCAGACATAGGTGTAAGTGGTTTATGTTCTACACTTGTTCCCAGTCATCATTTTATTTGCGGAACAACTCTATGATTATCTCAAGACCTTAAACAAGCAGAAAACACTGACATTAGGAGCTCACTGTCATTCTACAGGATATGTCACCCCCTCAGAAGTATCATTTAACTCCTCTATGTACAATTCCTCTTTGTTACCGTCTATTATATCTCCACCTACATTAGTAAAACACCAATTACTATAAATGACTTAAAAGTGTGTAGCCAAGAGTACCTGTGTGACTCCCCATTTTTTGATAGTCTTTAACTACTTTATTATTAGGATTTGAATATTTGGGTTAGAATAGTACTCAGAAGTCTCAGTCACATTCTACAAAACCTCGTAGCAGTAGTCAGTCCCTGCTCAGAAGACCTGAGGCTCTTAATAGGTATGAGAGACAACAAAAAAATAAAATTCCTGATGCTACAGAACTTCTGGTTGTAACACGACTTGATGCTTCTGCTCTGAGCAATTATCACACACTGGAAAGCAGAAAATGCATGATAATTGCTCAGAGTAATTCTTTCCTGTTCTGGCAGTAAGTGGCAGCATTGCAATAGCCTTTGCTTCTGTATCTTCTTCATTGTTTCGCGAGGCAGTTCTGCTTTTCTGCTCAAACACACAAATATCCTGCCATTTCTGTGTCCCTAAAATCAAATTTTGCATTGTGTAACATTATGCTATATTTAGTATATATAATTTTATATGAATTCAAATAATGATAAAATAAATTTGTAGATTTGGGGTCTCTTTTGTAAACAGAGACTGTGTATATGAAGCACTCCATCAGTTTACATATTGTCAGTCATGGAGTGTTCTTGAGCCTTATCAACATTTCTAAAATGTGTGTTCCTGAACAAATTAAAGTAAGTGTAAGGATGGTGGAGTCAGTCTTCTCTTTCTGCTCCTGAAGCAGAGGATGTAAATGGGATGTCTGTAATCTAGATCCTTATTCTTGAATTTCCTGTTTGATAGCCACTAAAAAGTAAACCTGCAAAATCAGCATCAGATTATTTCATGCTAATTGGCTTGCAAGTGATACAGGATTGGATTTACTCAGTTTTAAAAGGCTTTTTGGATCAACAACTCTGATTTTTCCTGTTTCATAGTCATCAGCGGCCATAAGGAAACTGAAATCAGAATGGAGGAGACAGATCTGCTGATAAAGCACAAGCCTGTCTCATATCTAACTCCCTCTCGCAGACCCCTTTTTTGGCTTTGCAGTGCTAAAAGGAACAATGTACACCAAGAATTCGGTATTGTCACTTGCATAAGCATAGAGGCCTAAACATGAATCACACCCTATTCAAAGTGTGCTGAAGTCCATGCTTGTTTTCCAGTTGTGGGATAGGACTAAAGAGTGGATCTGTTCAGCAAGAAAGGGATTCTCAGGATAAACTTTTTTTCTGGGTAGACCTGCCGTGATTAGTTTGTGTAGCCTTTGGCTCTTAAGTTGGTTTCACAGTATCTGGTTGTTTGTGTACTGTGATGCTGGATGTCACTTGTCAGAGGTTGTTGATTTCACTGGTGTGGCATTTATGCTACTGACCCATGTAGAGGAATGAAAAGTGTGTGCTCTGTCACTTGTGGAAATGTGGCTTTGTGAAGATCCAGTTTCCTCATAAGAGCACAGCATATTCTATAAGGCAGCTTTTCATTGGGAAACCCTGCTTATTAGCTGTCAAGGTTAAGAGGTGAATGAGAAGACCCATTTATTCTTCAGGGTAAAATGGAACATTTCCAGTGACGGAATCCTGGAAACACTTGCAAGAGAAAGAAAAAAGAAAGTGGCTTCATAGTGCCTTGCACCACGTCTATGTAAAAAAATCTCAATTTTTACAATATTACTGAGTCCCTGTTTTGAGAAGTGTCATAGTAGTTCAGGCCTGACTTGGTGCCTGGGCTTTTTTTCATGTTTAAGAGAACAAATCACAATAATATTTCAGTGGAAACCGAAAAAATATTACTTGAAATTATGGTACACAATGTAGTCAGGCAAATTATTCAAAATTCAGTTTCAGTGATGTTTATGTTTTTCCACAAGTCACACTAATATATGTGGAATATTGAGAACAAAAGTGCTTTATAAATGTAAACCATTAATATTAATTATTACTACAGAATTTTTCCTTCATCATGTCCCTGACCTTTAAGGAACATTAATGAGAAAGTTTACTCATCGTGAGTGCGAGCTGGTTTTAATGAATGTCTTCCACCGAGACTACATGACTGCTAAGATAAAACTTTCAAATGTTAATGCACTTGAGGTTTATAATGTCAAATGTTAATGTCATAGGACATAGGTCACGGAAGTGAACTGGGAGTGATTGTGCATAATAAACCATCTGTATGTTATTTTGCAGCTACAAAATGGGGTAAACTATGTCCCAGGACATGTCTATTGAGTTATGAAGTTCTTGCAGGACTTCATCTAGCATTAATGAGGCCTCTTTTGAACAAATGGGAAATTCTTGAAATAGGATATCACAGAACTAACTTGTGAACAGCTCAAGGGAGCAAATTTTGAGAAAAGGCTAACTAGATTTGGCATTCAATGAGGCATAGGGAAAAAGAGAGGAACTTCTCACATTTCATACTCCAGTGTTGGGCTGCAGAAACTGCCATGTGTCCCACTGAGAAATAAAGAAGGATTTTTTGCAGATTTTTTTTTTTTTTTTTTGCTTTGTTTTCCTTTCCTTTCTTCTGTGTTATTGTAGAGATCAGGATTTGAGATCACATGTTCACGCACAGAACACAGAAAAAAAACTTTAAGCTGATGTGTACATTCACTGCAATAAGGCATAAAAATTTTCTAATGTCACTTCCCCTAGTGTGCTCTAAACTGCATTTTGCCTGTTAGTATCCAGCTACAAATGATAGGTTTCAATCTAAGCTGCTATGTCAGCCAGATAATAATTCACATGTGCTTTTACTTTATGGGGTGGTTTGCATTCTACTTAGCTGTGCACTGTTTTATGACGGGGTCAAAAACTGTACATAGAGTGGAGGAAGACTGCAGAAAACAAACATCTCTTTTAAATTTTAGCTCTTTGAAACTGAGTTTAATTTTGAGCTACATGACTTGGAAGTGTCTAAGTCTGCAAATGTTTTGAGACCACTCATTTCAAGTGTTAAATTCCTTTTTATTGATACAAGTTACAGCTTCAGAATATATAAAGGAAGATGCCCTTAAAATGGTAATGTGGAATGTGCAAGGGTTATATTACCCAATTAAAGGCCTGTGCATCATGCTAGCATTTAAGAGAGCAAGCATGTAACTAGTTCTCTTAGAAGAGATGCCTTTGTTTCTTCTGTGCTCTCAGGCTCAGAAAGACAAGGGTTATGTCAATTTTCCACCCAGCTTCTAATACTCTTCCTGTGGGGCAGCTAAATCCTTATACTACAAAGTGACAAACTCTCTCATACTCAAATTTGATCTTATAGGATTTCCTCGAGGCTAGTTGATGGGAGTCAATGGGGTTAATACCAGTAGAGAATTTGAACTATTTGTTATTAAGCTGAGAAAAGGCATCAACTATCATTGTCATAAGTCTCTTCTGCAAGGTTTATAAGAAATTAGAGATATGTAAATAAGGTACAGGAAATTATTCCTTTCCAGGGAATTAGGCTGCTCGATTACAGCATGCTTTGGTTATTTAATAACATCTGGAGAGGCAATTTCAACTGCCTTCAAGATAAAAGTTAGATTAAAATCATAGAACATAACATTCATGTACTAGGAAGACATGGTAATATTGCTATGCATGAAGCAGGAAAATCTGATGTCAATCACTCCTAACTTTAGAACATGTTGTCTGTTGCCATAGGAGAGGGCATTTAAAAGCAGTTAAGATATTTTGTGCAACCACCAATGTTCTATCATCTAGTAGAAAAAATGCTAAGTTAAGATCTCATGGTACAGTAGATCTCCAGAGCTTTCTACTGGGCACATACAGGAGCTTTGGACAGACATCCTTCTTGATTGTGGTCAGGGAAGATAGGAAGTACATTAAAATGACATGCTCATGTCATCAGTCTTTAAATATAGACAGATAAACCTCCAGCTCCTCCCTCAGGGCTGAACGAATTGTCAATGAAGAGAAAGAAGCATATGAGGGCATATTTTTTACTTATTATGGATATTTCTTCTAGGGATGAAAGGCAAGGCTTCCCTAAGGATAAAGGGCACCTCAGTGACTAATATGAACATTTATTTTACAGACACCCTCATTACGGCAAATGAATCCAACCCAAGGAGTTATATTTTCTTAGACTGAATTGGAACGGAGACAATGGAATCTATAGTTCACTGATCAATTTATGTCCATCTTTAGACAATCAGACAGTCTAAGCATCAGACATTTGCTCATATAGGCTCTGTGTGTAACCAGCTGCCAAGGAATAAGCCTGATCAGTCTTTTTGCTTGATGTGATATGATGAGCAGAAGTTCAAAGAAGACTAAATGAGAATAGAAATGATTTCTTCTCATTTTTGTCCTACTCTTATAAAGGCTAGCTGAGAGGTCCTTAAAAAGAACCCCAAACATTGTCCCAGATTGGAGAAAATCAGTCCCTTTTTAGTGGAGGAGTCTGCTAGCTGGCATATGATCTTGGTGGAATCCAGGAGAGATACAGGGCCAGCCCATCTCTAGGCTTGGCTTTTGTCTTGTAAACAGTAGGATGATTTCAGGACACCTCAGTTGACTCACACCACCAACATCAGAGAAAATGAAGTTGGAATCATTCAAATAACGTCTGGAGTTTACTTTTTTGAGCCTTTTATATTTTATATATAGTAAAATAATTTAGTTTAGCTGTTGGGCTTAAGGACCCAGGCATGAGTGAAAAATTATTCTTGTGGGGCCTACTGACAGTGTACTACTGCCAGCATACTACTAAATTTTTCCTCTGAATTTCATTGTCTTGCAACTGACCATACTAATATCTGCTTACTCTTTAGTATTTATTATAAATTATATAAACTATGAATATTCAAACCATATATTAGAGGTGTATTCAACAAATGGTAGGTAAAGTAGCTTACAGGTGATATTCCATGCAATGAAAGAAAGAAAGAAACTTCTGCAGAACAGAAACTGTGTTTTCCAGGTCTAGCATTGCCAAATGAACAGTAGTTAGAAACAGTACCTGAACTGAATGGTCCTTTACCTGGCTATGACTACACACACATTCCTAGCAGAGTGAATTACAGTCAATTAATTTACATAGGAACAGAAACAATTTTCTGTATTCTGATGATGTAGTTGCCATTGCATCAGGTGACTCTTACTTATCAGATTATGTAGCTGACCAGTGACCTAAACCATCTGTGCTCAATTAACAACGTAATTCCCTCTAAAAAGTGAGTTATTTGTAAGGATATTCATAAGGTTCTTGTTAGTTTGAAGAAATATTATACTGACTTAACTAACCATTTGTGGGAAAGGAAGAGTTGGCATTCACTGTAGGTACTATGGCTACTCTCCTTTGCTACTATGGAAAGTATTTTGAAGTAGGCATTTCTAAACAACTGCTAACCCTTCACTGGGACACTACCAAACAAAATGACACAAAACACGTGTTATTATAGTTGTCTACTCACAAAGGACAACCTCAGTGACAGTCCTTTAATTTAATTTCAGACAACTGCAAGGTTTACACCCAAGCTCACCACCATTCCTGTTTGCGGCAATGAAGAACATGAGTCATATCTAGGACAGGATTCACCTCAGCATAGACTTTTGCAATGTTAATCCTGTCAAACTGTAAAAGTGTTAATTTTTCTTCATTGATGATGAAGCAAAATAAGCCTGACTAGTCTGAGCACAGATGCTCACATTATAGTTGTCTGAAGTGAAGTAGAAGGAATCCAGGCAGGTCCCAGCTGTTCTTTGAGAACTGAAATGTCTATCACCTGCCATTTTGTTTTACGATTATTTTGGTGTTTAAGTTCAGACCATAGCAGAGCTTTTCAGAAAGCTGGCAGACTCGTGGGAGATACACAAAAAAATGGAGTATCTTTAAGGATTAACAGGAAAGAAAAGCAGCAATGAAAGAGAGAGAAGTTGTAAAGTATGTAAATTACAGACTAGGTTACATACTGGACTTCTGGCTGACACATTCACAAATAACATCCCGGTGCTTTTGCCACACTGCTCTGTCTCACATCCATCATCCTCTGTGTTACTACAGCAGAGCAGAATACTGTGAGGGCTCTGCAGGGACACGTGCAAACTTCTCCTCACAAAATGCAATGCAATTTGTGTCCCTCTTTTTGCTCAGATACTCTTTGGGGCTTAAATTTTCCTGTGGCTGCCTATCTGGGGCAAAAGTATATATCTTACAGGCTAGTTCTTTTTAGATTTCCTTCTCTGCCTCCTTGATTTTTCAAATCAGATATACAGAAAATTCTACTATACTAGAGATGCTTAGTAATGAAATATCGATGTTTTTTCCTAGTTAGGAACAATAAAGATTTCAAACTCAAAAATGAGTGTAAAAGTCATAATTGTTTTTCACTTATCCTTTTTTTTTTTTTTTTTTTTAAATCCAGTTTTTGTTGGTTTTCTTATGGACAGTATCAAAGGCTGATGATATCCTTTCCCTTCATTTTCCAGATAGTTTGGACCTTTCATTTCTTTTTCACACTTTGCATTGTCCACGGAAATAAATCAGCACATGTCTCATAAGGACTCTGTTCAAGTATGTTTCCTCAGAGATGTGTAACAAAGTTACTCTTCTTCACATAGGCAGCAGTGTGTATGCAGTGCTTTGAGGGATGGATCCTGCTCCTGCAGAAAACTGATCCAAGAGTTGTCTCAGTGGTGTCCTAGAAATGTATAGTTTTCTAAATGATAATTATTATTCTGTTCCCTAGAGTCTGTCCTATTAATAGAGGCAAAACTTTCCAGGGACCTTTGCAAATACTCAACTAGTGTCTAGCATAAGGTTATCTACACTATTTCATCATGTAACTTTGCCTAGTGCAGGGTCTTTGCTTTGTGGACCTTTCTGTTATAACTGAAATTTTGAACCCTCTTTTTTTCTGTGTATGAATTCTTTTTAGGTATGGCATCTTTCCAAAATAGCACTTACATATAACAATATCAAAAGTACTACATATTTTGCATGTATATCACATTAAATGAATTGAAGTTAAATGTTCAAATTGATTAAAGTCTGACGTGTATTTCTTTGCTGGCACAATCACGGTTTAAATGACACATACACTGTCTGAATAAATTCAAATCTAACTTTCATATTCTTACCTTAACAAAGACTATGTCAGTGGCAGGTTTGCAAAGATACTATACCTGTTATAACTAGCCAGATTTAAAAATATGCAATGCAAGAGTAATGCACCATTCACCAGGTAGTTAATTCACCAGTTAAGTTATTCTGTATTTCTTAATGATTTTTTTATTCTGAGACACAGAAGCTGGCGATTGTCTTATAACAGCCTGTACAGGAGCACCTTCCAGTAAATTCAGAGCTCACTCCTGGAGGATTGCAGGGGCTGAAGGACTGCAATGCAGTAACTTCCATGCAGGGTGATTAGTTATCCCTGTTTCTCCAGCAGCGGTGTAAGGAGACAAAGTGGGAGAGCAGCTGTTGGTTCCTGTATTTAATAAATAATTGAAAATTTCCCTTTGTCTGCATTATCAATTTACTCATGCTAACATTATTGCAGCCTTTCGAAAGGTCTCCTGACTTCAAACAAGGATCTTTAAGGAAAGCCAGTGCAGGTAAGTAAATAAGCCACCGCTTCTTTGAAAGGTATATAATTTCCAATGAAAAATCAGAATATAACATTTGCTGGTGTTGAGTCTCCCTGAAGGATACGTTTCTACCTGACATTCTCTTTTTGTCATTTTGAAAGTCTAAGCACTATGTTTATTTTCATAAACACAAACATCTTTTATTTTTTAATTCCCCTTTGATGGGGTAAAAGAGAAGAGGTTCTTAAGTGTTTACTTTCAAATAACTAAGCACAAAATGTACAAAATGACTGTGCTAATTGCTGTGTTTTCAAACACAGTTCACACCTGTTTAAAAAACAAATGCATGTGTAGTTGTGGATTACCAGTAGACTATGAAGTTTCATGCACAGATAAACCAAGATATAAAGGCGGCCTTATCAGTGGCATGTGACTAAGGTCACATCCTATGTAAGCTCCAGACTCCCACTGCACCCTGTTCATCCACTGCATGTAGCCACAGGCCCTTCTCTTTGTCCTCGTCCTTGCAGGCAGGAGTTTGTTACTCCACAGCAACATTCCTGTTAACATTTCTGTATTGTGTTACTCTCTCTGTGCCTCTCATTCACATTCACCTGGTAGTTCTACACTTTATTTCACACAGAGGTGTTGGTAAGGTTTGAAGCATCATCAGCCTTTGGCAAAACATGTAGCATTTTGCCTCCTGAGGAGTTGAGGTTCAGACACTAGACCCTGAGCCTTTATATCTAATCTTAAATGGGTTCTTAATTCAATGTCTAAGTTTCTGGACTCCATTTATTTGCAGAAAGCACATCTGGAGACAATATTGTCCAAACAAAGTTTCTAGACCCACAGCCTACACTTGCTCTCAGGCCGCTAGCCTGTGAAAAAGAGTTTTGTGACTAAAGCTGAAATTCATGTCTTTACAAAACTGGTTGGTGTCTAAGGAAACTTCTGGGTTTGTTTATTTCACTTACACTGTCTTTTCTTTATTTACCAGTCACATGTCCTAAACCAGAATTTCCATTAAAATTCCTTTGAGATGTGTCTACAAATATGTAAGCAAGCAGAATAGGGATAAAATTGACTTTTGTTTGTGACTTTCTTGGACGCTATAGTTAGCCCCTTTAGAATTCTTACACCCATATTTCAGATCTAAATACGGATTTTTTTTTTTTTTCCTTAGTATTTGGAACTTGACTTGAAAATTTAAATAGTTTGGTTTGCAGAAGATGGAAGCTATCTGCTTTAACAAATGAAGCTTATTACAGTTGCGAAGCTTTTGAAGACCTTATCAACAGGGCAAATTAGGTCTAATTTTGTGTCTTCTCATATTTACTATAAATACACTTGCTTGCTGAGAAACATCCTGTGAGAAAAAAGCAACAGCAAATTCCCTGCTTGAGAGCTCAGAAGACTGGGCCAGTTGCAAAATCTCTTTTCCTGTACTAAAGTTTAGGCCAGGAAAATATAAAAGTTTGCCCCAGGCCTAACTACCTAGAAGAACCAAATCTCCTGACAGACATCTTAGTTATGGGTTAAAGCTGATTTACTGTAAATTGCAGATATATTCAAATGATGTGCTGAGATTCTTGCAAATAAGTCAGTGGCCCACGGGTGGAACCCATACTGGGTACAACAGGAGCAACAGAGAAAGATTTTATATAATTATGTTGGAGATTTAAAAAGTTACTCAACACGCAGTGTTGTGGGGTGGAGAATACCCCTGAGAAAATTCAGGAGTTTCCGTACACTTCTCTGGTTTTGTTACTCATCTGACCACATTTCTCTTTCCTTCCTCATTTCCATCACAGCTGCTCTTTAAATATTCTGGGCCCAATTCTGCTTTCCCTTGCCTCAGTTTCACTGTAGTCCCTTGGGGTTAGAACTTGTTTTGTTTCTTTACTTCAGGTAGTAGTGCAGAATTTGAGAGAACGATAAAGATGTTGGGAATGATACACTGAGAGAAAAAGTAGAACGTAGACTATTTATTCACATATGCCAAGATGCTAAACTACGGAGAAAAATTTTGTCCAGTTCCTTGTCTGAAGACCAAAGCATCTGCATAGAGAGGTTTTTTTCCAGCTGTATATTGGCTTGGCTGAGATGTCATGTAGAAAACAGTGTTCACAGATTTAGCAGAATTTTCCTCCAGATGTACTACTCAGATATTACATTGGTGTGTGTGGCAGAAAAAAGTAAACTGAATTATGATTGCAACCCAATTAACATTGTATCTATGGTACACTGGAGTATTTGTAAGAAATTTCCTTTCTGTTTTGAGTGAATAATGTCCTAAATAATCTCTAAGAAAAATATTGGGTTGGTATTTGGAAGACATGTAGACCTATGGCATTCAACACTTATGTCTACAGCTATAGCTTTTCTAATAAATAAGGAAGCACAACCTGGCTGTATAGAATCTATATGAAACTAATGCACTTTATGTATACCAGATCAGGCCCAAATAACCTGAGTTACCTGCTATAAAGATGTGATAAACTTTAAAAATGTGGCAGCACTATGAACTATTACTATGTTGCGAGAATTCTTGTGTTGTAAGTTTCCATTTTCTATTTATGACCCCACCTACCAGTGTCTGCCTTATTTGGGTGAATGGACTGGTATGCAGTCCAGAACCATTGTAGCTGTTTCAAATCAAAAGACAGTATAAGATATAAATAGACATCTTCAACAATTTCAACTATCTTATCGAAGCTAGAACAAAAATGAGAAAATTTCAGCTTATTCCTTGAAGTAGATTCAGAATTTATGGTACCTTACAAATAAAATGATTAAAAATCCTCTAAAATTTCGTTGTTTAGTTGACTGCAAAAAAAGGCTAAGATTGCCACAGTTTTGGAATTTTGACTGTAATCCAAAAAGAAATGCAGAACTCAGACAAATCTGAACTGGATTTTTGTTTCTCTCCATTCCTTTTGTGCCAATGGGCAGGCAAGGTGACAGCAGCTCAGCCAGAGCTGCGGAGGATCAGCACTCCATGCTCCACAGCCCTCTCTCCTTCCACAGAGTGTGACTGCTTTTGTGAGGAAGATTTTGGACAGCTTTTGGGAGGTAAGGTAAGAAGCTAAGAGAGAAATCACATATGTGACATCCTCACACCTTGAGTTTTCTGGAAGAGTCATGCATCAAGAGTTATGCATCAAGAAGGTGTCATATATCATATTCTCAGGCTGCCATATGTTGCTTTTTCTTCTAGTAAACCAGTAACTAGCTGAGACGTGAAAGTACTTTCATTTTTTAAGTGTGACCATCCTACCAGGGATAATTGACAGCAAGGTCTGGACCCAAACAATTTGTAATCACCTTAAAACAGATAACTACCATTATCTCAAATCTGCACTGGAAACCACTATCTACTTTCCCAAGGCACCCTTAACAGAGAGTTTTCCCTCTCTCACAAGCACTTAATATGCACACAAATCAAGGAACACCTTACTGAAGAAAGAAGCACATGCAGTATCTACTTGGGAAAACACAACTGTGATATACTTAGTGATTTTAATACATGTTTTCCAAATCAATTCTCTGATTGCCATGATAACACAGTAAGTGCCACTTTGTTACATCATCTCACCTGGCAAGCCTTGCTGACATTTTGGTGTTCGTACAAAACCCCAGATGCAGGGGTGTAACAGCTCAGGTTGGCCAGTTGTCAGGGTCTAAGAGAGTACCTCTTGTTCCTATACTGTCGTTCCTCTGGGAGCAGGTAAGCACTGGGATCATGCAGCCCTGCAGTGTCTCCTAGCAAAAGACCACCTGTGGTGGCTCTCAGACACGTTTCTACAGTGGACGCTTTCCTTGAGAAGGATCTGTACCTAAAGAAGGCACCGCAGTTTCCTCAATTTCTCCAATTTCCCTTGCAGTGCCACTTACCAGGGACTTTTAAAACTACACGCTGCAGAGATTTTGGAAGCAGTATCCAGGTTTTCATCTAACAGAAGAGCTCGTGGTTACAGGGATCACTTCATGAGCATGGTCCATCCACACAGGAGATCTGGAGCCTCTGTCCAGATGTAGCCATGGATAAACATACCATGTAGAAAAAAAAAAAGCAGATTTCCTACTGATCACCAAAAGATGGGAGCAGAGAGCTCCTTCCTCTGCGGAGCACTAAGACACAGTGTTTACATAACGTCCTTAATCATTTGTTTCAAATGTGTCATGCAGAAGTTTTACAGTGCTGCTCATCTCAAAGCTTCTTCCTTTCAAGGTAAGAAAAGGGGCAGCTCTTGAGTCAGATCCAAGTTATTGTTCCAGCTAAAGACAGATTATGTCTCTGCATTGAACAGAGCTCTGTTTGTAGCAGAGGTTTTATATTTTTCTTTGTATTTTAACGGTAAATACAGGTCTTACCTCATCTCTTCAGACATTTAAAAAGATCAATAGCATGTATTTCATGAAATGAAGGGCTTAGATTTTTGTTGTTGCTGTTACATTTGAGGTGCCTTGACAAGGTATAATACGTAGAGTTTGTATACTATATGTGTAGCATGTATAAAATGGAGGCTCAGTCAGTATAAGAAGGGCACTGAATGAAAAGCACACTGTAAAACATTGCTAAATTATGACAAACAACTTGATTTTGAGTATCGTAAGAAGTATATCACAGAACTTACTTCTAAACTAGATCAACAAGACCTTTAAAAACTTTTCCCTTTGGCCCTCACTTTCTCAGGTTATTCAAAGAAAATACGCACTGAATGAAGTGCCATTGATTCAACATAGAAAGCACAAAAAGCCAAAAATAATGTTAGCTGGAAATCCTCCTGCTTTACACACAACATTTTATACTGCTAAGAGACTTCGTTTTCTTTTACATCCTGGAGTTTTTAGCATAAATTATTGGTTTACAACTGACAGCTGTTAGCAGTCATACTGTTCAGCCCACTCTAATGAACTTAATTTGGGATTAAATTATGTTAAGTCATTCCCCAATAAGCAAGCTATCCACTAGCAGTGACGTCTAATGATTCCTTATAAAGGCAGGAGACACTGAACATATTCTTCACTACATCTATGAATCATATGTCAGGATCAAACAACCTTAGGATTGCCGAGAAACCCTAGAATTACTTCAGATAATGTGAAATAAGATGCTGTTGCTGCTGCACAAAGATAGGAAAAATACTCCTTCCAGATCAGCACTGAAGAGTTGTTTAGCATTGGCAGACTAGCAGTCTGGAAAGAGGATATCCATTTTCAAGCAAGCATAGACAATACCTTTCATCTGCAAATGTTTGTCCAGCCATTAAACCTCATCTAGAATGAAGTTGAAAGAAGATAAATCTTAGGAATTACCTCTTGAAACAAGCATTTATTAAGTTATTTATTTTTAATTACATATTAAATGTCACTTTGGCAAGTTAACAGCAGTAACAATAATTCCAAAACTGCATGATGTCAGTGAAGGGGAGTGAGGACGCACGTTAGAGCTCCTATAAAGCTGCTCCACTTTAGCACTTCTATTCCATTTCTGGTCTTTAAATTCCTTTCTAGATTAACTTCTAACTATTCTGAGAGAGGCTGCTACACATAACTTCTTGATCCTTTTATAAGGGTATTATAAGACAGTTGAAAATACTTCACAGGCTGAGGGGAAGGGTAGTCACAACAGTCAGTTTTATACACCCACCTTAGCTAAGTTGAAAAGCTGTTATGCTTTGAGTTGTGTGTGAAACCAGCTCCTTTGAGGGATATTGAGACAAAGAATACTTCATGTACTCTCTGTTTGGATCAGCACAAGCAGCACAAGGCTGGAACAAAGCAACCAGCTAAAAAGCAGAGAAGGGCCAGGGGGTCCCAATGATATGAACTTGACTATGAGCTAGCAAAGGGCCATCACAGCAAAGGCCAACAGCCTCCTGTGCTGCATTAGGGAGAGCATTGCCAGCAGGATGAGGAAGGTGATCCTTTTCCACTGCTCAGCACTAGTGACACTCATCTGGAGTGTTGGGTACAGTCTGAGTCCCTCGGGACAGGAAAGACATGGACATACTGGAGCAAATCCAGCAAAGGGCCATGAAGATGTTAAGCATCTGACATATGAGGAAAGGCTGGGGGAGCTAGGACTGTTCAGTCTGAAGAAGAAAAGCCTTCTTATTCCTGTTTCACTTCTAAATGATCCCAATACCATTACTTAGTGGTGGGAATTTTGAAGGAACTAAGGGAATCTGATTTACGTATCACCCTCATGCTTTTGGTCAAAGGCAAAGAGTATTTTAATCTGTTCACATACCACCCTTACATATAAAGCCATTCATGCTGAAGCAAGGTAATGCAATTCTAAATATATACTCACAGAAAGAAAGGCCAGCAAGTTAGAGCCAGATTTCTGTTCTGGGATTGATATTACATTGCTCATATACATAACTTGCTAATTCTTCTCTGTGTATCTTATTCCTTCACTCTAAGAGTTTTTATTTTTAAGAAGTGCAACCTTGCTATCAAGAAATGTACCAAGCATAAGACATGAAAACAACCAGTAATAATAACAGAATAAAAAGTCCTTGAGCCATAAAACAGGTCATAAATAGAAAACATATTTCAGGAAGCATCTTGACAATAAAGTTACAACTGCCTGGAAGAATCACACATCAGGCTCCTTTTACAGCCATTCTTCATACCAATTTTACTGTCTCTACCCCAGACAGCAGGCTAAGTGTAGGTATCACTAACATATATCAAACCAGATGGCAGCCAGTGATCTTGCATAGCTTCCAGCTCAGCTGTCATCCCAGCTGATTCTCAGTGGGCTCAAATATAATCCATTGGAGATGTCATTCCCACAGGAAATGAGGATCAGTTCACACAGGACTTTGTGTTTGTTTGCATATGTGTATTCACTGTAGTTAATGTCATTTTACTGACTGCACTTAAAAATTGCCTTCCCCCCTGCACCGTGTGAAATGAGATTAAGCCTCAAACCATGAGACAGTTTCTGACAAAATATACTTGAATCAAGCCACAGAATGTCTCCCACGTTCATGAGAACTACTGGTTTCAGGGAAAAAAAAGGGGGGTGGGGGGCAAAATAAAACCCTAAATAGCTTCACATCCTATTTTGTCTGTATTACTCATTACTCCTAATAGAAATAAAGGAAAGGTTACCTTTTTAAGTTTATAGTCCGGAATGACTACAAATTGACTACAAGCAAATCCTTTATGTCTCAGGCAGAAATAAACTTCTTAAGTCACATCATCTTCCCAGGATAAATTTTGGAAAAAATGAAATTGCTTTAACTCAAATGAAATTACTGTAAGGATGAATGTGAAAATGAAAATAGCAAAAATGAGAATTAAATAGCAGCATTCTTATCTACTTTCAAAAACGTTATAGCATCTCCCATCATATGAAGTATTGTTAATAACACAAGCAAAAATCTTAATTTAAGAATCAGTTCACTTATAGATAGAATTAGAGGAGATGCGTTGCCGCTGCTCACTATGCCATTGAGCAGTGAGAGGCAAATAATTGCTACAAAATGACCTTAAGCTTCTTCAAATTAGTTCAAACTCACTTCCCATAAGCATTGCCTGACAGACTCTTTTCCGCTCCAAATTCTGTGAATTCATACACTTATTCTCCTCTGAGGAAAAAGAAAAAAAAAAAAAAGAAAAAAAAAAAGAAGGAAAAAAAAGCAAAATTCTGCATTTAGTATTCTAAAGAAACAAGAGTTTCTGTATATGTTCATGTCTGAATACATAATACATCTGTGTCTTTATGAAAGGCAAAAGAAGAAGGGAGCTAAATTGAAAAACATAACAACTCTTGAGATTAAGCTGCAAAAAGAGCAAAATAAATCTTAAAGAGCTGTGTAATCCAATATCAGCAAAGTCCAAATGAGTATTTGTAGTACATCTGTGACCAGTTTCTGACTAGCTGTGGCAACACTAGACAGAGTTTCTAGAAAAATCTTTTTACAACACCTTTTAGCCAGGTGAAACTATTGAAATCAATGTAGGCACACCAATTATTGAGAGAAGAGTTGCAAGAGAAAGGTTAGAAGAGAATGAAGAAAAAAGAGTTTTTAGAGAAAAGCTCTGTAATAAGCAGTTCCACAGCACAACATACAAGAATTAGATTTTTTGATACCCAGAGTGAAAGAAAAAAAATAAATACTGGAGAAGGTGACAAAGTTCTATACTAGAAACAAGCAGTTGTTCACAAATCATAAGCAATCATCATGTGATAAACCTGTGTAGTTCCACCACTGACTAGAAATGCACAGCTGTAAGACTACGTGGAGAACAAACCTGCATTCCACAAAGCTGAAGAACTCATATAAATAAGAAAGAGAAAAACAGAAACCCAAATGTTGGCAGCTAGGATAATAAAAATGCAAAAATAACCATCTCGGGTGTATCCTGTCTGAGATCTTTCTGTTTCATGGTGTCTTAGTCATATTTTAATGTCTTGTGTACAAGACCATAGCATCTCATACACCACAGTTTCCAACTAGCAAAGGCAGCCAACACCCACTCGCCAGTTAGGATGCACTAAGTGCTAAGTATTTACACTGATGGGACCAACCACCAGTTTACACTGTCTGGATGACCGAGTACCCAGTATTGGTATTACAGGACAAATCTTTCCAAATCCTTTAGCATCACTGACAATACAAATATTATCCTGTGCCAGCAAACTATCAAGAGCTGTGATGCTGTCCACAGCAATCTCACAGAAGAAATGAAAGACGTAGAAGTTGAAGAAGAGCAAGTATGAGATCATGGAGGACAGGTTGGAAAACAGGAATAAGGAACTGAGTACATCTACTTAAATAGAATCATAGAATGGTTTGGGTTGGAAGAGACCTAAAAGATCATTTAGTTCCAGATACCCTGCCAAGGGCAGGGACACCTTTCACTAGACCAGTTTGCTCAAAGCCCCATCCAAACTAGTCTTGAATGCTTCCAGGGATGGAGCACCAGCAGCTTCTCTGGGCAGCCTGTTCCAGTGCCTCACCACCGTCATGGTGAAGAATTTCTTCCTTATGTCTAATCTAAATATACCCTCTTTTAGTCTAAAGCCATTGACTTTTGTCTAATCACTACATGTCGTGTTTAAAAGTCCCTCTCCAGCTTTCTTGTAGGCCCCCTTTAGGTACTGGAAGGCTGCTATAAGGTCATCGCAAAGCCTTTTCTTCTCCAAACTGAGCAACTCCAACTCTCTCAGGCTGTCTCCATGGGATTGTTGCTCCAGCCCTCTCATCATCTTCATGGCCTTCCTCTGGACTCACTCTAACAGGTTCATATCACAGTATCACAATATCACAGTATGTTTGGGATTGGAAGGGACCTCAAAAGATCATCTAGTCCAATCCCCCTGCTGGAGCAGGAATGCCTAGGTGAGGTCGCACAGGAATGCGTCCAGGCGGGCTTTGAATGTCTCCAGGGAAGGAGACTCCACAACCTCCCTGGGTAGCCTGTTCCAGTGCTCTGTTACCCTCACTGAGAAGAAGTTCTTTCTCAAATTTAAGTGGAACCTCTTGTGTTCCAGCTTGATCCCATTGCCCCTTGTCCTATCATTGTTTGCCACTGAGAAGAGCCTGACTCCATCCTCGTGGCACTCACCCTTTATATATTTATAAACATTAATAAGGTCACCCCTCAGTCTCCTCTTCTCCAAACTAAAGAGCCCCAGCTCCCTCAGCCTTTCTTCATAAGGGAGATGCTCCACTCCCTTAATCATCTTTGTTGCCCTACGCTGGACCCTCTCCAGCAGTTCCCTGTCCTTCTTGAACTGAGGGGCCCAGAACTGGACACAATATTCCAGATGGGGTCTCACCAGGGCGGAGTAGAGGGGAAGGAGGACCTCTCTCGATCTACTGACCACCCCCCTTGTAATACACCCAAGGATGCCATTGGCCTTCCTGGCCACAAGGGCACAGTGCTGGCTCATGGTCATCCTGTTGTCCACCAGGACCCCCAGGTCCCTTTCCCCTACACTGCTCTCTAATAGGTCATGCCCCAACCTATACTGGAACTTGGGATTGTTCCTGCCCAGATGCAGGACTCTACACTTTCCCTTGTTAAATTCCATCAGGTTATCCCCCGCCCAACGCTCCAGCCTGTCCAGGTCCCGCTGGATGGCAGCACAGCCTTCTGGCGTGTCAGCCACTCCTCCCAGCTTAGTGTCATCAGCAAACTTGCCGATAGTACACTCAATTCCCTCGTCCAAATCGTTAATGAATATATTGAATAATATTGGCCCCAGTACTGACCCCTGAGGCACTCCACTAGATACTGGCCTCCAACTGGACTCCGCACCATTGACCACCACTCTCTGGCTTCTCTCTTTAAGCCAGTTTGCAGCCCACCTCACTACTCTATTGTCTAGACCACACCTCCTCAATTTAGCTGTGAGGATGCTGTGAGGGACTGTGTCAAAGGCTTTACTGAAGTCAAGGTAGACCACATCCACTGCTCTGCCATCATCCATCCACCTTGTTACATTCTCATAAAAGGCTATGAGGTTGGTCAAGCATGACTTACCCTTGGTAAAGCCATGCTGACTGCCCCTAATGACCCTCTTATCCCTGATGTGCCTTGAGATGACACCAAGGATAAGCTGTTCCATTACTTTCCCAGGGACAGAGGTGAGGCTGACCGGTCTATAATTACCCGGGTCCTCCTTCTTGCCCTTTTTAAAGACTGGAGTGACATTTGCTTTCCTCCAATCCTCGGGCACCTCTCCCGTTTCCCAAGACTTGGCAAAAATGATGGATAGCGGTCTAGCAATGACTTCAGCCAGCTCCCTCAGCACCCGCGGATGCATCCCATCTGGACCCATGGATTTATGGACGTCCAGACTACTTAATTGTTCCCTAACCCAGTCCTCATCGACTAAAGCAAACTCCTCCATTAACCTGGCTTCATCCGGGGTCTCAGGGGTACAGGGTTCCCCAGGACAGCCTCCAGCGGAGTAGACAGAGACAAAGGCGGCATTCAGCAATTCTGCCTTCTCTGTGTCTTCTGCCACCAGGGCACCCACCTCATTCATCAGTGGGCCTACATTGCCTCTGGTATTAGTTTTATCTGCTATGTATTTGAAAAAGTTCTTCTTGCTGTCCTTGACCCCTCTCGCCAGCTGTAATTCTAAGGAGGCCTTGGCTACCCTAGCTGCCTTCCTGCATCCTCTAACAGCAGCCTTATATTCCTCCCAAGTGGCCAGTCCCTGCTTCCATGACCTGTAAACTCGCCTCTTCTGCTTGAGCATACCCAACAGATCCCTATTCAACCACGCAGGCCTTCTGGCTCCCTTCCTCGACTTCCTACGTGTGGGGATGCTCTGATCTTGAGCATGGAAGAAGCAATCTCTGAATGCAATCCAGCTCTTTTGGGCCCCTTTTCCTTCAAGCAGTCTTGCCCATGGGATTTCCCCCAGCAATTGCTTGAAAAGGCCGAAATTAGCCCTGCCAAAGTCCAGGGTTGCAATTCTACTTGCTATTCTGTTCCTGCCACACGAGATGCTGAACTCCACCATCTCGTGGTCACTGCAACCCAGGCAGCCCTCGACCTTTACTGCTTCGACCAGACCCTCTTTGTTAGTGAGGATGAGATCCAGCAGTGCACCTCTCCTGGTGGGCTCCTCCACCATCTGCATGAGGAAGTCATCATCAATGCACTGGAGGAACCTCCTGGACTGTGGCTGGCTGGCTGAATGGTCCTTCCAGCAAACATCAGGGAAGTTAAAATCACCCACAACAACCAGGGCCTGTGACTGTAAGGCCACTCTCAGCTGCCCATAGAAGGCCTCATCAACTTCCTCAGTCTGATCTGGTGGCCTGTAATAGACACCTACAACAGTATCACCCCTGCCAGCCTGTCCCTTGATCCTGACCCATACACTCTCAACTCGTTCCTCATCCGCTCCTGGGCAGAATTTAGTACATTGCAGTTGCTCTCTCACATAGAGAGCAACTCCACCACCACGCCTGGCTGGCCTGTCTTTCCTGAAAAGGGCGTAGCCATCCATGACCACATTCCAGTCATGTGAACTGTCCCACCACGTTTCTGTAATTGCCACCAGATCATAATCTCCCGACCGAACATAGGATTCTAACTCCTCCTGCTTATTCCCCATGCTGCGCGCATTGGTGTACAGGCATTTCAGGGAGCAAGCAGAGCACACCAATTTCTCCCTAGGGGCACAGGAGGCCACCCGGTCCTCATCTGTTTTAGAATGCTGCCCCACTGGGGCAAGCCCAACTACAACCCCATCTCCCTTCGAGCCTAGTTTAAAGCTCTCCAAATGAGCCCAGCTAATTCCTGCCCCAGCATCCTTTTGCCTCTGCGAGATAAGCCTTTCCTGCATAACACTGTCTGGACTGGGGTCTTATAAAACCAGCCATTATCAAAAAAACCAAAGCCCTGCCTGTAGCACCAGTCTTGGAGCCAACCATTTAGAGACTGAATTTTCCCATTCCACCCCACATCATCACTTGAAGAGGGTAGGAGTGAAGAGAAGATCACTTGAGCCCCTGAATCTTTCACCATCCTTCCCAAGACCTTGAAATCGTTCTTCATTCCCCTCAGACTACGGGAAGCAACTTCCTCCCCATCTGTCTGGAAGACCAGCAGCGGGTAGTAGTCTGTCGGGTGCACCAGTCTGGGGAGCTCTCATATCTTTTTTATGCTGGGGGAAGTGTGGAAACAACCTTTCTTTTCCCCTCAAATTTTCCCTCTCACAGTCTTCAGCCTTTGAAAAAGGTCACTCTTCTGGAAATTTCCTTCATTTCTTGACCAAGTCTCTATTAAACAGGCAAACTCTTCTGATAATGGCAGAATAGTTGTATACTTCAAAATGCATAGTTGTGTGGCATCCAGATATTGAGGTCTAAATTTTGAGGCTTACCCAAAAAGTCTCTTTTTTGGGACTCAAACTTTATTTCAAATGAGGAGTCCAATGCTGAAATATACTTAAGTAAGTATACTTAAATCTCCTAAGGAAAGCATCAAAGTTGATGGGAAAGAGGCTTTAAAGATTACACCTAAGTTCCTTACTGTTTTCTGGTTTATTTTTGTTCATTGGATTTTTTTACTTGTTAGTAAATAGAAACAATTTCTAATTTGTACTGTAAAAATGAATAAATATTCAGGCATAGTTTGGCGTAACAAATATTTCCAGAGCAATTTGCAAGGTACTATGAAAACAAAAATCCTACTTGGCAAGAAGCCAAGTGCCTTTATAAATGAAAGGGGTTTTGCGTTGGAAATGAGTATACTAACTGCAGAACATAATATGAGAGAAGTTCTGATAAATGTCTCAACTGCTCCAGCACCAGAAAAATTCTGTTCTACACAATGGTTACTGCTGCTGTGTGATGATCTTCTCCTGTGTGTCCCTGTGAAGAACTAGTATGTCAGGGTTTTTTTGCTTTTGATGACTGATCTTCAGTCTCAGCAGCCAGTAGGAGTTTGCCCTTGACTTCTACAGAAGCTGGGTCAAGATACAGAACAAACAGCAACAGAGATTTCTATTCTGAGTTTTATGAACTGAGTGGAAAAAAAAAAAAAAAAAGTATAAGTGTAAGAGAAGGGGACAATTAAAGGAATTTAATGCTAGTGAAAATTCCTTACCTGGGGTACCAAACAATACATTTTGGATCAATGCTATAGACCAATATTTCTTATATCAAAGCAGAAACATGCAAATAAAAATAGCAGGTCCAACTTGGCAAACTGATCTGCTGTTTTAGTGGAGAGGCTAAGGATTGACTAGACACTAGATTTGGCAAAAATCCTCATGGTTGTACTAGATTGATTTATGCTAACTGAAGATCTAGCTATACATCATCCTCTAATAAAGCAAGGCATCCAGGAGGCATTGTGCAAAACTTTTTTGACAGCTCTCTCTGCACAGAAGACTTCAGAATTAATTTTGGCAACATTCAAAAGCATCTATTTGCAAAACATTTAGAGTCAAACCATTCTGGCAGCAAATACTGGGAAAATATTTGAAAGGTATTATCCATGGCAATCTTTTATTGAAAAAAGAAGATTTCTTTCCAAAAAACGTGTACAAAAAATTTACAGAGCAGCAGAAATGCAAGAACCAACTAGCATTACAGGAAATTCAAGAGATTGCTACTGATTGCATCCAAGTATAGTTTCAGTTAGATTATTTCTGGTGTGAATTTAACATATCTAAATCTGATCCCAGAATATTTTAACTCTTCATCCATCATAAAAATGTTGTGTAATCCCAGAAGTGCCACTTCATACAAACTTACTCTAGAATGTGCTAATTTAAAAATCTCACTTGCAGCATTCAGCTAAAAGTTTCAAATCTGAAACCAAACAGGTAGGAAGAAATATAGAAGATGGTCAAACATCTGGAAATGTGCCATTATCCTTGTTCCACATCTCTTCAAACTGTTGCATTATCAGCAAATCTCTACTGCTGGTTGTTCAGTTTCACCAACTTTCAATTTGACTTCATACAATACCTCCATAAATGATTTTAATATAGATTCTTCTTCCTGTTTTGGCCTTGTTCTACGGGACACCTGTTATTAAATGATATTTCTGCAATATGTGAAAAAAAAAATTGAACCAACTCTTCACAGATCACAGGGGATTTAATTAACTATTTACTGTTCTCACATGTTGATTTATACCTAATGTAACACAAATGCAACTATGCAAAAATCCTGAGGGCTGGAGTAGCCAAAACTCATCATTTAGTACTGGCCCACTGTCGAGCTGATTTCTGCTTTACTCCCAAACCAAACCTGCGATTCTCTGCCAAGATTAAAAGTCCACCATGGGAAGTAATTTTTACAATTAATGTAGCCCCTTATCCTTCAGCTTTCCTTAATGTCATGCTCTGCAAGACCTGCATGGAAAAAAATGTGTTTTAAAGCCCAAAGTCACAAGTATAATAGCAGACGTACAATATTTAAAATATACGATCCAGATCACCAGCAAGTACCAACTTTACTTCACTGGAAATATTGACATAAGGATTTGTTTGCAATGTTCTTTGGTTCTACGGTTCTCATGTTCAAGTGCATAGAACTGGATAGACTATAGAACTGGATTTTTTTGCTTATTCTTTGGTTTCAAGCTGTGCCAGGAAAGGTTTTGACTGGATATCACAAGAAGTATATTAACAGAAAGGGTTGTCAGGCATTGAAACAGACTGCCCATGGAAGTGGTTGAGTCACTCTCCCTGAAGGTATTTAAAAGATATGTAGATGTGGTGCTTAGGGAGATGGTTTGGAGGCAGACTTGGCAGTGTTAGGTTTACGACTGCACTTGATGATCTTACAGGTCTTTTCCAACCTAAATGATTCTATGATTCTCTGATTCTCTCACTGCATTGGATGCATCAAGGAGATGGGAAAGCCATCCTCACTTCAGACATGAACCACACATTCCTAATACAGCTGTTTGTGCAAGCAAAACCATCTGGTGCCCAGTGTGGTTACGTTAAGGTTGACATTAGACAGTTTACGGAGCTTTACCTGGTTATTCTCCAAGTATTATTCCTGCTTACATTGCTACTATGCGCATAGCTGCAGTTCACAAAGTGCAAGGTGCAGAGAACTCTTCTCGACTTGAGACACAGTATTTCTCTTCTGAATAAATGTTTTCTAGGCAACAAATGTCTGTGGATATAAGGACTTTCATGGTTGGACAGCATTATGATAGCACCATAGTAACTTTGTCTGTATAGAGGTCTTTAGTAAATGATGCAAAAACAAGTACCTCAAGAGAAAAAAAAAGTTGGGACATTAAAAATCCTATTAAAAAAGAACTTTAATAGTCATTGTGCATTGTCTTCCATGGAAATATCACTGGGTGACTTCTATTGAATCTTTCTGTTATTACACAGCTCATTGCCACACATTATAATTTCCCAGTTTTGAGATCGGTTTGTATGGTTTTTTTAAATTTCCAAAAAGCCTTACTGAGAATGTTATATTTACCAGTATGTGCCTGACTCACAGCTTATTGTGGTCAATTGAAATATTCCCAAAAACATCAGCGTGAGTCAATTTTAAATTTTTTGCAAATCATTAGAAATTCTATCAGGAATCAAAAAGAAATCATACTATTACATTATATGACTTAGAATTTTGGGAAAAATAATGCATGGCTAAGACTGCCTGATTTGCATTAAAAACCATACAGTGTAATTATTCAATGAATCCAAATTAGTATAATAAGTTTTTAAAACTAAAATAGTGTGAAACATTCACCCAACAGCTAAACTCTGACATATATTCTCTCAGGCAGATATACTGGCAAATACCCCTCAGAATTCATGCTTGTCTTTGATATGGGTATTCACAAGGACAATTAAAACTTCCATACTCTCAGCCTGAGGCCAAGCAAGATTTTGCTGGAATCCTTTGGCTGCCAAATGAGCAGAGTCCCAAAACTTTCACAAACTTTCCTTGCATCCTCCTACCTTAAAATGTCTGCCAAGGTTAACTGTCAGATATTTCTAAGTAGCAGTAAATCTCACAGTGAGAAAAGTATTTCCCATTGTTTAGTGATATATTAATATAGAAATAAATAGATATAGATACATAAATATGTCTCATTGGAATATGTCTGAGAGGGAAAGAAAAACTGTGCTTTGAAACCGGACCTTTTATAAGACTGAACATCTTGAGTTTTTGCACCAAAAACATTTGCAAAGAATTAATATGTGAATGGGAGCTAGCAATTTGGCAGCTGTTATGGAGCTAATTATGGATCACAGTCTGAGACTTTACAGGGCACAGTCAGTTTTATATACAGAGAACAAATCTATTAGCTTAATTTCTCCTGGACTGACTATGAAGATAGCTCATAATTAGTTTACAGTTTCTTTAGGGTGGTTGTCTGATTTTTCTAAATATCTAAATAAAATTCCTTCAGTAGTGCTTTATAGAAAACAACATTCCTGTTCTTATATATGGAGCACTTCCAAATTGGATTGTTCGAGATATTTTCTTACTAGAAGCTAAAATCGGTCAGAAACACCTGTGAGTTTTGCATTCTTTAGCACCTTGGTTTTTATAGGCCAGAATCTTGTATTTACACTGTAAAAGCAGTAAACCTGCTGTTCCTCTAGGAGATGAATAAAAAAATGTAACCAAAACTGTGGACAGTATCATTTTTAGTCAAGATATGAATGCAATTAAAATGAACAAAGCCTTGAAGATTGTTAGACAAAGCTAAAAGAGAGATAGACACCTTGCTTTGGTAGCCAAGATGATAATGGATTCTCTTCTATGTCAGTTGGTCTCAGTGCCAAAACATAGTCCCAGGCACACAGTCACCTTGTAAATGTGTAGCCTTTTGAGTTGTGTCAAATAAAGCCAATGTCCTCTCACACTTTAGGCTAAGAGTTTTAACTGTTTCCAGAATGAATTTACTTTATTTGACTATTTTCAACCTGTACTTTGGGTATAATTATGGTGGTACTATAAGCTCCAGTTTTCTATCCACTTCGCATGTTGAAATCCTGATAATATAAGTTTCCTTTAGACAGTTTTATCAGCTATAGTGTGCCCCTTTCCTTTGTAAAAACAGGTTTAGTACAGAGTGTGTCTTGAATATTTCTCAGTCATTTTAATCTGTCTTTCTCTCTTTTCCCTGGCTCTGTTAGCTCCCAGTACTACAAAACAAATCTGGTTGCTTTCTAAAGGACAGTATGCAAAATCCTTCAAACCTGAAGTTTTCTATGTTGTCTTTCAGGCTTAGAATCATCTAGGGAGGGAGCTGCTGACATTTTCCTGCGGAAGTTTCCCACTTAATGACTATAGTATAAGTATGAAATGAGCATTTCATGAAGTTGTGGCACTGTCTACCTGAATAACGTTTAAAGTATGCTATTTGTGAACCTGAAGTCTGTGTGTCTAAAATTAGTGCCTGAGTTCCCTGTTCAGTGGATGGAGACATGTCTCTAAACCAGAAAAGGAACAGCCTTTCTGACCAGCAAAAGTACCTTCTGCAGCTCCAGTGGCATACAACAAGCTCACCTTCCTCTTAAGACTTTGGGTAATTTAGAAGTCTGTACCTACCTTTGAAAGTACACAGAGCAAGGATACACTCTATCCTTGGACTACTTGATAAGGCCATGTAACCATATCCAGTGGACATATTTTTATTTGGCCTAACAAATTAATGATTAGAGAACTCAAGCAGGAAAGAAGAAATTTGATTTCTTGGTTCAACTTTGTTCAAAACAGAACTCTTTTAAGCACACGAACATTGAGTGGATGAACAGAAGCTTCTTGCTTACATTCTCTTTCGAAGGCAAAATGCTGAGTACTGAAGTAAGCCAGATCTTGTGCTTGGGGAGTAATTGAGAAGGCACCACTTTCCTGTGCTGTTGCTCATGTAATCAGGTGAGAAAAAACAGAGACAGAAATCTGCTGCCTGCTTGCAGGAAAGTTTTATTTGTTTGTTTTTCTAAGAGTCGCGGATAAAACATATGCACCTTCCAAGAAACAAGACCTGAAAATCTAAGCTGTTCCAGCACTAGCCAATTGGCGACATTTAGGCACTTCTTCTCTACTCTCTTTTCACATGAGTAGTAGTGCTTGTAGAGTGCTTGTAGACTGAGCTGCACAGTGGGCTGGAGTTGAAGTGAATAATATTTTCCTTCATACTCATGACTTATGAATTAAATAACTGTCTAGTAAGGTGACTTCAATATGTTTGCATTGAAAACTGTGCCTCCCACTTTCCGAATTAGTGCTTTAACCACCTGGATATCTTACGTGAAATAAGTGCTATGGATGTCTGTTGAAAATGGACAAAAGCAAAACTCCCTGTAGAACAGCCCCTCTGCAGATGAATGAAAAATGCTCAAAAAGTGTCATGGGAACTTCCAAGCAAAGCTAGGATGTGCCTAATAAATACTGATGCCCAGAATTTTAGAACATCTTGAAGTTAAGACTTTTAAGATTTCTGGCTGAAACCTAGATGAGTTTTAGGAATTCAAACTCCTATTTGGGAAGGAAGAGGGGCCTTAAGACTACATCTAACTGTCCAGAAACCACTTTTGGCACCAAGGCAAGCTGGCATGAAACAGCCCATATCACTAAAAATATATGTTTTTACCCCTCCAAGGCAGTGTGGCTTCATTCAAATTGCAAAGGGGAATTATTACAAAATTATTGAATTTATTACTATAGATGTTTCATGTGGAACGGATCTCATCCGAAATTATCACAGTTCCATATCTGAGACAATCTTCAGCAAATTACTGTATTTTACCAGCTTATTTTTTGCTCTGTCTTCCTCCACAAATGAATAAATTTCTTCTATGTTTGACTAGTGGAGCCCATGCTCTTTAACTGGTTCTATGGTTATTTGATCAATATTGTTAGAAGAAGTAAGATTTATGTTATCCACAGTGCTTATTTTTTCCAACTTTCCAAGAAGCAGTCATACTAACACACCTCTAACGTTCTGTTACCCTTGGTCATCATTTGCATCTGTTATTGCTGTAAGTGGGAGTTGGATACAGGGATTAAAAACAAGCTATTTCCTTTGGGGACTGATGTTAATACTTCCATTTAACAACAGTGACTCATCACACTTGCTCCAATGTTGTTCACTCACCGTGTGCTAAACTGAAAAATCCGGATCTTCCTTTCATTCCAGCTCACAATTTTAGCAAAATCTCTCTCTGCTCTAAACACTCAATTTTATTCTCTTTCCAGTGCATGAGTTTTGTTAACTTGAATTTTCTCTGTGTCACGAAATATGCCCAACATTTCATGGGCTGTGAAGAGCAAAGACATTTTGACAAGATGCAGACATGACATTACTGAAGCCAAACAGCTTAGCTGTTTTCCAAAAAGTGTTGAACCTTTGTATGAATAGTAAAATTATCTAGAGGATAGAAAAGATTCAGGGAACTTTTATTTGATATACATGTCCTCAGATCTTAAGGTATGAACCAGCTAACTTCCAGCTGCTGAAGGAGAATGAACTTCCCATAGGTAGTATCTGCCACAACAGCCTATTACACCAAGCTGAAACATCTGCTTCCAGCCACTGCTAGACTGAAACACATGCATAGTTGTCTGACAATAATTAACATATTTTGTTGCTTTTACCATTATTAACATTCTTCACAAACATTTCCCACAATTATTCACAGTTTTAACATAGTAAATTTGCCAGTGTCATAACCATTGTTTATTATCATCTTTCATCACATATGTTTGTACAAATGAACGCAAATGAAAAAAGGTGGGAAACAAGTTGGTGTACGCATCTGAGTCAGAAAGTCAATTATAAGAAAGACTTTCAGCCAACAGGAGAAAAAATACATCCAGATAACTCATACAAACTTTTCAAGTCAAGGAACAGTGGCTGAATTCTGGGTTTCTCTGTTTGACTGCCAAATAAAAGCATAGAGATTCAAAGAGTAAGTCCTGTCAAAACTTACTGAGAATCCACTGAAGCTCAAACAGTAAAAATCTCCAGGAAAACTGGAATGCCATTGTATGTTCTTCTCAAAGAAGTCTTTCAGCAAAGCAGGCTGGACGCATGTGCATGATTAATTACAATGACCTGCCACGAGTATCCACACCACCGTGATCCAAAAATGGGAGCAGAAAGGATAGCAAAGCTACAAAACAGGCTATGAAAAAAGTCTGAAGGAAGACAGAAGTGAACAGGGAGCCAGCAAATTAGCTGTCAGGCTGAAGAAAATAAGACAGGAAAAGGAGCAGCTGAACAGGAGACAGAATGTTCAAGGACTCAAGCTGTCATAATAGAATAGCTGGAACAGAAGAGCCTTTTCCTATGGTGGCGATTGCTTCACATCTCTATTTTATGCTGGGATCCTGAGAGAAAAAACAGACTACATGTGTGCCTTCCTTTTTCTTTGTTCAGAAATGCACTGGAGTATGAGGACTCTGATGATGTGAAATCATTTAAGACAAATAAATTAGAAATTACATCAGCAGAGATGCTTGCCAGTGTAGTGCTTTCTAATATGACCTAGCAAGCTGATCGTGTTTTATCCAAGTGTGAACATGCACAGCATTCACCTAGTTTTGAATATCCATTAAAACTGACAGCAGTTTAAAAAAGAGCTCTCCTGACAGGAAACAGGCAAAATTGTCTAAAGCTTTGAACACTGCACTGGGAGGAATGCATTTTGTTCCCAGTTCTGCCAGTGAACTGCTGTTCTTCCTCCATTTGTCAAGTTGCTCAGATCATGGTTGAGTGTAATGAAGTTTCATATAAAAAATAAATATACTATAAACTCAATAAAGAGGCTTGATTACAAAATGCTATTAATTTTAATTAAGGTTGTTTGTATTAAGTAAATGTCAGTTGTTACCATGGACTATTTTTTTCCTCTCAATTAAAAAGGTAAATAGCTTAAGTTACTCGTGCTTCCTACCCTTCTCTTCTCCTAATTAAAAGTGATGTGAAAGCAAAGTTAAAGAAATAAAAATCTAGTGTTGCATTGATTTGCATATTGTTTAGAATAAAATAATTTTGATTGGTAGGTATTTCTGGAAGCTGTCTAGTCCAATACGCTCCTCAAACCAGGGCCAGCTACCAGGGCCTTGCCAAGCGGAGTTTTGACTGTCTCAAGGATGAAGATCCCACAGCCTTTCTAGACAACCTCCTCCAGTGTTTAACCGCTATCACAATGAACATTTTGTACTCATATCCATCTGGAATTTCCCTTGCTGCAGCTTGTGGCTGTTGTCTCCTTTCACTGACCATGTCTAAAAAGAGTTTAAATCTGTCTTCCCCTGCTTAAGTGGCCGAAGATAACACTTAAACATCTCCCATTTTCCTTCTCTTCACTGCAATGAATAAGCCCATCTTTCTTAGACTCTTCTTACACTTTATGCACTGGACCACTATCTGTCTTAGTGGGTGTCTGCTGGGCTCGATCCAGGTTGTTAATATTTCTTTTGTCTTGAAAGGCCCCAAACTGGACCAAATACTCCAAATGTTATTTTGATGAACGCAAGGCAAAAGATAATGTTCACTTCTTTTGACCTGCTAGCTACGCTCTGGCTGATGCAGCCCAGCATGTGGTGGCCCTGCATTGCAAGCATGCACAGATGACTTGTACAACTTGCTATCCCCCAGGATGCCCAAGTCCTTTCTAGAAGAGAAACAGCACTGACTCCAGCATCACCCCAAAGGAGCACAATCTGCAATTAACTACAAGTTAGATTTTAAATTACTGACCACTGTCCTTTGAGACAAAAAAGATCCATCCGTTCAGTCCATAGAGTAATTTTATAGGAATGATATGCGAGATTGCATTAAAGCCTTGCTAAAATCAAGCTAAACAACATCCACTGTAGCAAAGATAAGTCATTTTAGTGCCAGATGAGCCCCAGCAATTTTTCTGCAACATTTTGGATCCAAGCAGTGAAACTGCTAAGACAGCAGCCTGGTCAGCAGAGAAGTGCTGCCTTTCCCCACAGAAGGCAGTTTCTGACAACTGCCACCCATCACTGCTTCTTTGAGACAGAGATTCTACCTTCAGACCAGGCATGGTCAGCTATGACACCTCCCTTGGATAGTCTGGAATGTTTCTTATGGAAGATGAATTCTTATTGACCTGGAACAAAACTTTGTTTCTACAAACTCCATGCTTTGCCTTGGAAAAAATAGTTTTCCTCACTTTTGAGGAGTCTGACAAAAAGGTTTGAGGCAGTACCCAGGGAAGTATGGAGCTTACAGCCATCATCCCTGAAATTGGAATACTATAAGGGTTTTCTTTGAGATATTAATAAACCAGAAATGGATTACAAACATTTTTCTCATTTAGAATGACAAATAACCCCAAGGACTAGAATCTAATATTACAACAGTCCTACTCTTGTATGTTGAAAGAAAACCTTATTTTTTTGCTTCCTTTGCACATCATAAAACATTTTTCTGAAAGGAAAAAAAAATAAATAAAAGAGGCATAAAAGAGATGTTGAAAGATGTCAACAAATTCAGTTCAGAATTTGTTAAAATGTTTAATGTTAGGGAACACTGGGCTTTTCTGGAATTCTCTACCAAGTGAAGACCTCATTAATCTTTGATTATAATAGATCATTGCACTTGAAGGAAAATTCCCAGTCATTATTTAGACCTCAGCAAGTAAGTCAGCTGAGCAAAGCTGAGACTGTGTATCCGTCATCACGTGTGCAATCATCTTGCACTTCTACATGCCACAGTTACTATTCATTATGGATTTTAATTTTTTTCTGTAACAAGGAGAAAAACCATCACCTAAGACAGCATGTCCTAGGATTTTGGTGAAATCCCTAACTTTTCCTTTGTAATCTCAGCATCCTATTTTCTCTTTTCAGAGAAGGGAGGAATTGTGAGAAACTCCATTATATTGCACTTATGTGAGGATGGAAATGACCATTCTCCTCTCAGAAATGGAGTTACTCATCATGCTAGGATATATTAAGATCTTAAATTTGCAACTAAGACACATAAGTATCTGTCAGTGTGACAGGCTAAGTTCCAATTATAGTGTATGGAGTTCTAATGCATGCTGTCAGTGGAGTCCAGAAAGCACTTCAGTTCTCCCTCTATTAAATGCATAGGGGCTGATTCAGTTTATCAGAGGGATCCAGTGCCATTTGTAAGATGCTAGGATCTCCTCTTTGACACCTTGCAGCCATCTGGTAGGGTACAGACATCTCTGAGTTCCTGTACCTTCCATGTCATTCTGCTGTGGATGTCTGGATCAGCCTATGGCATCTTAGATGGCACTCAGGAACAACTGTGCTGATGGGCTGGCTAAATAAATAATCCTCAAGTACTCAGAAATCACATTGAACCATATTTTCATTGCCTGCAGTGGAAGTATAAGCACTTAAAATGCATGTAGGTATCTACCCTCAAGCATTTAAATGGAGGTGTCTTTAGTGTCATCAGTGCCTGGGCTACCCTAGTGCAAAGTGGCAGAATGGCACTGCAAACATTACCTGTGCTAGTGAGGCACCAGTGACAGTGGCTTTAGCCACCTTCCGCTAACAAGAGTGGTTCTAAAAATAGGCTTACTGCAGAATCACTGAGCAATTTTAAAGAAATCATCTGGGGAATAATACAATGCAAATTCAGCAAGAATGAATGTCAAGTTCTGCACATAAGTAAGAACAATCAGCTGTACAATGACAGGATGAATAATTATGGTCTCTGGTGTGACAAAAAAGGGTCTCTGAACTACAGTGAGTCACAAGTTGAAAATGATTCAATATTAGACTGTTACAAAAAAAAACCAGAACATACCATACTGAGATAGATAAACAATAGTTTTGTTTGCAAAACACGTGAAGTAACTCTTTCATTCTACTTGTCAGCAGTATGACCTCAGGGGGAGTACTGTGACCATTTTTGGGCAGTGCAGATCAAGAAGAATGTGGGTCGGTTCAAACAAGCAACAAGAATGACTGAAGGTTTTAAAAACATGGCCCATAAAGAAATGTTGAAGGAATTAAGATTGGGTAATCTAGATAGGGCTGAGGGGAGAAAACCTGGCATGACTTAAACTTTTCTGCCTCTGAGAGGAACAAAAGCGATAAGTAGGAGAGAGAGACACAAGGACATTTCTGGTGCTGACTCCTACTAAAGATTTTTGGCCACTATGATTTATTTCTCCCATGTGTGTGCATCAGGAGCAGGGCCCATGCAGCCAGTTCGTCCATCACTACTGCTTAGCTCACCCTCATGAGCTAGACTTTTGGCAAGAGAAGGCCCTCTGGAAACATGCAGCTACTGCCAAATACTGAGGATTGTCCAATCCTGTAACCCTTTTTCCTCTGGATATCAGCTTGCATTTGTACAAAGAGTGTTTACACCACAGGAAGAGCCGCCTGAGTCAGAAACAGGCAAGCTACACAAATCATTTCATGAAGAAGCTTGACCATCTCTCTGTTTCCTTAAAGGCAGAAACAGAGTGCATCTATCAGCTGAGATTTAAATGGTGCTGTGGAGTTGTACACAAAATGTACTGCTGTTTAAAAGAAGAAAAAAAGAAAAAAGAAAAGGGAAATCCATGAATTAAAATCTGATGTCAGGGAGTAGCAAGGGCTAGCTGCTGCCTAAGGACATGAGGACTGAAGGTGATCCAGTGCAAGCCCTGTCCTCACCAAGAGCATAGAGTCCCACGAGGGCTGAGCATGGCGAGCAGAGCTGGGGGCTAGAAGCAGGGTCCACCAACAGCCGCAGGTCCAGGTCCATAGTCAAAGCTGGGGATCCCATCAGGAGCAAAAGATGGGGCCAGAGAAGTGACTGCAAATAGATGCAATTGCAAAATAGTTTGAGTAGTGACAGGGAGCCCCAGGCAGAGCTTAAATGGGGTCCTGGGCCTAGAGGCAGGGATGGGGGAGGCCCAGGCAGGGCTGGGCAGGGCTAGCAGGGTCTGTTGGTGCTCTCAGGGCCCTAGAAAATTTTAAATGAACAAAAAATAACATACTCTTGATTTAGCACACACCTGACTGATTTCAAGGTTATCTGTATTAAAAACATAATTGGTTCCACATAGCATTTTGAAGTCCTGAAGATGACAGAAAAAAATCAATAAACACAATGATTCGTTTACTACTATTGAGTTCAAATATAGACAATTCTACCAAGAGCAAAATGTTAGATGTATACGCTGGTAAATATGGTCTGAAGGAAAGATTTTTAGTCTTGGTTTAAGCTGGAAGGTTTGAGTTTCCCAGAATTACAGTTTGAGTTGGTGGCAGAACCAATTGTGCCAAAATCTTTTTTAACAGTTATGTGGTTTTGCAAAAATCCCATGAAATCTCCTGAGAATTGTTTTTTGAGAAGCAGGCTGCATTTCAAATGGGAGTCAGGCTCTTCCAGCTTTGGGATCTTACTGAAAACCATAAGTAGTCAGAGATGTTGAAGTTGGGAATTCAAATGTTTCCCCGCCCTTCTTGGCCACAGATTAAATGAGTTGGATGTGACATCCTAGCTTCGATCCATCTGTTCTTTCAGGCACATTCAGATGTGCAGCTCATTTAACTGACAGCAAATTCTCAGAATAATTTGTATTACTTGCATTCTGCAATAGCATCAGTGTCCTTCTCTGCTTCACTCACAGACACAAACTTAGCTATTCATCATGTGCTCCTCACCTCATTGTAGTATGAGACAGCTGTGCTCTCATGGGTTGCTTTAGACCATTTGGCTGCAAAAGCTGGCTGGCAATACTGTACAGCTGTAACCTTGGCCTGCTAACTTTCTAATGAAAGCCATGCCACTGTGGGTACCAAAGGGAAAAATATACCAGTCAGTCACTCCTTTGATTTTTTTTCACAGTTAGTCAAGCTGACTGAATAGCCAAGAGCACAAGAAGATCTACAGTACTTTGGGTTACAGCTTTTGATTATTTGAAACAAAAGTTCTATGAACAATTAGCGAAGAAACTCTGCTAAAATAATTCTTAGAGTACTGCCTTACTGGGAGGTGGTTTCATTCCTTAAACTGGTTTCTTTTTTGTACACACACACACACACACATTCAATAAAAAAGCCTTGAGCAGTGAGGAATGTCTGGCATTTCTGCTGTCAGTGTGCATGTACATTGGAGTGCGATATTTTTAGAAGCCCATCACATCCAAGTACGCATGAATTCTCACGTAACCTCATAGTGCAAACAGCTCACAGAGTCATGGATGTGAGGGCTTATCAGATTAAGCACACAACTTGGTTCCTGCTAAGCATCCAGCAAATACTGAAGATGTGAAGTTTTCCACACAAACAGACACTGCATGTTCCAATCCAGGGGCAAACTATGTTGTAAGAGAAGCAGGAAATGCTATGGTAGCCTGGGTATGGCATGGCTCTGCAGAGCAGAGCAAAAATTCATTAGCCTGGAAACTACATGTGGAAAGCTGGATGTTCAGTGCAGTTTAGAAAGACACATGTCTTTTGTAAGTGTATCTAAGAAGGTGTTCCTTAGGGGAAATTTTCTGTAAATAGCAGATTTCTGCTGGGTCTACTGTAGTTTCCTGATCCACACCTAGAATTAAAGCATTATTTCTTCTCTCTTAGCTGGACCATCTGACACACAGCCTTGAAGTGCCTTCACAGAAGGAGAAAGACAGGGTCAGCTTTACAAAGAGTGCTCAGGGAAGGTCAGCTTCAGAGGATGTCCAGTTTGAGACATACAGTTATTCGCATAACAAGGTGAATGTCAGAAAAAGGGGCAAGTTTGGCCTAGAATCTTTCTGGAGCTTTTAGATTTCCCTTTATTTCCGAAAGGATAACAGTACTATTTATTACAATGCCAAAGCCTAGCAAATACAGGGAAAACATTTAAAAAAATATCCCAGTGCTAGGGATAGAGGTTTTACTGGTTGAGCCATAGAACAATTTTACAGTAATCTTGCACTGGAAGAGGGCACTTTTTTAAAGACAGGGTAAGAGTCTCTAAATGGCTAAGTTACTTTACATCCTTGAAATATTGTAGGTCAAACAGAGAACAGTTTAAAGAGCCTTGCATCTTTGCCCTAGCACTGAAACATCCAAAATCACTTGACATATAAATGATTAGGTGGACTGAAAAATAAACAGGATAATATTCCACAGAGTACTTTTGAAAAAACTGGGTTTTTTGCAGTAAAATGAGGCAGAAATAAATGTGAACCTTGGGTCAAGTATTTATTTTTTTTTTTTTCATTAAAATGCTTAATCAGACTTTAAGTATCTAATTTAATCACCAAAGCTTGGGCCTAAAGCCATTTGCTGAGTGAAATCAAAGTTTAGAATATAAATACAACATTCCTGCATAATGCAGCTTTGATCTAATAACTAGAAAGGATAACAAGGAAGGATTTTTGTTCTGTTACTCCCAGAACACAAACGAAATGGCCTTTGTGTTAACTTTCTCTAATCTTGATTACATCTGTAATTCTTGTATGCCTAAGAGGGCAAGACAAAAGTAATTATAATTGTGCTAGTTTAAGGGCAATCTCTGCTTTTGGATCTAGATATTTTTAAATGGGTTGAAGTGACTTATTTGTTTTTTTCCTTTTTTTAAAAAAAAAAAAAAAGTTTTTTATAAAGGGAGAATGAAGAAATGGAAAAAATAAATGAGCTAATGAGATGGCTAGTGCTACTTATTGTTTCTTACTAACTTGTCCAGAATTCAGAAACCATTTTTCCTTGAGAGAGGAGATAAAGTCTTAAATAAATAGAGATAGCATGTTGTCACGCCACTGGAATTGTGCAGGCTTGTAGAGTAGCCTGCGAAAACACTGCGGAAGAATATGCTGAATATCTTTGTAGTCCCTATGGTAACCACAGGAGCAATAAGTTGTTCTGAGGACAAGTGGAAAAAAATGCTATGAGAAAAACAGACCTTTCCTGACTACAGCAAGGAAAAGGCATGATCTCTGCAGCTTCCTAGCAATAACGTACACTGTGATTATAACGTTAAGTATGCAAACAGAGATCCAAGTGTCACAAAGGGGATGAAAAATAAAGAGCTGGCCCAAGGTTCTGCGGTTTTATGATGGGGCTTGAGGTACAGAGGTAACTTGCAGACTGTAATTAATATTTCCCTGCTGCTGCCAAGGCTTCCACAGACTAACCTCTCCTCTTTCAGGGCTCCTAATTGGATATCCTCTGAACAAAGTCCCATTGCTCTAAGTAATAGAATGATCACAATAAAATTACCACATAGTAGCAGTTCTCCAAGTAGTTCCTAAGCACTGTAGGTGGCTCTGCTGCTATTTCATTTCCTAAATTCTCGCCTTCTCATATGACCATCTGTGCATTTCGCCCAGTGCCCAACATCAATCATCTCCAGAGGTGCATCCAAGGCACAAGCAGGATTTCCTTACTCCAGGACAGAAATACTTATGAATTGTTCATAATTTAATGTATAAAAGATCAGGTTGGTATACTGAAGACAGGGAATCATGCTGTTTCTGCTGGAGAGATCTCAGAGAGCAGGAAGGAAATGTTGCTGAGGAACAAAGGGGAAAGGAAGAGGATCAGGAGCATGAATGTTCCACAGAGAATTGGAGGAACTAGCTGGGGAAGATGAACACCTGGCATAGTAATTGAAGTTCATATGATTTTACATTTGAACATCATATCTGTACCAAGCATTTAAACCCAGGTATGTTAAATACAGTTTCTAAAAACATGTATCTATAATCCAAACTATATAAAAATGACACTAGCATACAACAATATATTAATAAGTGTAATAATGAACAGCTTCTCAGGGAACTAAAACACAGGAACTGTGATTCTGCAGGAGTCCAACTGCAAAGCAGCTAGTAGAGCAAACTATTACATAGGAAAATACCAGCAGTTCATAGTAGCCAGATAACTGTTATACCAAATTTTAATCATTGTCTAAATAACTAATTGAACACTCCACAACACTCAAACTAGCAAAATAGTCTTTTCTACTAATGCATGATTGCTTTAAAGTATTTAATTACATCTCACTCTGAAGGTCGAAGAGCTTTCTCCTGCAGCTCACTAGAGCAATGACTGCCACTGAAAGGGACCCTTCAAGTTATGCCTCTGATCTAGGAAACACTTGCTCTAAACACAAATTTAGAAATTCTTCACCTCATCTTTCTCAGCAACCCTTGCCCCTTGACATATCTCTCTCCCACTACTTGAAAAGGAGGATGAAAATATTCAACACATTTAGTTTGTTAAATAGAGAAAATATATTCTTCCTTCTTGTATAACATTTCCAGAATTTCAGCAACAGATATAAGTCAACAACTGAAACCTCTGAAGCCAGAAGGGTTGCAAATTCCCTTCCTCCTGACCTAGGTGAGGTAAACTGTTGTCGAGGCAGTTTTTGACTGATATTTCTTAAGCTGAAATACATGTGCATGTGCTCCACAGCACGAATGGAATATGCTGGACGTGGATCCAGGACACATGGAACCCACCATATATGCGATGTACAAACTGACCTCTCTGAGAGGAAGGGTACATTTGCAATATGTCTGGTCTGCCCAAAACATGGGCTCTCAGTGAATCGTGCACATAACACACTAATCCAGCAGTCCCAATACACGTAGTGCACTACTGGTCTCCATCATAGTAGATACGGTTAGTGGCTAACATAGAATGTCCTGAGTTGGAAGGGACCCACAAGGATCACCAAGTCCAACTCCTGCCCTGGCATATGACAACTCTAGTTGTTGAGCAGAAACTTGTGCATGCTCTGCAGCCTGGGATGCAGACAGCTGCATCTTCCCTCCCAAGCTCAATTTGGGTGGCTGCATCAGTTCTTGCAGCCAGAGGGACCGTGAGGGACACTGAAGGCACTGCTCTTCTATGGGTGGATACCATGCCTCCTACTATACTTAGCTCCTTGCTAGCTGCTTCACCCGTTTGTGGGCCCTGGTCACTGTGCTCTTGGTCACCTGCACTCCCTGGGGGCCATTTATATCTCCTGGCAAACCCCCCGCCATGTCAGCTTCTTGTGTGTGATCAGACGGTTTCTGGGCGGTCTCTCTGCTTGTCTGCGGCTTTGCCTGGCACCAGGTCTGCCCCTCTAGTCTTCTTGATCCAAGACAAATTGTTCTCACAGATCTCCATAATCATCAAATTCTATTCAGATAAAATTTTCAAGTAAAAAAAGGACACACTCAGGACATGACCATGACCATTTGGTAAAGAACTCTACTTCTGGCGAATATTAACAGCCTGTACCAATTTGCTCTCCAAATCCAGAAACTGTATTTTTCATCTCTTATACCACATGAAGCAGAAATTTTTGGTTATTTTTGTTGTAGTCATTCTCATCTTGAAGCAGGAACTCCAATCCTCTATGTTTCATTTTGCTGCGTTTGTTTAGTTGCCAATACCCCTTCTCTTTCATTGCAGAAATCAAATCTCAGAAAGGTCATGGCCGTGAAAGAACACAGCAGCAGCAGGAAGAAGATGGATGGAAGATCCAGTCTTGACAAAGCTTCAAAGCAAAAATCTGTGCACTTTTGTCACCCTTTTATCTCCCTTCCTCTTTATCAAAATTCATATCTTGTTACTCTTAGCAGGATGCTCCAGGGCATCCTAAATAGCGTGAGGTCTGTCAGCGTACTTTATAAAATCAATGAAAGTCCCTAGGTCTGTAGGATCATGGGGGAATGAATAGTGTCACTTCAATCGCATGGACACATAATTAATCAGACAGTAAACGAGTGCTGAACTCACAAAGTTGTACTCCTTCTCCAGTTACACTGGACTTTATCACTTTTAACAAACTGTTGGGACAGCATGACAAAAGCAGAAAAAGAGCAAGGTCTCTGGATTATGACAGCTCACTGCTAATCAATATGTGAACTGCAAATATTGATAACATCCTGGACTGGAAAACCAGTTCAGGCATCCAAGTGAAGAGCCATTTTCCATTCTTGGGTGTGCAGCGGGAGAGCCTTCAGGAAGCTGTCCACAGGCCACACACTTCCCAGTCAAAAATAGGTGAGGAACTCATGAAAAATATACATAAGAGAAAAAAAATACAAAAAGACAGAAAAGAGGTCAGAATAAAACAGAAATTGGAAACAGGCGTAAGTTAAAAACAAGAAATAGTCCAAATAGAGACAGGCTGGCATCAGTTGAAGCTATAGGACTTAAAATAGTTTAGATAGTCACCTTTAAAGAGAAGTCATAAAAATGCCTTGCCTGTATCAACAACTTAAGTCCTACTATACAATAAATTCTCTGTTTCTCTTTCTTTGCCATTTTCTCTGTTTTCTCATGCATCTTGTCAATTCCCTCAGGTCCTATCCCTCACATATAACTTTCCTCATGTTCAGAAATGATTATATAGACCACTTAAAACCATATATATTTTTTTTTAATTATACTGTTCTGGATCTTTGACAAGGGGTGAAGTTTTTAAATACTAAGTTAATATATCACAAGTATTTGACACAACAATTTTTACTGTATTATGGCTCAAAATAATAACAAGGCAATCAAAAGTATAAACATATCTGAAGAGATAAAAATGCTTAAACATCGCCACCTATTAAGATGAACAAATAAGAAAAACTAGCATATGAAAATAAAGTTAGTATATTAAAACAGCCCAATATCTTTAAGAGTAACTGTTCTGTTCTTTAAATGAGGACTAATGTTGTTGAAAATTCTTTAAAAAGAACTTTTATAAAATACTCCATCACAGAAAACATGAATGGTGTTGGCTGTGTCCCAGGTAGACCAAGCTAAAATATCCACCGTGAGGTCGTAATGATTGTCCGGGACCTCCTTGAAAATGTGAATTTTGTCACAAGGAGGATTTTCCTGATGAAATAATGTATAAATAGCTTCAATAAAGTAAGCAAGGGAGTTAATTCTGGAAGAAGGGATGTGCTTTGAGTTTTTGGGAACGTGCTCTCTTCTCATATATCTTTCACTGACAATTTAAATCAGTGGATACTAGAACTCAAACCACCAGAAAAAAGTAAAACCTGGGACTGGTGACTTATTACCTCATTCCCAGTTATAGATCTTGGGCTGCCAGGAACCTCCTCTGTCCCTTTTTGGCTCAGCACAGTCCACTGTTCAACCCATCTGTCCACCCTGTTGCCTTCCTACCCCTTTGCTCACATGTATAGGGGAAAAATCTAGCTACAGCTAACTTGCTTAGAAAAGATAACTTGTTCCAAGCTGTTATGTTTCTCTAGTGAATATCGGATGAATTCATAATTGTGAGAACTCTTGAAACATTTCCAGCTTTACACAATATGTTTGTTTTAGGGCTCTGGTGATGGCTGTAATGTGTGTGTCTGCTGAGATTTGGAACAGATGCATTGTTTTCCTCAGCCACCTGGAAGAAAGTAAAATATTGAGAAAAGCTGGTTCATAAGGACTCCCTGGTGTCCACAAACTGGTCTGGTTAGTAAGAGAGAAAATATTTCTGATTTTTTTCAACTGCAAAACCAATGCCTAAATGTGTAATTGTTGCTTTCTTTGAAGGAAATAAAAATGTCAAGAGACTTGCAAGGTTTGAAATTAACACACAGTAGTTTGCGTAGTGTTCTCTTTTGGGGAACACAAAGGATTTGGGAATGTGTTTTCAGACCTGTTCTTACAAACCTGAAATTGAAGAGACCAAAAACCTCAAAACTGTGTGCAATGTGACAGCTTTAGCAGGAGTTAGAGGACATTCAGAAGATTATTTTAAGTTCTTAAATTCTTTTACTGAGGAAAAGACACACTTGAAGTATACACTTGAGGTTGTGAGCAAAAGACCTCCGCAAAAAAAGTGGCCAAGTTCAAATGGCAGCCCAGAAAATGGGTTTTTATCCAGAGAGAAGGTGTTCAGCTTGCTGCAAATGTCCTTGAAATTAACAGGCAAACTCCTTCCCATACGGAAACATCACCTGCCATGTAATTCATTGAAGTTTTCCTTTGCTTCCACTCAATAGAATTAAATGTCATGAAACAGCTTGCAGTCCCCATTCCCTCTTTTGAAAGACAGGCATCTGATTTCATCTTTAGGCTGAAAAAAGGAAGCCTGTCCCCTACCACCCTGAGCCTGTGAGCAGACTGAGTGGACTTCATCTGCCAGTGGTGATTTACTAGTTGGAGCAGAGCCTCAGACGGGCATCAGGAGTCCCTTGAGGTGATCCTGCTAAGCTGCAGAGGAATCACAGGGCTTGATGTGCTATTCTATTCACAAGTAAGTCATTGCATGACCTCAGAGAGGCCATGCTGGCCTCCATAAAAAGAAATGCCAAAGCTGGCTCAATATGGAGCTTCTCTTACATAACTATCATTTCTTAACAACTCTGTATAATGAATCTTCCTATATGCAGAGGCCACAGGTGGTTACAGGTCAGTCTACAGAAGCTTTGTATTTAGTTCAAACCTTTAAAGCATACCTATAGTGTCTCTCAGTTTTGCACATGCTATAGCATATAGATCAGAAGCCCCAGATCCCTCTTCCAAAGAACTGCTCTCCAGAATCTCATCCTCCAGTCTGTATGTACAGCCAGGGTTGCTGTGTCCCAGGTGCAAAATTCGGCACTTGCCCTTGGTGAACTTCATGGGGTTGGTGGTTGCCCAGTTCTCCAGCTTGTCCATATCCCTTTGCAGGTCCTCTCTGTCCTCGATAGTGTCAAGAGCTCCCCCCAGTTTTGTGTCATTGGTAGACTTACTTAAATTCCCTCAGTCATTGATAAAGACATTGAAGAGGTCTGGCCCTAAGATGGATCCCTGTGGAACCTGCCAGTGACTGGTGGCCAGCCTGACATAACCCCAGTTACTATAACACTTTGTTTGTATTTAGATAATCTTCTAAAAGAGAGAACTGTCTGTCCAGCTGTGTTTGCAGGCTTTACAACCCTGAATCTGCCTCTCCTTTACATGCTGCAGCTCAGTTCCAAGACATACGCACTGGGATTTCCAAAGAACGAGGTTTTAGCCCTATGTCTTCTACTGAAATTATTTCTTTGGAACTATGACATTTCCAGGAAAACAATTGTCACCTATTGTCAAGAGAATATCAAGTTTAGCTGAATTTTTCTTTTGTCTCCGCACTTTGGAGACTGAATGGCACTGATTAAAATATGATTTTGTAATAGATTTTTATGCATCACTAACAAAATTCTTGCATTGTTCTTGTGTGCTGGCTATTGCATAAGATCAATTCTTCGCCACAGTCAATTCATCTCATCTTTGAAATACCATGACATTTACATAGCAAATGCTGTGTAAATCAATGTGAAAGTAGTTGGCATTTCTTAAAAAAAAACAAAACAAAAAACAAAACAACAACTCAGTAAAATGTTTATTTTTCAAGCCTGCCCTCTTCTAAGTGAGCCAGAATATAAAGACACTCTGTTATAATACTAGGAAAATAAAATAATGTATACATTCCTCTCTCTTCACCCCCAAAAAATTAAATCCTCGTTATTTAGCAATGTATAATTAGCTACATCTGTGAAGCTGCATTGCTGCATTTGAAAATCCCATAAGTCCTAGTGCAATTTCTAACAGATGTATCGCTGCTCTTACACAAAGGGGAATAACGGTTCGATCAGCTCTTCAGCCCACTAACCACAAGAAGTATATCAAGATATATATCCCACATCTGGTGATGATATAATGTCCCAGTTTGTTTTCCAGCATTTTACATGGACCTAGGGCTAGGTCTGGCTGTGAAGCTCAGCAGAGAGCTACACTACAGTTCACTTATTGCCTTTTCAGAAGTGCTATGAAACATTTCCTTGAAATGATAATGCATTTACAAAGTCTATTATTTAGTGAGCCATTTGTCATCCTTGTAATGTGGAAATAATCCAGGTATCAGGTTTACAGGAAATGTCTGCTTATGTTAGACTCAAAATTGCTCTGCTGGGTCTTGTTGACATGCTTGATTTTACCAACTAAGCCCAACTTGGAGCCAATGTGGGAGTGAGATGAGCAGATTTGGATAAAAAGCTAATGGGAGTATAAAGACCAAGATAAGGAGTTAAGGATGGAAGGAGAGGGAAAAGAACTAGTAACCAAGGCGACAGAGAAGGCAAGCTGAAGGGTGCACTAGAGAAGTGACAGCAGAGCTAGATCCAAATAGGGATTGTCAGCTAATGGGGGAATTACATAGAATTGTAGTCTTCAAGGAGCTCATGCCACTTATCTCAGGCATCATCTAGCTCACTGGCTTTTAATTGTCTAAAAATTGCCACCCTTTACAACTGTTTTGCCTGATTGTGCCAACTGTTTGGAAAGCACTGGTTGGAATGAGCTGAAAGTATGCAGGTTCTTTCTAACAAAACAGTCAAGTTTGCAGGTGTGGAACCTGCCATTGATTTATTTACTATCACACAGAGCCTCATCATCCCGATCCCTGGGGGTCAGCTGCGTGTTGGCATCATTGCCCTGGCTTACAATCAGCTATTCTTGCATTTGTTCTCAAGTCACTATAGTGACAGTACTACTACTATTGCTGTGAATTTTCTCTGCCTTCATTCCACGAACATTTAATATTAGAGAACACCTAGTTCTCAGCCTCTCAAGTACTCCTCTGCCACTTTACAAGTCATCAAATTACAGTAAAAGCACTAAAAAAAAAAAAATCTCAGTACAGTTTTAAATTAAGTGTCAGCAAGTATCTGAAAATTAGCAGTAGCATGCGTTTTCTCAGTTACATATAAAGGAAAATGTGAATTCACAGCAGTTTTGTTTTAAAAGCATGGCTAAAGCACTTTTCCTTGGTACAAGGAATAGTGCTTTGGACTCCATGGCAAATGGAATATTAAGTCCAGACGGGTGATATTTGATACGCAATCTTATTCTCAGGGTGTCCCTTTGGGTTAGTGTAGGTTGCTCACTGTTCAGCATATTCTTTATCATACATCCCATTTCCAGTTTCTTAACTCTCATTATGCATGATATTAAGCTTAATATCCAACACTTAGATTTCAGACTCTTTTGCAGGATCTGAGTACATCAAAGATAAATATTTATTTAAGGAAGTTCCACCATTCTAAGACAGTTACTTCTTAATATTTTCAAATGTTTAGCCAGCTGGTGAGCTGTTCTTCCTATTAGGGATATAGTTTAATAAAAATTTACTTTTGATGTAACAACATCGAGCAATTAATGGTGGTACAGAAAATCAGCCATTTTGTAACAAGATCACTGGTAATTCTCAAACGAATTTTAGTTAAAACCAACCAGGCAAATGAGGTAACAAATTCAAAGACTGGCAGAGAGTAAGAGCATATCTAGTAAATGTCCTGCTTCACTTTAACTCTGCTCAACTTTTTATAGGGAAAATTCTAATAGAACCACCTAAATGGAATGAAAGCTGTCAGCCCCTGTTGAGGGACGGGAATGAAAATATAATTCATGCCTATAATGATATAGGTAACTTCAGTCACAAGAATTTGAATTCAGCCGTGGAATCCTGCTCTTCATCAGGTGTATTTACGAAAGGGGCATCTCTACAACTTTATCAAAATGCCTGTGATGCAGAACTTGAAAGAAATAAACTCCCTACTGGAGAAGATTGGACATTGCATGTCTGCAGAAGCTCTAGTTTGTTGAATAATGGAAGAGTGCCTCATCTGACCCCATGTCTGCCTGGGAAAATCTAAGGGAGGGAGGGATGACAGTAGGTTGTGAATTCAAAATTTTCCAGACAAATTCAGGCTTAAAGTTGTCTGAAAGAACATAAATTCTGACAAAAGATGGTCTTGAATACTCATTCAACATCTCAGAAAGTGAAACTGATAAAAACTTAATTCTACCTGCTAGTCGTGTCAATATGCTTGTGTATATCTCGTCTGACAATTACGACTTTAAGTTCACTGGGGTTCAGTGAAATTCTGGGATGTTCTACGATTATTTTCAAACTATATTAACTGACATTTTTTCTTCAGTTTAATCTTGGGTGACTAATCTGAAGTTCAAGTGATTTCAGGATTTATTTTTACGGGTATAAGCTATCTGACTGGAATTAGATATGCGTATATACGGTCTCACTGTTACTGATTCTCCAGATGCTTAATTCTATGTACATGAAAGGAAGGGAGGAAGGACAGTGAATGTCACTTCTAACCCTTAATTTCCCCTGCAAAGCAGCTGGTGGGAAATGACAGGCACAACAATGGCATTATCAGCCACTCTCAGATTTAGAATACTTCTGTGATAATCAGATCATCTAAGACTCACTTTCCCCTTCTAGTTAAAAGTTCACAGAGATGTCGTGAAAGGCAGATTTGTCTTCATTTGGTCAAACAAATGCCTGTTCAAAATAAAGGCAAGGATAGTAAAAATTAAAAACAAACAGGAAAAGGAAATAATAGAGCAGGCAGAACAACAGAAAGCTTTATCGGAGAGACAGCAGACCACCAGTGAGATTCAGAAGAGCTTAAGACTTTACAGAGGCCTGCGTTATTGTGTCTCTTGTACAGATGGGAGACTTACACATTGATAGATTACATGAATTGCCCAAGCATGCTGAAAGCTAATCCAAGAGTAAAACCATCCTGTTTCTTATCTTCAGGGCCATCCTGCCTTCAATTAACTGTTCGAGGTTCAGCCAGACGATGGTTAAGAGATGATTTTCCCTCTTTCTGGCTTGGTCTAGATTATTTTTTAGGATCAAGATGACAAACAGTATCAATGTAGAATCCAGCAACTCTGGAGACAGGAGGGCCAGCAGCTCTGTTAGCCATGCATCCCTTCCAACCATCCAGCGATCCAGATGGTTTCTTTAGAACTCTTATGATAAACAATCTCTACAAACACATTGCAGCCAAACCCTTTTAAATTACTCATTCGAAACACAACCCATTTTGATGTGTTCAACAGTAAAACTTACTCCCAAATTCTATTTAACTGCTTGGGCTAACAGTTTGACTGGAAGAGCTGAAAACTTTTTTCTCTCTTTCTTATTCTACTTTGTGCAATTAATTCTAACTTTGACATTACTTACTTAAAAAAAAAAAGTTTGATTTTCGTTACATCACTTATATAAAACACATGAAATACAGGATATTGTACACAGACTGCAGAGTACTTCCAAACAGCCCATTTCCACTTCTCAGTACACAGGTCTGTGCTGCCTTCAGGCCAGGGAATAGAATAGGCAGCTACTGAAAAGCAATATGTAAAAAACGTGTAAAAAATATTAAGCTAATGTCAGATATTGGGAACTTACTCCTAATTGGGATAACACTGTCATGTCAATTTCATTAGCAAAGGAGTATACAATTTAGTAACACAGTAATAGCAGTTTATCGTCTAAAAAAAAAAAACGCCCAAAACATTTCAAATACTGCAGATGGTTCTTACACCATGATATCCCTTTCACAAGGAAGGGAACTTTCTAGATACTGATGAATAAATCAGCATAAAAATAAAAGCAGGTATGATGTGTTTAGTCATGCTGCAATTCTTGCAAATAAGCAATTTATTATTTATGTATTTTTGTGCACCCTGTACTGAATTTTGTGGAAATTTTACCATGAACCGAACAGATGAATCTTTTCAGTTTACTTCAGGGATCATTCCATGCTTTGAGGAATTGAACAGATTTACCTAATGCTCAATAACCCTTTTTCTCTTCCAAAACTGCGTTCTGTTTAAAACACCTCAAACAACCCTTTCATTCTATTATAAATATTTTCTTCAGAATAATTTGGTCGTTCCATGATGGCTGTTTGGCAAAAGCTCTTTCAACCTCCATTATGAAACCAGTCCCTGTGGTACCATAAATGTTGTTTTTCACTTAGATAACCCCCTTTGACAGAATGCTTTGGAGAGGACTTCAGATCCTTTTTCAGGTGCAGGGTCACCAGTGCCAAGTAACAGAGAGGCATGCAGACTAGTCATCACTAGACCGGCATAAGAAACACAACATGAATTGTAGAAATAAGTACGTGTAATCACTACAGTCACAGAAGACTTTAACGCATCATAATATAAAATATTTAATAATTTAAAAAAAATATGCGTAATAAAGCAATGTCCTATTCAGTGAAAATTTCTTTCCTGCCTACAGCTGGAAATTCACGTATTCCACAGAGATATTTTAACTAATTGGCTCTCAAGTTTAGAAGACAAAAGGGAAGTATGGTTTTTCTGCATGATTGCCAGAGATTTTCTTCAGAGCTTGAGAGAGAAATGTATTCATGTAAGTCATGACCCTGTGCATGCTTCCTCAGTGTGCTGTGCCAAGACTGATGTAACAAGCTTTGGGAATCTTCACTGAAGACCAAAATGTGCTAACTGAGATTTGAGATAGCAGCCATCATCCTGACAGCCTGGCAACCTGCCCAGGAGAATTCACTCTATCTGTTGGTAGGGTTACGCATATTCTCTGAAGAATGAATTCTCTTGAATTCTGGCCAAAGCCACTTAAATTTGTTTTTACACAGATTTCAATTTCATTTGTAGCATGGCACTCACAGGGATGGACCTTCTTTAATAAAAATGACCCAGAAAAAATAAACTCTAGGATAATATCACCAAGGCTTTTATTGTAAACTGACAAACTGATGGTCTCCTGTGAAAGGAATACTGTTGGTGAAACCCTGTCCTTAAACTGTAGTCACATCCTATCACCAGCAATCTAATTAGGAAAGATTTGTAAATAAATTGGTAATGAATGTTCCTTGGGATACTTCCGTTTTCAGGAACTGCAACTGTAACTTTTCTGTTTATTCAGTTCTGTAGTACTGAGCACACGCGCAAACAAGCCAGAGTCAGGACACCAGCCTGGGCTGCTGCAGAGGACGGGATTTCTTAATAAAAATATATCGTTCAGTGTTGTCGTACCAACCTGTAGTAGACCGACATTACTGAAACTGCCTGATCATGTATTTTAGACACCAAATTCCTTCTTCCTCTTAACACGCAAAATCCCAAACTACAGCAAAATTATATTATTTGGGGTGAAATCTTGGCCTTCCAGGACTGACCATACAGTGTTGATAACACTACCTCATCTGCCTAGTGGAGAAATTTTTCCAGACCTGTTTTTTTATAATACCCCTTGTTAAAAGAATTTCATGGAATTTCAGGATGAAAAAAACCCACATGTCTGGATGAAGATAGGAAGGTGAAACAGAAAAACAATGGTGTATTTAGGGAAGTAGTTTCTACAGTACTTTTGCTACATCATATCTAATTAAAATCTTAAATCATGAGTGCTTAAATTTTCCATAGGAAAATTAGAGAACATGATTTTAAACCAGCTGAAACAAGCTGGCACTGTGATTGCTGTTAGCTTTCTTTAGACCAGACTTACTGTCTCGTTTGCTTTGCAAGAATCAGTGAAAGTGACACTATATAATTTTCTGCAAAGACTGGGATGAACACTCTAGTTTTTCTTGTAGTAATAAGCAGTCAACCACTCAGTGTTTGGTTTATGAAATAAATGTATGATTGTTGTGGTATTCACATTTTCTTTTTCTATTCTAAAATATCCCCTTTATTTTGATAAAGTAGTAATTATTTTTTTTTAAAGCAGCTTTTCTGTGTATAAATATTCCAATATTCCAAATAAGAAATGTTATGGGTTTTAAGGTGCCCACAGTCACAAACTACTGCTAATCTGAATGCTTCTAGAAGACAGGCAAACTGGCTTACAGTGTTTTCAGTGGAAAGCAAAACTATTATCAGAAGTTCTGCATAGAACAGTTATTCCTTTCTAGCCCCTTGCAAACAAGTAATTATCACAAAATCCACCAAGACTTGTACTTACTTGCAATGTTAGTCTCAATAGAGACAGCAAGACTTGAATGAACTCAGGTCTTCATCTGTGTCTGAATAATTTTCCAGAATTGTGGTCTAGTTGACTGGCTCTGGAAAGTTCTCACGTCTGGAAACCATGGCTGTTCAGTAGGCCAACAAGGCATTTTATTTTCCAGTGGTGCAAATCCAACACTAAAATATGCAAAATTCCTGACCACAGCTATAGCTTAATGTAGCCCAAACTCTTTAAACGTCTAATACAAACATTTTCACCAACCATATTTTTCTGCTCTTTCGTAAGTGTGGGCTATTCTTCTTTCAATTTAATTTAAATTAAACACAGAAGTACAGGCTGCAGTACAGACAAGTTTGTGGCCTGGGAGGGAGAGACAAGATTATCACTAGGAACACACAACCTACAAAGTATGTTACTACGGTGTTAATCCTGACTTTCCTATCCAAGCCTCTTTCAAAGTTGCCATACTTCTAAATAGTGCATCAAGAGTGAAGCAAACAGCAGCATGAGGAAAAAACAACAGCAACCATCACCAGAATTTTTCCTTTTGTGAACAGCTTCTCACCATGCAAAAGAAGCAGCAGCTCAGCCTTTCGTTATTTTTCCTTGCTTGTTCTCAGGTGCAGTTAGTCGTACTTGGCTGATTTTTTGCTACAAGGAATGCGTAAGAAGGATTCACCTGTAGCTGCATCAGAACTTCTATACCAGATTAAGTAATTTGAAACTTGAAGTGATTTACTTTCTCAAATGAAAATTAAAATAATTACAGATAAATCTGGATTGCTTTGTAGACAGAATTTATCCAGTTAATGTAACAGTGTCCTGTTTTCAGCTGAGATACGGTTTATTTTCTTCCTAGTAGCTGGTATGGTGCTGTGTTTTGGATTTGGGACCAGAAGAATGTTGATAATACACTGATGGTTTGGTTGTTGCCAAGCAACGTTATAACAAGCCAAGTATTTTTCAGTGAGAAGGCTGCAGGTGCACAAGGTGGGAGGGAGCAAAGCCAGGACAGCTGACCCAGGCTGGCCAAAGGGATATTCCATACCATATGATGTCATGCTCATTATATAAACTGGAGCTGGCTGGGGGGGGAAATACCACTGCTTGGGAACAGATGGGCTATTGATATCACAGTCAGTGAGCAATTACATTGTGCATCACTCGTTTTGTATATTCTATTATTATTATTGTTGTTACTGTCATTATTACTCTTTTCCTTTGCTGTCCTATTAAACTGTTCTTATCTCAACCCACAAGTTTTCTTTTTTCTTCCTTTCTCCCTTTCATTCTCTCCATTTCTCCCTTTCATTCTCTCCATCACCCCACTTGGGGGTGGGAGTGAGCAAGAGGCAACATGGTTCTAGTTCCTGGCTGGGGCTGAACCATGAAACACAGTTAAATGCAAAATCATGCAAGAGGGAACAAGGAATGTGCCTCCTACTTACAAAACTTGGGGCTATAAAATAGCTAAAAACTGCTTTAGGATCTGGCTGAATATGAATTCTTGGTGTAATTTAGCAAATAAGAATCACAGAATGACCTGAGCTGGAAAGGACCCACAATGATCATTGAGTCCAACTCCTGTCCCTGCATATGACAACCCCACAGTTCACAGCATGTGTCTGAGGGTGTTGTCCAGTCTCTTCGTTAAATCATCTTAAACTGTGAATGTGAATGCATAAAATCTTGAGGTTTTTTAAAAAGAAATTAGAATAATGATCTGTTTCGCAAGCACAAGTGAAATTACATATCATGATGATCAGTGCAGTAGCTGAATACCTGCACATACACACATAGACTATTGTAGGCTCTAATTCTTTGTGAAAGTAAGTAACCCACTATTATGATTTACATTATGGTGGTGTAGAAGTAATATTTAAAAATTTTCTGTCAGGACCGTGTGTCTTTTTAACACACTATTCACACACAAGACAGTGTCTTAATGTAAGAAACACTGGATGAATTGAGTTTAACATGCTATGCAGATGCTAGACAAAAGGCAGTGACTTCTCTGACCTTTAAAAGTCTATTAATCTAAAGCAATAGGTAGGAGCTATACCCCTTTCTACCATTCTAAATGTGCAAAACCCTTGGTCTTAAAAACATAAGGTGACAAGTTTCCTGAATACATCTGAAGTTGAAATGGAAAATATTAGCTGCTGTGAGGTGAGATGTGGGGTAACAATAGCATTCCACCACAGGAAAAAAAAAAAAAGAAAGAACATAAGATGAAGGTTTTAAAATCCACATTAACATCATTAACATTTGCCTGCACCAGAAACAAGCTGTCATTTTTTGACCTCAAGGCAGCTATTCTTTGCTATTGCCTGAACTGATTGTTGGTATAGAAGAAAATCCAAATAATCCCATGTCAATCTTTAAATACTCCCAACACAAGAGAACAGCCTGGCAACACATGAGGCTATATGCTACCATGCCTAGCCAGTTCAGCTGAAAGAAAACATTTATTCCATTCCTACAATGTCTCCAGTCTGCTGCACTGCATTCAAGGCCTCTTCTAAAAAGCTTAATTACAAAACAAACAAAAAAGTCTTCTTTTTCTGTCACAGCACTTCAGGTTTTAAATAAAAGCCTAGGTTGCAAAATAACTCAATTTTACCCAAAGAGAGAGAAAACCCTTGATTAAAGCAGCTTGAAAATTCCTTTAGTAACTAGAATTGTTCCCTATATATGAAAGCTGCCACACTTACCTCTTGTGTGCAGCAAGAAGATGGCTTTCTGCAATAACAGTGACTTAGGGAAGAGTGACCCCCAGCTTGGTGTCTCCTCACAGAGTTTCTTGGAACTATGAAACCCATGTTAAGGAAATCTGTTAACAGAGAGTGCTGAATCTGGCACCTAAGCACAACGCAAGGACAGGAACACCAGTGTGGCCCTTCGGCTACAATTTCTAACTGGCTGACCTTGTCTGAATCCTCCTGTGATGTATCCCATTCAGGACTTTAAGTAACTCCTCGATCACCAGCTGGGACCTGCTCTTCCGAGGGGTCAGGCTGATGATTTACCCCAATAAACTTTTTGGCCTGTAGTCCTGAGTTCATATTTAGCTCCCTTAGCTGTGCAAGCATGGAGGTGATCTGCACTGGAAGAGAGGCAATGCCTCAGGAGGAGGTAGAGGACTAAAATCCTGCCTTACTGCCACTCCAGCAGCTGGTCCAATGAATGGTGAAATTGATTTTCTATTGCCATCTAGCATACGTGTTGTTTTGGTATATTTAAGCAGTTCCTATATTCCTGATGCACTGTTGCATTCTGCCTGGAAAAATTCAGAGGACTTGATGAAATCTTTCTTTTTTTCTCCCCACCAAAACAAAGCAATAGTTTCTTTTCCTTTCTCAGGACAATGCCTGATTACTATTTTTCCCTCTGGGTACTTTTTCATGCTAATCTCTGTGAAAAGAGACATGAAGCACTTTATTGTGCTGATCCTTGGAACGGCTGCGAGCCAGGTTAACAACAGACAACATTTCATAAAGATATAAGAAGGTAATGGGATTTATTTCTGGCAACACAGCAACATTTTTAAAGCATGCGACTTGTGGGAATGTAAAATTGTATCGCTGAGGGACACATCAAATGGACACAGGCATCTTTACTGAAAGCAACAACTAGGTTTATTCCTTTATTGCTCGAATTGCTGTTCTGTTCCATTTCTGGATCTAAACAGAGATATTCAATTCATATTTTTTCAGCTAAACACAGCTGGCCCGATCTTCTTGTAACTTAGACGTATCTGGTCTGTACTCTGCTCCATCTGTTCCCAGGCTGGAACGCTAAAGCGCAGTGAAAGGACCATTCATAACACTGCCGGTGGGCAGCAAAGATACTGGGCAGAAACCAAAAGGAAAAGCACAGTGTAGGTGCAGAGGTATCCTTGCTGTGTCACAGCAGGCTAAGTAAGTGTGAAAAAAAGAAAAAGGAAAGAAAGCGAACTATCGTATGTAAATAAACAGCCAGGGTAATTGTAAAATAACAGTCTGATATTGCTAAGATGTCTGCTTTAAAATATGGTAGTAGCAGACAAAGCTGCCTTTTCAGGAGTCAGTACAATCTCCTGCTTAGGTACATCATAATGCAAAGCTGGTAAAGATAGCATCAATATCTAGTAATTTATTACATGTTTAGTATTTCATTGATTCCCATTAGCTTTAATAAGGTTAGTGTTGTTTCATTCCATTGGGTGTCTGACAAACTTTCAGCATGAATGAGATACGTGCATATGCTGATATTGGTGTTTTTTTATGACATATTCTGTCAAACATGTTTTTTGTCACATATGGGATCGCGTTTTTTTCTTGCACATAAAAAAAATTTAGTGTAGTGAATTCTGAAATATACTTCACCAAACCCCACACTGTAGATGAGTGAGACCATGAGAAGACAGTAAACATTTTACAATTGTATTATCCTGTACATGTAGAACATTTAATCTGTTTTAACACTACAACAACAGAATAATGCAGAAGTTTTGAGAAAATCAGTCAAATATACAAGCTTTTGCTACCTTATGCTAGTTTCCAAACTAAAGCCATGGAATAGTCTAACATGTCTAAAAATCCCACTGCAAGGATTACTGATTTGGTAAATAACACAGGAAAAAGCACAAAACTAATAGAAGCTTAAAAAGAAAATATAAGGAAAAATATTTTAGATCATATAACAACATATACTATGGCAGCAAAATATTATTTTACAAAACAAAGTTACTGAGTATGGGAGGTCATTCCCTATAAAGACAACTCTAATCATACTGTGGCCAAATGGTTCTTAGCTGTAATCAACTAAAACAAAAAGGCAATTTATTCAGTTTATTTCAAATTACTGAATTTTTCTCAATATATATCAATATTAGTTTGAGAGTCCAAACTTTGTGGGTTTTTTGATTTGTTTTGTTTTTAAATAGCTGTTAGTGAACTTATTGGCAATTAATTGTGTTGTACCCTGGCTGTTGTCTTGCTTCGACTAACACAAAGTTGTTTACTGAAACAAAATCTTCTCTTCATCTGTCTGCCTGGTTTAGTCTCATGGTTTAAAAAAATAAATTGAAATGTAAACATTCGAGTGTTCTTAGATTAGGTTTAGAAACTTCGGAACTGACTATGTCTGCTAAAAGAAGCACGCATTACCCATCTAACTTACTAGAAAAATGTATACCAGTACTTTGCCAAACTTATTTTATCTGAAGTTGGAGAAAAAAATCTGATTGCCCTAAAATTTTTTTAGGACAATGATTGAATACTACTTATCAACATTTTGGAAGAGCAACAGGATAATACGTTCAGAAGCCTGCTGGAAAACACATAAATGAACCTATTGCAGTTCTGCTTTTCTAGATTTGCCTTATGCAATGTTCAAAGCCAAACTATAGTGAAGCACAGTCAACTGCAACCTGACGACAAATCTTAACTCTGTGTCTCAGAGTCCACCTTTAACTTCCCCCATTTCACCGTAAGGCAAATTAGAATTATATTAATTGCAATGATACTGTATTGCAAAATACTGTACTGCATGAAGTCATGAAGAAACAGATGAATCTCAGATGGCTCTAGCAAAGGAAGTGACCGCAGTGCCCTAGAGATCCTAACACCTCACCAAAGGATGAGAGTAACTCATCATGTGTTCAGCAGTAATTCATATCCTGTGACAGAGAAACAAGATGAGGTAAATAAGAGGATCTCTTTTGGATAGAAGACTCATTTTGAGCTGAGATTGCATGAACCTGGATATCCATTTGGGAGATGATTTGTATAAAGAATGAACATAGAATCAAGTCCATTGGAAGGCAAGTAATGACTGGATCTACATGAAGACATTAGGAAATAAAGAAATTGTGCAAGAACAAGCTGTAAGTGTTATGACATTCCCATAAAAATGGGAAAAAAATGTTCAGCGCTGTTTTCAAATACACATTTGTGCTAAGAAATAGGTGTACTTTAAATGACCTTTCTGAGTCTACATGCATTTTTCTCCCATCACGTAAAAGAGAAAAGTAAATAGATACTTTAATTCTATGTGTCATTATATTAAAGAACCTACTGAACCTACATGATTCATTAGTTCATTGCTTAGTTCTCAGAAATGTAGTCTTTATCAAGACAATCCAGCATAAGTAAGATGGATGTCCGATAAAAGCTTATGATCAGGAATCTTCAGCAAATAATCTAAACAACACACGTATCAACAAGAAATCACTTGGAATTTACTTGGAAAGGTGGCCCATTTTATTTTAACTGAAAAGCATTCATTATACAGTGCAAACAATTCTTTGGTAAATTTATTGATCAAAATAAAAACAATGACTTATTTTAGGTAACATTAACACAGGAAATAAATATGTAAAATTTGCAACATATTACAGCAATATTCTCACAGTGGATACTGAGGAAATGGTCATCTAGCCATTGGCCACTGTTTCAGAAGTGTTAAAAATCAAGGCTGATTCTGTAGACACTGCAATAAAACTGAATTAGTACAATCCATTTTAAACTGTGGATAAAGACCTGGTTTTCCTGAATGGTTTATAAGCAGATGGATGACAAAAAATAACTCAATATTACACTTGTTTAAGCATATCCAGACTCCTAAGCCCATTTTATATACCATATGAATAAACAGTGAGTAACGAAGGAAACCTCTCACTTTACTTTGGAGGCTGGAGAAAAGGAACAATCAGATACAAGGTACTATTTTATAATGTATAAATGGAAACTCTCTTCTCCTATAAGCAAAAATCTTGAGAAAGTTTATTTAATATAAAATTGGAATAAAAGAATGCAAGTAGAAACCAGGTGGATGTACTACTGCCTTATTTAACTGTTTAGACAGTTAAATTCGATTTGGTTTAGATCTGCAATCCTTCCTCTTAGAGAAATTCCTGCTATAGGTCAATGGGAGTTCCATCTGAGTTGAAATTACAGGACGAGACATGTGGTTTGGACTCTCAACAAAAGTCAACACGATAGCAGAGTATCAAAGAAATACAGGAATGACAACCTCTAGGAACCATATGATACTCAAACGTACTTGCCACGCACAATTTCTAGAAGTATTAACATAGAAAATTACATAAGTCAAAACACTGTATATAAAATCAATTAAAATATTCTTAAAAATATAAATCATAGTTCCATGTGTACCTCTACCACACACCTTTAACACACCACTCACGTGTACATACTGCTCCTACCATAGTAAGAAACAAGTTTCTGCAGTAAGCTTTAAAGATACACCAAAGTTTGAATGTGTGTCATGGTTTCAGTTTACCAAATTAGGAACTATTAATGTTAGTAATCAGAGAAATTATGTGCCAAAATTTTATAGTGGAACTCATATTGCTGTGCTAGGTTAATTATTAGACAGGTATTTGATCTACCATGCAATAGCTAAGTATTCAGTTTGTTTGCATAATTGGAAATTCTTAAGATGAGGATATTTGATTTTGTGCAGATTTCTTTGATACCCAAATCTCTTTTCCCTAAATTTGAACAATAAACTCACAAGTCAGTGAACTATGTAACTAAAGAAGCGCTCTGGTTCTAGCTAGTCCTGGCTTGGGACTTAAGGACAGAGCCTTAAATTCGAACATATTAGGTATTCAGGGAGAGAATCAATTCTGAATAAACACAAAAAAAAACTGTAAAATGAGGTATGATAGTTGTCCTTCACTGAATATAATACAAAATTCCTGGTCAAAAATATGCAGTTTGTATTCTAAAAAGTACACAAGTTTGAAATGCTAGTGTAGACATTTACTCTATAACATTAAACATTTATTAAATGGGAAATAAAGTCCATTGGTAGACCATCTTTAACATGAATGATAAAAATATTGAGGTAAAAATATAAATGCATTAGATGAAACTGGAAAAAAAACAAACAAAAAAAAATGAAATGCCTTGTCAGAAAAAGTAGTCAATCCACAATTACTCATGATCCTTGATTTTGTTTGTTCTTTTTTTCAACAAACAGTGCCACAATATAATCAGGAACATACATCTATTGACAATATGCACGATGAATCAGTAGAAATCTTTGTATACAAAATGGCATGTGACATCTTTTTACATTTTCAGAACAGGGCCATACAAATACGTGAGCTGATCTGAGATAACAGAAGCGTGCTTTAAAACTGGACTGGATGGTCATGGTACAATGATTTAAGATAAAGGAAACAAACAAACAAACAAGTTGCCAAGAAATTGCACACGTTTTGACAAAAAGGATTATGTTCATTTTAAGATCATATGCTACTCTGTCATATATGTTTTCCTAGAATGAGGAACACTGTCAATTACATCTGTAATATACATTCAGTTGCTTTTTGTATCTTCCAATTATATTTATTTATATTTCTTTAATAAAACTAGCTTTTTTTTGTTTGAAAATTTTGATTAATTTTGCTCCTTGAATTAACAAAATTATATTGAAAGGTGTCATGTAGCTTGCTTTATTTCCTTGCTGGTCCAGATAAAGAAATCATAGTGTGATTCAACAGAATTTCCATGGATAGGTGTTTGCGGAAACTGGCCCTTACGGCATTGCTTTGGGCACAGTGACCTTGTGTTTTCTGTTTCCCTGCATTTATTCAATACTATCAAAGAGCTAAATATCAAGTCAGACTGGTACTGAAAAGGGATAGGAAACTTCTGATGTTGATAATAAAAGGTAGGAAACAAGGTGTTCATTTCAGAGTAAGTCTTAAGCCCAGTCATTTTGGGTACCTAAAACCACCTGACAGTGTTCTTTTAAAGTAGCACCAGTTTGAGTTTGTCTAACCTGAGACGCTTAACACACAGTTAATTTTGACCTGTTTGTTAATTTCCCTTTTGTTAATTTTTGCATTGTGATTACCTTCATGGGCAGAAAATAAAATGATACGTTACGTTATACTGTTGCAGCACCATTAGAATGTTGTAAAACTTGATTTATTGCTGTTGTTAAGACTGTAGTTATCTGGTTTTGCCATCAGCAGGCATTGAGATTTGAGGAGTATGCACCCTAAATTCTTAAAAAGCAGACTTATGGCTTCTTTTTAATATTATTTTGTTTTAAGCAGACTGGACAGCAATCTCCTTTAACCTTCACAGGCGCTTCGCAGTCAGCTGGCGGGCATGACTCCACAAAACAGGTGATCTGACCAACCTGTGACAGGAAAAATGTAACAAAACCAGAATACACTCAGCTATATTTTCCAAAAAGGAAGTACATTTTTCATTTTATTGAAGAATATGTTCTCTCTCATTCATCCTCTCTAAGATCTTGGCTACTGTGACTAACTCCACATAGTATATTTCAGCATGAACTTATATTGAGAATCCTGTTAGCATTATACTATCCTTAAGAAAGCAGTATACTGATTTATCTAACTTTCAGACACGAAACCCTGGCATACCAAGTACCGACTTATTTATTTTATTACCTTTTTAAAAATTTCACCATGATGAAAGAAAATAAAAATCAAGGACTAAGGTAGATGAGATTTCATTGATTTTTTATGCATTTTAGTAGACTGTTTCAAGAAGTCTCTCACCTTGCAGTTAATTTTGCCAGTACAACTATATATCAACAAAAATGGAAATGTAATAGAAGTGTATAAAGGCTAGATTGAAAACCAGTGACCAGGGCAGGGACATCTGAATAATATAACTTTTTGCACCAAATAACTAAAGATCCGTTACAAAGCAATTAGTAACTATTACGCAGAAATTAGCAGGCACTAAACTGGAACTGCTGTTTTAGAAGCAGATCCTAATATAATTTCTTTCTCAAAATGGGTTTCCACATACTTACTTTGCATTCACACACAGTACAAGGGTCCATTTTCCAGGTTTCATTGCTGGAATATGATTTACCCTTTTCATCAGTGCAATCAGTTTTACTGAGGCGTGATTCAAGTTTTTTTATCTGAAAACATTAAACAAAGTTAATAACTGAATCAAAGAAAAGTTTTTATTTGTGCAAGTTATTCTGTCTTTTCTCTTATGCTACATAATCCATGAAAAATACTTGCCTGGTTTTTCTCCTGACTACTCAGCTTTCATAACGTTAGAAGACTAGAAACAGGTAACACACGTGCAAACAGCCTTTCAAAAGCAAACTAGCAGAAGACACACCTTTCCTACCATTGGAACACACAACTAGAGCACACAAAGAGAACTAGATGTGACACATACGGACAGACAAATCTAACCTTTAAAACATGTCTGAATGAAAAGGAGTTGAAATAAAAAAAAAAAACAAAAACAAAAACCACCAACAACAAAAACGTAATTAATATTGTTTGCTTAGAATTTTGACTATCTGTTTTTTCCTTAATGAAGATGAATACAACAATGACTAAACAATACCATCAAAGATGGAACCAAGTTACAATGTAAATAAGCATATGAATTGTATCTGTAAATTGCATGGAAAAGCACTACGGCTGAATTACTCTGAATAAAGAGTTTATGCCACATTGTAGAAGTCTTCTCTAAGTGATCTATATCTTAACTATATTCACAGCTGTTGTCTCGCATATTACTTCTGATGAAGTCTACATTTTAATCATAGTTTTACATAGATTCTATACATTTCAGATAGGAAAAAAGATTTTAGTAACACTACAGACAAATTTTTAGAGAAAGACTAATGTCATGTTTAGTTTACAATGGTTACACAAGGCTTCGGTTTCAAAAGTCAAGAGAGTCTAATTGTAGAATATTTCAGTATGATTTCAAAAGAACATAGAAATAAAAAATAATAACACACCATGTTCTGTGATGTGTTTTGTTTGAGGTACTATGTCGTGGTTTTGGGTTGCAGTGGATGTCTAAATATTAAAAACATAAGATGAGTGATATTAGGAAAATATTATAAATTAAATCTACAATTAGAAACTGTCCATTATAGCACCTTACCTGGTTTCTGAGGCTTGAAATAGTTTCTTGCATTTCCAAAACAAATTCTTTGAAGTCATTCACTGCAGGCATGTTTGTATTCTCATTAGATGCTGATGTGGCATTACGAAAATATTTACTATGTTTCACAGAACTGCAACAAATGAATGCCAAGTCAGAGTATTAATCTAATTCATTTTTATTTGGCTAGATATTTTAGAATACTTAGCAAAAATTTACAAGAAGAGCAATCAGCAAATGTAGGAACTGTATGACCACAGTGGCATGCAAGACAACTGGTGCTAAAGACAGCCCCAAGTCAGGTGAGCTGTGGATTACCATTAATATCACTAGCAACAGGGAATTTCTTCTACTTAGAAAAATAATGTATGTATTTCGTGCAGGGACACAGACACAAAGTTGTCATCAGTGACACTGTAGAGTACCATCTTAAATTCACTGGGAAATCTCTGAGCCTTCAATATGAAAAGCATACAAAAGCGAGTCTTAAAAAAATGTTGTTAATACTTCCAAACATTAAATTCACATTTCACATTCAGATTCATAGTTTCTCCCTCTATACGCTCATTAGCAAAATGTGTATTTAAAGAAATTTCCTTTAAAAAGGAAAAAGTTGTTTTTCATGAAGAAACAAGAGGCACTTTTAGATACGAACATATTCATGTGTCCCATATTAACTAACAACATTTGAAAACAATACTAATTATCACACACAAAATTTAGAGCCTTTTGTCTCTAGCACTTTCCAGCTATCTGTTCAGTTCAATCTGTTGATTGGAAACTGTTATCAGAGGAACTGTTCATAACTAATAATATATTATTTGGCACCACTTAAAAAAACATGTATTCAAAAAGGAGGATAACACTAATTATTAATTCACTTATTACATTAAGATCCTTGAATCCATACAAGCATTCCTTTTTTTGTTAGCATGTCTTCTCCAGAGCTAAGAGATAACCAAAGAACGAATTGGCAAAGAAATCTTCTCTCATATAATAGGGCTCACGACTTATAATCTTTCTGCATAAATTAAAAGAGCACTTATTGGCAGGTGTTCAGTCTACTTAGTTTCCCATAGTTTTTAATCTAAATTAAAGAAAAAGAACTCTAAACAACATAACATGCCAAAATTCAAGTAAACCAGCTGTTATTGTATAACACAAAGTTTACCATTCCCCACCTGCTCAAGCTATTGAAAAAATCTTCTCACCACGAATGCAGTTTAAATACAACAATGATCATGAGAACTGATGAGAATCTTAAAGGACTGAGGTTGCTTTAGTTTTATTTATGCTATAAATAAAGTATTCTAAACTTGTAGTTTTATAGTCCTAATTGGACAGTTGTAGACGTTTGAGCTTCATTTCTGAAATACAGTCGAAGAGCAAGTTAATGAAAACAAGCTGCTTCTTAGATATAAGCATTTATTTTTCTTGCTTTTTATTTAATTTAACCCTTCTACAGCTTTAGAATTATGGGACCAGCATCTTTAAAAAGTGAATTACTGTTTTGTAAATTTCAAAACTTCAAACAGTGCACTGGCAAAGACGAATAAAATATCCGTCTTCAAAGATTGCTTCAAAGGAACATTTTTTTCCTATTGTTTATAAGTAAGCCTATACTTAAACGCTGCCTTCTCTGTCTAAAATCCTAAGCACCTAAAAGCTCTGTTACTCCAGGACAGCTTCCTATCAATTAAGTGAAATATAATGGTGGTGTTTCCTCAGTGCTGTAACATCCACATGGGTATTTGAAACTGCTGAAATAAATTTACCTGTCTTCATATCTGTCTACCTGCTTTCCTTTCCAGAGTGGGTAGACTCTGCCTAATCTTCTCAGTCAAGCAGATGATTTTATTTGCTAAAAGAACACACGCTATATAGAAAGAGCTATAATTCAAAGGAGTCACAAATTAGCTCATCATTAATGATTTGCACAAGAACTGAGCAGAACTGGAAATTGCAGGGGCCCTGTGCAGTTGATCGTTTGTGTCTGACACTGTGATTTACTTCCTTGTTAGAGTATTTTGAGTATTAGCGAGTTATAAACAACACTGTAGCACCACTGCTCTCCATTCCTGCATGGAATATTTTGGTACTAGAAGCAATCCCTACCATTATCACAATTTTTTATGCTAGTGTTATTAACACTTGGTTTCCTCCTATTTCTACAGGAGGACCCAGCAGCTCCAAGAAGGAAAGGAAATAATTCAGTTTGGTTACTGCAGGCACAGTAGGAATGTGGGATTCCAAATCCTCCAAATTGTGCTTCGTTACTAGAGTTTTTTCATGAAAAGCACAGGAAGAACAAAAGCATTACACTGTTTCATTCTCAAAGGGTCTTACACAACTCTGAGCTTAAAAAGTAGTTTACTGTTAGCAGACGTATAGTGTCAGAATGAAATACATCAGTCAAACTTGGGAACATAGACATTGCAAAAACGTGGCATGTGCTTACAAAGAAATAATTCAGTTCCATTCCATTTTGAAAACATTTTTTTTCATACTTCCTTAAAAAAAAAATAATCTCACCTTACTGTTTTTGACATTTTTATTTTCTTCAAGGGCTTGTCCTCCTGAAAGCTGTAATCAAGAGAACGTCGTCCCCGAAAGTGATAAGAAAATGCATTAAACTGTCCTCTAGTTCTACAGTCTGAAATCAGACAAGAAATTATACATTGTAAATTACAGTACAATTCAGCAGTTATATTTTTAATACAGTTTTACAGTATCTTCTGAATTGGCAAAGGCAATTCATACATTCAGTGCGATCCCTCTGGAATCAGTTTGATGGCAGCTGAATATGTCGCAGTGATACAACATTTAAGCCAGTTGGCTGCAGAGAATTTGATTATTCACAGACCAGCCTTTTGGTATGAAACAAAGGAATAAATATTATTTTCACAAATATATCAGTACTACTTTAGCTATTCTTTTCACTTCCGAAATTTCCACTCTCTTGGCTTTTAATTACTTTCTGCTTTTGGAACGGGGTAGTTAAATATGCAGGAAAATGATAGAAAAAACAGCCTGTTGCTTCCTCATCTATTCCAGGCATTATTATTTGTTATTTTTGGCATTTGAAAAAGAACCTTTAATTAAATCCTGGACAACATTTACAGACACACTTTACTGGCTGACCAGTCCTATTTCCAAATTTGAGGGATTTGAAAATATTGCCAATCTCTTAGAACCTAAGACCACACCATAGAACAAAAATCTGAAGCCTGAGAATAATCATGACAGAAATCTCCTGTGATCCTAAGGGGACGTTTTCACAAGATGAAGTATGTCTTTCCTTTAATTCATTATATTTAGCCTTCCAACCACAGTGAGTATTTGGAAGGAGTCCCATTTGAAAAAAAGAAAAGGAAAACAAACCAAATCTGGAACAACATTTTGGAGAGGAGACAATGAGAAAATAGAAGTTTTCAGATTTCTGTTCACAGAAGCTTTAAAACAAAGTTATAATGGGTTAAGCTACAGTGGGAACCAACAGCATGTTCAACTGTTAGAAGCAAAGAGTCTGCGAAGAAAAGAGAAGGGAAAGCTGAAATACAGAATCCCATGAACGTATGCCAACTAAGTCTGGTATTAGCAGAATGAGCCATGAAAACAACTGAACAGGGGAAGAAGTGATTTTCCCTAATGTTGCTCTTAACTTGTACCACAAGAAATTTATTCGGAAAGTCAATAGCATTCTACAAAGTATTTTCCTGGAATTTAGCAGTAGCTAGATAGAATACCTAAAGTATTAATCCAAAGTACTTCAAACCACTGTTGAACTGAGCAACTTGAGAAACAAATTTCAAGTTTCTCAGGATTATACAAATATAAGTATCTTGGAGTACTTTTATTTGTATTGGACTTTTACTTACATTAACTTATTATCATTTCGCTGATAGGAAAAACTTAGTTTGTCCATGGCTTAATATCAATTAAGACAGAAAAAATAAGACTGACAAAAAAAGAGAGAGTAGTAATAGATTGCAGTTCAAAAACAATACCTAGAAACCATTCTTGAAAGCAATTTATCCACACAAATCTCCTTCCCTTTTCTTTCCTTGCAGCTTGTCCCATTCTTGAGTAAATTTATTACCTTCCTCCTATAGCAACACCACCACCAAAGAAGTAGATGATATTTACTGCCAACATATTGCTCATTCTTCTTGTGTGTTCTGCTGTTTCTCACACAATCTTCTTGCTGGCCCTCAGAAACTAAGCTCTTTCAGACAGGAGTAGACCGCTATGTCTGCAAGACGCTTGGCATGAAGGCATTTTTGATCACCCTTAGACACTTCTACAGTTAGTGTGGTGAGAAAAGGGATCACACTCTGAAGGGGCACTGGAGAAAGAACTAGAAAGTATTTTTTTCTTAAAACAATCTGCTGCTTAAAGTTTTCCTGAGTGTCATAGAAATTTTAGTTTCTCTTGGAAGCAATCTGTGAAAGGTTTCTGCCACCTTCCTTTGTTTAACAACTGTTAAGGTCATCATGCAGAATATATATATATGTATAGTAACACAAGGGCCCATTGTTTTTTTTTAATTCCTAGATTTGTTTTCAGAAACAAAGGTCTGAAATCCTGGGAAGGTTTTATCACATTAGACTAGTAAATATGAGAACACATGTGCAGTGGCAGGTTCAGGTACATAGACCTGACATTTCTGTATTTTTTTAAGACTCAAATATGTCAACTTGACAAATGAACAACTCTTGTTCTTGGCTTCTGTTTCAGGTAAAAGGAAGAGGATTGGCACTGCTGAGAGGTGCAGGACATAATGCTCTGGCTTTCAGAAAGCCTAAACCAAGAAGTTTATAGCTCTTTTTTTTTAATGAAGAATACTTTTGCAGCAGTAGTAAATGAGACAAATAAGCCTAAAATTCTGCTTTTTTCAGCCTGCCTAAGATTTCCTCACATTAGCTACACCCAGTCCAATTAATTTTCTGCACAAAGCTGAATGTTTAAAAGTAACCTAAGAATTATTTTTCTCTATGGACAACATTTTCTTCAAGAAGCTACATATTGTTACACTGCAAGTGGCAAGATAATCCATGTGTACATGGAACCCTTGTTCACATCTTTAGGAAATTCCCTGTTTCTCACAAGGTTTTAAAAATGCACCTATAATGTAAACTGGACAGAAAAAAACCCTGACACTTTGAAGCATTGAGTACTCTTAATTCCCAGTGAATCACGTCTCAAAATCAGGGCCAAGGAGAATTAATCAAACAGTAGTTTAAGCCAAAACAACCTGAGAGACTAAGAGAATGTGAAGAAAAGCACACATAATGTAACTACTGCTTCTATTTGATAATATTTCAGTTCTCTGAGATTTATTGTAGTGAATTAAGTTGCTGTTACGGTAAGCATTTTTGGTTTTAAGAACTTCTGCTCATGCCAGTGGGAGCAGTAAAGGGGAGAAGAAACAGTGAAAATGTCTGAAATGTCAAAGATTTTTTTTTACTAGATGTTTTCACAAAGCAGCTACTTAAAACTTACACAACATTGAAAAAAGACTTTTCACCCCAAACGAAGACCTAACTCAAAATAGTTGGCTTTGTTATTGCACATTACACTGCTTTTCTCCATTTCTTCTGTTAAATAAGTCTTTCTAACAAATGCTAAACCTAATAGCAGCAAAAAATGTATTTTCTTGGTCTAAAATCCAACAATAATCTGCTCAGATTGGAAAAAATGCATTTTGCATAAACATCATTTAAACATCTGGACAAAAATCATGGTGTAGAAGACAAAGTAGCAACCCAGACTGCCATCTCCCAGCTGATATAGTAAGGAATTCTTATAATATAAAGATGTTCTCTGTAGTTGACCTCAAAGCTCACAGACTGATGTTACCAAAACTAGAAGGTTCAGACATCATTGGGAAAGCAAATATCCAAATAAATTACAGAACATGACTACATAAATTGTTGACACATCTAGGTGTTCCTGCTCCAGCAGGGGGATTGGACTAGATGATTTTTCGAGGTCCCTTCCAATCCCTAACATTCTGTGATGGTTAAAGACATTTAAGAACCTATGATGTCTTTGTGATTTGAATAGGTTTTGGATGGTCTGCAGGAAGACACAGGAGAACCATTAGGTTCTTGAAACCAAACCAAAGCAAATCCAACCACCCCAGCAGGAAAAAAAAACCAAAAAAACAAAAAAAACCAGAACTAGTTAGAAAGTTTTGCAGATAAAAATAATGCGTGTTTTGGAATAAATATATCAATGATCAGGGAGAAAAAATAATTTCAGACAGACTGAAAATACATGGAAATTTGAAAAATAAGGATGGGAAGAACTTAGCTGCCCATTAGATTGTGAAGGTGTCAGTGTCTTAGAAAGGCAGTGACAGCGCACAGGGAAGAAGGAAATCCTCCAACTGCCTGGTTTTGCAGAAATCACCAAGACACCTCCACTAGGATGCTTTCCTGCCCGTGTTTCCTTTACAGCCAATGGACATTGACAGAGGAAGAGATTGCAGCCTGAACTGCCCTCTAGAGACTTCTCTTCCTCTATTGCCTGCAATGGGACTTCAACAGGCTGGGAACTTAGATTTGGGGATTCATCTAGGAGTTTGGGGTTAAATAGTATGAATGACAGCATATCATGGCTTAACTCCAGCCAGCAACTATGCAGGACCATGCAGCCACACTCACTCACTCCCACCACTAAGTGGGAGATGGGGGAGAGAATTGGAAAGGGGAAAAAAAAACTTGTGGGTTGAGATAAGAGCAGTTTAATATGACAGCACAGAGAAGAAAATAAAATAATTAAAATAAAAACTAAAAAAACCAAACCAAACCAAACCAAGCCCCAAACCAAGCAAAATCAACCAACCAACCAAAAACAAACAAATAAAAAACGAGTGATGCACAAGGCAATTGCTCGCTGACCGTGACACTATAGCCTGTCCGTTCCCAGGCAGCGGTATTTGGCCCCTGACCAGCTCTAGTTGATATGATGAGCATGATGTCATATGGCATATGGTAAGGAACACCCCTTTGGCCAGCTTGGGTCAGCTGTCCTGGCTTTGCTCCCTTCCAAGATTCTTTTTCACCTGGCAGAGCATGGGAAGCTGAAAAGTCCTTGATTACTCAGCAACAAACAAAACATCAGCATGTTACCAACATTCTTCTCACATTAAATCCAAAACACAGCACTACAGAAATAAAACTAACTCTATGCCAGCCAAAACCAGGACACAACCTCTTGCTTCTCCGTTGCTTATCACTAGGGATGGCAACTACTGGCATGAGTCCCCTGGTAGTAAAGACAAAGCAATGTCATAGATTAAGTCTCCTTAATTTAAGTTTATTAATTAGAACTATATTTTACTTATCATGAATACCTCAAAAAGAGAAAATATCCTTGGTTTGGATGAAACCTAAATAAAAATATTGATTCAATAAAATTTGTAATCATCCAGAAATGCTGGACTATAATAATGTACTTCTATCCTTAAAATTACAGACTGATGAACTTTATTTTAATAGCCTGGCATAGTTTGAATTGTTATTAAGCTAATAGACACTGCCATTAAATTTAAATGTAAAAGATACATTTGAATGTAGAAAGCAAAATTAATATGATATGGCAGAAGCAAACCACAAGATCTATGTGAAGAGAAAACATGGTCAGGCATAAACTGCATCATTTTGTTATTTTGAAGAGCTCTTGGTAAACAATTTCCATTGTCACAAAAGATCTTGCAGTCTCACAGTGAGATCACTGCTAACACTTTAAAGTGTTAAGTCTTCCACAGCATTTAGTGCTTCGGCCAGTGTTGCTTAGTATTTTCATTGAAAATGAAAGTGAATAATGAGAAGGGAATAGTGAGATACAATACTGTAAGTAAATTTCAAACAAATTTAAATTTGGAATAAAGTACCATCATTAAAACAAATAGTTGATGGCTTTCTAGAAGCAATCCTTAAATCAAATACACTAATGTGGTCAGTACAGAAGCAAGTGATGGCATAATTGTTGGTCTGGTCTTAAAATGTAGGAATTCATAATATAGGTCTATCCTACTGGAAGACCATGTATAAACACACTGGTTTAAAGAATGTCATAACTCTTCTAGTAAAATTCAGTGGGATTTAAACAGGTTTAATCAGAATGTGTATAGGGCTGTTTCCTGAATTAAACAAAAAAGAAAAATATGTGATACAGGAGACAGGGTTGTTGCTGAAAACCAGTTAAGAAAAATACTTTTCCTATATCAGTTTACACTTATGAGGACGACTGGATGACTTGCATCTTGTCTGAGTCACTTCCTCGTGCGTCATTGTTTGACATAAAACAAAAGCCTAAAGAAATTTTTCATTCTGATTTACCAAAAAAAAAAAAAAAAGTGTGAAACTCACAAAAAGTGTAAAAACTCACAATGGAAAACTTTTCAAATTTACATGTTTGGAGTAAAAACATGTTTCCATTTGAGCCAGCATGTCTTTGCACCTAACTTCTAGTCTTATTCTTACATAATTCATCTCAAAAAAAATCTCACATAAGCATAACAGCATGCTTATATATGAGGGAAGAGAGACTTAATATTTTTGTGTTTTGGATAGAGAACTGAGATACAAAGTCAGCAAGAGTAACCATGGAAGCATACGCTGACTACTTAAAAAAAAAAAAAAGGAAAACAAAACAACAAAACCAAACCCAAATTAAAACAAAACACCTCTGTTTTGTTTGTTTGTTTGTTTTTTGTTGTTTTGTTTTGTTTTTGTTTTGTTTTGTTTTCCACTAGAGAACCTGAAAATAGCACCAAAAGTTTATTGTTTGGAAAACCTGAAGCTTGAATGCTCTTTGCTCAAATAAAGAGCTTCAGTAAATCTGCAGTAATCCCTCACCATCTCTGACAAAACAAGGAAAGGTAGAAAGTAAAGGAAACCAGAAGAAAAACTTCTGTACCTCAGCAGAACCCCTGCTTTTTCCCACCATAAACTAGCAATTCTGTTGTATGATTCATCAATTGAAATCTAAAGGTAATCTGATATTGTTATTATAAAAAAGGAATAATGCTCTGCTTTATAAGAAATAAATGCTAGCTTTACTCAAGAAATCTAAGTGGGTTTTGTAACTAAGATGTTTTTCTATTCTTCATATGGAAAAGTATTTTGACTTGAGCAAAACAGGAAGGATAATAAGAACAGATGTGTTTTTTACCAAGCTCAAACAGTTGAACATATGGGTCACTTATTAATATACATAAAGTGCAATGAACAGTACTCTGTATGCTGTATTCTAAATTTTAACTTAGGAAAATTTTAATTATAAAATAATCAGAAGAATTCTAAACGTGGGGAATGGTTTAGTTTGGTTTTTTTTTTCAGAGTAGTGGTGAGTCCCTAGTGCCACAGGGTGAAATACATTTTTTAGATTAATTGCTTAAACCTGGATTCCCACAGAGCGCGTCACACCCAGTCACCCACGCAAAAAAGCAGTTCAAGTTGTGCATACTTTGTTTTTCGTTCACTAAACTCTGCACAAAAAAGTTCAGAAGAAGGGGATACAAATAGGTAGTTTTTTAAAGAACATTAGTTATTGCTTTTGCTTGGCAGCTGTTTAACTGTACTGCATCCAGTAGTACTCTCTGGTAGTAACATTCTTGAATGAAAATACAAGCCTAGGCTGTTGAATGGCTGAATACTCTAAAGACTTTCCAAAGACAACATCTGCTCCAGAAGGCTCAGTGATAACATAACATTTAGAGAAGCAACATATAATTTCCCAGAACAGCTTTACAGTTTTTCCAAATTGATATAATGAATGTATTTGTGAAACCCTCTACCGAGCTTCACGAACCATGGCAAAGAGAACTTACCCTGAACTGGTAGAATATGATTTACTTGCTTATGATTAAGAATTTGAAGAGTGAAAATTGATTTTCTCTCAGTGCTCCTGGCATATGTCAGGGCACTTTTGAAGAGATTCTGGAAAACTTTACATTAAATATACAATTTGTCAACCATATCTAGAGCTTTATAAGCAGAAAATCTGTGTCTGTGATACAAGCCAACATATAGGCTACCAAGCAACATGAGATTCTCAGTGTCCTGTGCTTCATGCAGTTAAGGAAATCCTGTTTCTGGAAGAAAAAAAGTGTATTTCTGAAGAAAAACAAATCACCCCACTACCCTAACTTTTGAAGGAGACAGTAACGAACAAGAAATTTTATCCACAAAAGGAAGAAAACAGGAAAACAGTTACCTAAACCTTCAATGCTCAAATCTAGGCTATATTTAGAATGCATTCCTTTAATATAAAATATGGAACGATTGATCACATAGCAAGGGTTGTGCTCCAGATTTGAGTTTGTAGCATCTTAACAAAATCTGAACAAGACAAATATCTTCTTAAAATTATTAAAATAAACAAACACTAAACAAAGTGTACATGTATATACTCAAATCCACCTGTATACAGACCTTCACAGCAATCTTGCCACATCCTGAGGTCCAGTTTAGGAATTTCTTCACAGCTACTATATCCATGTGGGAATTCAGCCACCTTAAAGACATCATGTTGTACCCTGGTTATGTTGTCACCATTGTCACACAAAACTCTGGCAAGAGATGTCTGCTTGATCTGAGTGAGCTGAGCAGGCGTGAACACACCCGGGTTCTCATACCATAACCTGTAATCTCACAGAAAAGACAAGTTTTGCGAATTATAAAACATATATATCACATATATATGTATAACATATACATATATCCTGAGATATTGCAATACTGTATGCAGTATGAAATTAATTATTCCATAAATCCTATTCTCAACTTTGCACTGTATCTGAGGGAGTGATCCAGATGCCAAAATGTCACTTGGTGTCACTTCAGCCCTATTTGGTGTCATGCTGACACTCTGAAAGCTCCCAAGTCTTCAACAAATCCTTTGACTTCTCTTCTAGTCCCTTTTTGATGTCTCGGGTGCCTTTAGACATAAAAAAATAGCACCAGACTACCAGCTTTAAGGTTCTTTTAAGGTAGAGGTTAAAAACACCATAGATTTCTTTCTCCAGGCAACTTTCTTATGGGTATGAAAAAAATGTGATAGAATTGCTAAGATTAGAAGAATGGTTAATCTATACCTAGTTTGTTATCAAGACACACTATTCTAACATACAAGAATTTCTCACTGTGATATTGTTTACATCTCATAAAACTGTAACATTATAATTCTATATTGATAGTTTATTCCGCCTATTTCAACCTAAATAACTAGGAAGCTTTTAAACTTGAAGAAAAATCCATAACCATTTTATATTAAACCTAGAAGAATGGTCAACAATTTTCATTTTACCTACTTATTGTATCATTTCATAAGGCATTGGACAGTGTATTTCCAAGTACTGGGATCAGAAAACCAGATTCCGAAATTTCCATCTTGACATGAAGTTAGGCTCCCTTCAAACATCACTCCTTTTCCCTGCACAGGCACATTTGTTTCGCGTGGTGCTGGCAGCTTTGATCCTCTGCCCATTGTAAAGGCTTTTCAAAGAAGTGAGAGTTGCTTTCATTATGTCTAATAATATTTTACTACTGTTGGCATGATGCTTCAAAACATTTGTATTCTTTGGACAGCAGAATCCCATTTCCTAAATATTCAATGTTTTCCTATGATTTGTAAATGTTATTTCAGAAGAAAAAAAAAACTTTTGCTGGAGAAATGCACACAGACACACACACAAAATGCAGTATCATAATCCTGTTGTGACACAAATAGGTACTTGTCACTAGCAATCTGGAGCTCATACTGCGTATATATCTCCTTTTACTGCCTCTGCCTCCAGGCATGAGAGTCTTATGTTTCACAGCTTAATTTTAAAATAAACTTTACATAAGAAAGTTGTTTTTAAAAAAGCAGACAAAAAGGCTTGCGTTATTTACTACAGAAATAAAAAAAGGCTTTATACTATCTTAAGTCATAATTTTACAACTTAGATAAAGCAAGTAACATTAGACAAAGTGAAGCAAATCTGATTTCCCAGTTCTTCACCTGTTTCTCTTTCAGTAGTATGGGACTAATCACTCCAAGTGTGCCTACCCTCATGCCATGCAAAAAACAGGATTCTAGGTCATGAATTATGTTAAAATGAAGGAAATGTTGATTTTCTAATTCCAAACAAGTCTGCTAAGAGTATGTAAAGGAGATCTGTATGTTGTAACAATAGCAATGACTATTTTCTTATTCCAGGTACTGTAGAAACTGAAAATGAGAAATTTCTCATAATACGTATGTAAAGTAATTTTAGAACAATTACCAATTTGTGTTATTTGGCATAACCTGTCTGCTTTTAACACTTTTGGGGCACAGACTGCTTGCATTCAAATATGTATAGGGGTTATATACACAGAGTGACACTTTTCCAGTCTATGCTTAAGTAATAGAGATGGTGAAAGTGTCTCAACCACCACAGCTCCTTTGCCAATAAAATAATTAAATATCAATGAAAGGAGATGAGTAATATCCACTTTTCAGAAAGGCTGGTGACTTGAATAACCAGCAAAAGGAAACTCAGCATGTGTTGACTGTGGTGCTTGGAGGTCACCATGACATATTCACCATAAAAAGTCACATATTTGAAATATTAATTAATCATAGCTTCTAACAATGTTTTAAGCCTGTATTCTTCATCTTTTCCATTATATATTAAAATCATAAATGAAAATAAAATGCAGTTTGATTTGGAAACAAGACACTGCAACTGTTCCTAAGCATCCTCAATTTAAAAATAGCTTTGGTTTCCATGGTGTTTCAATTTACCTGTCTCCATCCCGAATACGCCTAAATTGTGTGCTTAACAGACACATCAAAGTTGGCCCCAGGCGGCTCCCTGGAACTAAGTCTTCTACCATTAGAGCAGGAAACAGATCTATGTTCAGTGGGGAACCATACAGCCTATAAATAGAAAAACACAAATATTCAATATCAAATATTTTACATTTACAAAATAATCAGTATGTGGTAAAACTAATGTCAAGAGGTATACACGAGTCACAGTAAAGGTGACAGTGATAGCGCTACTCCTTTTGTGAACAACCTGTGGGTGTATATGCAAGACATCCCGTTATGTAGGTTGAGTATGTGAGAACATCATGGGGGTCTGCAAGTCTACCCTACAGTTTTCTCTAGTAGCTTTCTTCTGATTTCTTAGAACTGTTTCTTTTTCAATAGCTTCTCTTTCCTGCCCCTTTGTACACTTTTACTGTAGCTGAGATCAATTCTCTGTCTGATTTTGTACAGATAAGCTAGTGGTAGCAGGTAGCTGAAGGCATATTTTCAAACACACATGAAAATACAATGAACAATATTCCTATTTGTTTTAGTGTACAGAATGGATGGAACTGAACATGTAAATACTTGCATAAGACTATCATTAAATATGACCTTACATTAAAACAACATCCATATTTAACAGCATTTATAAAACCAGAATTTCAAAGTACTACTTTAATGAACACATACAGTGTATAGGAACTTCTTATTGTTCACAGAGACGTATAAGTGAAGAAATCATCTACATCTGGGAATTTTCCATGTCTATTTTCTGGTATTGATGGAAGTTTCTTAAAAAATCCCTTTACCCCTTTCTTAACAAGTATTTTCTTCCAGGTAAGACATTTACGTACTAATTTTGCATGCACAGTCAGATAAGTGTTTTTCTTCATCTCAGGCTCACCTGCTAAGTTTCTCCCTGATTTCAGGATTCTTAATTTCATTTTTCAGATCTTCAAAAGTCTGAGCTGAAGAAAGATTACAGTAAACTCTAAAATCATGGTAGGGAGGAATTCCATGATCTCTGCCTCTCTGAATATTCATAGCTGCCAGATCTAATGCCACAGTACGTGCCATGGAGAAGAGTCTTTCTGTTAATTCTGTATTGAGTAATTGTGATGGGACACGCATCTTACCAGCAACACCAAACAATCCCCTTAGAAGTGGGTCAATGCCTCCTTCATTTACAATCCGAAATGGAGAGAAGAATGCCTTATGAAGAGGTAGATGGCCTTGTGGAATAGGTTCAAAGTTTTCATCCAGTCGATACAGAAAAGGATTAATGAGTGTGTGACCAAACCTAAAAGCGGCAGTTGCAAACTCATTAGTTATGCCAGAATTAACACTGGGATCATAACCCTTATATTCGCCAAGCATCTTCATGCCTACCTCTCCAAAGATCTTAGGCAGCCAGTGGCTAAATGTTATGTGTTGCATTTCTGCACCAACAATTTTGCGTGTTTCATGATATATTGTGTCACCATCCCAGTGTGGATTGAGTTTCAGTAGCTCTGTGGCAATTCTGTTGTGTTCTCTAAACCACAGCGTGTGGATGCTGGTAAGACCCAGCTGTTCATTAGAACGCTGGTCACCAGCCAAAAAGCAGGGAATCGGGCTTTCATTTTCATCCCTCATACATTCCGTTGGTGGGCCAGTAGCGAATGGAAGAAGGGGTTTGCCTGATCTCTGTACGATGCCCTGTCTCAGAAGACCCCTTTGACTCGCCAAGTCTCTTATTTCTAGTGCTTCATGGTCCGAACTGCCATACACATTGGATGCATCGATGTATGATGTCAGCTGGTTGATCTGCTCTCGTGGGTACACAGAATTCATCAGGAGAGATGTCATGCCACTTCCGCAAACCGGACTGGAGCGTACGAAAAACATGCAGCGTGCACCGTTTCGAACTCTGGGATCATTTGGTGGTATCATGATCGAAAAGCACGGAGGATCATTTGTACAAACTGAACTGCAATGCTGACCGTCTGAAAACCTGGCCTCACTTAAAGCAGCCACGGTGAGGTCAAGGTCGTGGTCAAGGAACTGACCCCACTGCATGAGCATGTGAGTGTACTGGTCATCAGGAGTGATTGTTTCTGTTCCAATCAGAGTAGTTGAAACCAAGCGAGGCATTGGGAGCGCGTAGCCATTAGAAAGCCTTCTGGGTTCAATTCCCCGAGGCAAATTAAATCCATTTTCGTAGACTGACTTTAACAGACGTTCAAAGGCTGTCAGAGAAGCGCCCCACATGGGATGCTGAAGGTTGTTGCACGTTCCATCATGTGTCCTGTACTTCTGATGGAAGCACATATCTGAGCAGTTGTTCACTCGTCGATGGGCTGTACAGCCTGAGAGATTTGCTATTAGATTCAAGTACTGTGGGGACACAAGGTCGTTATAGTGATAACCTGAAATCAGAAAAGACACAGAGAGAAAAATCAGAGACTTCATAGACTCATGGTCTCCACAGATCATGAATTTATTTGAAATGTTATTTTTATATTGAGTTTTCCACCACATTAAATATCCCTATGGTTTCAAAAGAACAATAATAATCACATAGGTATAACAGACCATTGGGTCATTTAAGCAACATCTACTATTAGGTCAGAAGAGAACTTTGTAAAATGCCAGTTCACGTACTTTTATAAAATATTTACAAAAGGGGCTTATATCTTATTTGCTCACTTAAGAAAGCAGAGGTATTTTCAGAAATAAAAACCTCATATTGAGAAAAATGGCAAATTTTTGCCCATGTCAGTAAAAGCATTTAAAAAACTGTTGGTAACAATTACACGGATTTCAAGGTTTCGTCTTTTGAAACTTGATAATTCACCGAACATGACTATTTTGTTTTGCTTTATTACAGTTAAAGTTGCACAATCTTAAGAAAAAAATCATTAAAAAACACAAAAGAAAATAATCACAGGCAAGATAGATAAAGAGAGGAGTGATCTCCAGGACAAGTGGTGTCGAATAACTCACGTTCACATTACGCAAGACTAGTTTCTAAACATAAAACAACACTTGGCACAGGTTCCCTCTGCAATCCACACCATTCGCCCCTGGGACTACAACACATTTATCATGTTCTTGCATTTTTTTCTCAGTTCATAGAAAAATAATATAGACAAAATAGATAGTGTAACTCATTGGAGTTATGGTTTTATAACTTCAAAGTAAGGCTATGTTGCATGATCTCTGCTGTGATATGACAGCACGTTGAAGGACTGAAGACCATAAGGCCTCCTAGTACAGTGCAGGGTGACAGCAAATGACAGAAAGTCAGGCTGCACCTTGTCCATGTTGCCTATTAGGAGTCACTCTGAAAGTGATTTTTTCTTAGAAATATCTGGGCTTCATTTCAGAAAAAAAAAGTCATTGATTTGGGCTATATGTAGATTATCAACTTGTGTAGACCAACAGAAATTTGTCCATAAAGCAGAATTTTTGATGCTGAGAAAGACATTCCTACTGTATCCATTGTATAACAGATTTCCTTCAGAAAAGCTCTACTTTGTTTTTTTCTGCACTGAATATGGCTGTGAAATGAATTTTTCACTTAATTTGAGAAGAATCCACACTGTTCAAGACAAAAGCACAATTCACACCAAAGCTCAGTAGGTGGGGACAACTGGGAAATTCACTTCAAATGGGCCCTGCTGATCCAAAGCACAGGTACTGATTCATGCATATACAGTGTAGATGAGTGAGGTTCCAGGAGAGAGCCCAGGACGCAGAGTATCAGACAGTGCAAATGTACTTCTGGCTCCCTAGCAGCCATCATACACCCCCATGGTTCTCAATCTGGAAAGGCTACAGTCAGGAGTAAAACCAAACAAGCAGAATAAAGGCAGAAGGCAAAAAGGGAATGAGTGAATATGCAGTGACACTGTATTCCCACAGGCTCACAGGGTTCCCACCACGAGAATAATCACTCAAGAATATGAAGTGAATGCAGTTTTGCAAGAGGTTGGCGCAGGCTAATTGCACACAGTCAGGGAATGTTCCTTTTAGTCCTAGCTCAGTCCCAGCACGCCTGCAAAGACATGGACTTTCACCTCCATTCAACACATCAATGTGTGTTAGACACACTGCTGCTCTCTGCCAATTGCTACAGCGCAGGGCAATTTCAAACCAAGCCCCTAAAGCCCTGCTTTGTCTTTGCCTTGAAAGGGACTGGTTTGCTCATAGCTGCTCAGCTGGGACAGGACCTGTGCTCAGTCTGGGCATCTCTTTTTTCTCAGCCTCAGGTCATGTGTACTCTGAGTGGTTTACAAGTCAGACAGAGCACGGATATCAGTGCTTGCATTAGGCTAAACTGACCTGTTCTTGTAGACATACATAAATTATTTTATGGAATGTTCCAGACTAGAAAAAAGAAAAATAAACCACAGAGTAAAACTGGTAAGTGCCACCAGGTAATACAGCAAAATACTCTCTTTAGGATATTATTGATAACATATTATAACATGCTGGCTACTAGGGCAGTTTAGTTCTAACACTACAACCAGAAAACATATCTTCTTTATAATAACATCCATTTTTAAATGATCTTAATTCATCATGAAGTTCTTTCATTAAGATCATTATTCATACAGTCTTTACATAAACATTTGTCTGCTGTGGTTATCCTGGTTGCCACCCACATTTCTGAAACCAAGCTGTGAGCAAAACTTGACTATGAATGTTTTCAGTGGATTGACCTTCATTACTAAAGTAAAATAAAAGGTTCAACTTCCCTGTTTAGAAGTTCAAGTTGGAGGCAATGTCTTGTCTATGGTTTAAATTCAGCGACTTTCTGAGCAGAGTGAAGGCTGCCATAAATGACAGTCTCAGATCCTTAATTAGCCTCACGTTCTAGGCACTAACTCTGGCTCTGTTTTCTGAAAGGCTGGGTGCTGAGCATCTCCAGTGCTTGGAAGCTAGCTAGCTCCAGTCACATAATGTTAGCTATATTTTTTTCAAACTGCAAGGAAGATTTTTCATTAAGTCACAGAAATATTGATTAGAAGGGACCTCTTACCCAGACCAAGCACCTGCTGGAAGCAAGGCTGTCTCCAGCACTGGATCAGCTCAGCTGCATCCCTGTCTAGTGAGCCTGCAAACTTCCAAAGGCTGAGTCTCCTCAGCCTTTCTGGATCAGTTGTTCCAGTGCTGCACTGTCCTCCTGGTGAGAAAGTGTTCTCTAACATCCAAACTGAACCTCCCAAGCAGCAATTTGTGGCCATTCCCCTTGCTATACAGTCTGGCACTCAAGAAGAGAATTTGGCCCTATAGTATTTCCTTGGGATATTCCAAGATTTTCTGAATGGGAAATTGTCAAGTTTCTCAACTGTTCTTAATGCAAAAGTGCTAACACCTTTCATTCGGCTCTGAATTTTGACATAAAACCAAGTAAGGACAACCATGAGTATTAAAATCTAAGTATTAGGCTATTTAAACAAAAACAGATTTATTTTGCTACTTGAGTTTCCCTAAAAGTCAGGTTTCTATGGATTTTGTAGGGCTGAGATGCAAACTCTGATTGTGAACAGAATTTCCAGTATCACAGAAAGTTGCCTTATTTTGTGTTCATTACTTTGTATTTGTATGCTTTAATGTCAATTATTGGTAAACTTTAGGTGATTGAATTTCACTGTTCCAAACCCTTGTGAAAAGTAGTCAAGCAATTATCACACATCAGATTTCTTATGTTCCTAGTATTATATTCAACATGCTTGCATATGCATCTAATCAGAGAATCAAATTAAATCAGGTTGGTCTTTTAAAATGTAAGCCTTCAAAGAATTTTGAATAAGTTTTTGTAGTAAACTATTCATCACAAATTATTTACTCAGTTCTAATAATGAGTAACAAGATTCTTTTACTAGCAAATGTTACAATATTCTTTGGCTTTATAAATACTTGCTGAGTTCACAGTCAGAGTTAAAGTTTTCGGAAGTTACAATAAATACTCAATTATAAACATCAAAAAGAAAATAATAAGTAAAAATATTTCCTCTAGATTTTCACTGTAGCTTTTGGCTATGTCTCAAGTCTCAAAAGCTCTCCTAAAAGTCTATCATTATATCCAAATGTTTCAGTTTTGTGTCTTAAGCCTTTCCACATATATATCTACACACGTTTTAGTTGTATAGGCTTCAGCTGGACTTCATGAATTTGCACTTGGACTTCAATAACTAAAAGGTAGAAAAATTAAACCTTGAATTTTTCTGCTGTTTATAAAAAGCAGCAAAAACTCTATTTCTCATTGCATAAGTTTAGTGTTAAAGAAAACAGTTTGATATGCATTTAAAGAATGAGTGGCAAATAATTCTTTGAATACTATTGTGGTACATGTAGAAACCTTGGTTTGTAAAGTACAAAAATCCTTCTTGTTATATCACCTTTTCTCCTTGCCAAGGCACACCACCACTAAATTGTTTTACTTAAAGAGACATGAACAAAATCCTGATTATTATTTAATACATAACATAAAAGTCTGTTCTGCTATAAAACGATGGTCTTACTGAATTATCACACAGGCAGTTAACAAACAGGACACGTTATGCACTTGCGTTATACCAAACTTGACCAGTAGAAGAATCTGAACACGAATTATTTTGCAAAGTCAAATACTTCACTGAGTTCAATGTAATGGTTCTGCAGCTGAGACCTAGACTCAGAAAATAAATGTCTCTTGAAGTAAAATGACTTAAGAAGGCAAATACACTTCAACACAGAAAAATAAGGGAAGAGTACTGACTTGTTCCATTCAGGTCAACCATTAGACCATCTTGTACATGATCTTGAATAAGCTGTAATGTCCTTTCAAATATTTCCCCAGCTCTTGCTTGCTCAACAGTGTATGGATCCCTTGGGTATCGAAATAAGGCTAGCAGATCATTTGGAGAACGAGGACGGCTGATAGATAATTTGAAAAATATAGTAAGTGTACACAGGAGTTACAAAATAACAACAAACTATGTAAACATTCAGCAACATTAATAGTACATCAACATGATTAGTACATACCTCAGTTACTCATCTCAAAATGGAAGGCAAATAAAAAAAATATATTTAATGAAGTAATAAAACATTAACATTGAGTAGCAATTAAACATTTAGTAGCCTTTTAATACAAATTATCTCAGCAGAAAGACTGCTGACATGAATAGAGATCTTGACAGGAGTGTTTAAGTAATAGGAATTTTTACATGTTGAACTGTTAGTATTCTCAGAACTTATCAGATGTTCACAATGTATTTTAAATAATAAAATGGTTTCTTGCTTAACAAATGTTCCATTTTTTTCTAGTATATGCAAAATTAATTTTAACTTCTTAAAAAAAATAAAAAGGAGGGGATACCTGTCAAATAGATGTGTACGTGTTGAATTTATTGCTCTGTCAACAGTTGCAATTGCTTCCACAATTGATGTTTGTACAAAAGGATCTCCATTTCGGCTGACATTAGGGACTACAGAAAGAGGAATTCACATGTTATTGCAAAAATGGCCACACACAATAAGATACTTCTATAAAACAGAGTCTAGACACGACATCATTTCAGTTGTACAAAGTAAACTGCTGTTCTTTAAGTCTTAGTTTGTCCAAATATAAAATTCTTAACCATTTTGGAATTCTACCAGTGCATATTACAGTGGAGCAAAATTTGACTAAAAAAAAAAAAAAAGCTAATTAGGTTTAAAAGTCAGTTTGCTTATAATTCTAAAACAAACTTAAAGGAGGATAAATGTACACAGCCTTTAACTGTCCATTAATTAGTCCTACAATTTCAAGTAAAAATGACCAAAATAAAAGTGAATTAAGATTATGGTTTTTTTCCTGGTGTGGTGTATTATCAGCTTTCAGGTGTTGATATCAAGAGTCTGACCTACATTCGCTGAAATCAATGCAAGTATTCCCTTTGATTTCAATTAAAACTGAATTAGTACTGAAAGCAATGTAAGAAATTGAGGGGTTAACAGGAATGTGTAACAAGTGGAAAATAACTACAGAATTAGTTTGCGCTTTAGAATATATGTATCACATAAATTCCAAGAGATTTCACCAAAAAATTAATAAAACACAAACAATTTTTTAAAAAATCCCATAGAACTTAATATATTCCCAAATAGCTACAGTAAATTAACATTGTTCCTCTCCTGAGCTCTACTCTAATAAGCCATGCACATTAATTTTAAAGAGCTATAAATATTTTATTTATTTTGATCACCACTTTGTTTTCTACTTTACCTAGCTTTTCAATACTACATTAAAAATCATACGCTTAAAAGCTATTTAACGACTCTGAACAATACTGGAAACTCACTAATGCACAGGCCCATTCATCAGCCTTTTTACACAGTGCTCAGTTGCAGCTGGATGTTTGTACAACCTATCTAAGGCTAATAACCTTCCTTTCAGCCTAAACCAAGAACTACCAGATCCAGGGGCAACAGCTAACAATTTCCAGAGTGTGTTTGGATTGGAACAGTCACACAGGAAGAAGGGTAAAGTAGGGAAAAAGTCCAAAGCAAATACACTGGACTAAAAATCAGCAGATGTGCAAAATCAGCTGACATAAACCCCGTTGTTCACAAGCTTTTAGTGACTTTTTTTTTTTTCTAGGCAATATTTCATTATTCCTTCATAACTGGCAGCTTAGGCAGTGTCTATATGAGTTTCAGAGTCTAGACCTGGGCAATCAAACTTAACCATCTGTCCTGTCAAATAAAACAGTCTCTGGCACTCCGTAACTCAAGCTCCTTTTTCTCTGCCCCGAGGCAGCTGTCTGCGGCTGCTGACAACACGCTCTCAGCATCCAGACCAGGGTGACCCTTTCCACAGTGCCCAGCGGCAACAGTCCCTGATTCTTCCTAATTACCAACTGTCCTCCTTCCTTGACAGCTTCACTTTCACAGCAACCGTACAGAAATATTATCAGATAAGCTATTTATTTTAAGGAGAAATATCACTTACAGTTTTGCTACCCTCATTTTAGTTGTTTCAGAGACTGTGTGTGCACTGTGAACCATCTTAATGCTGCAGCATCACAGATTGTAAAAATCCGGTGGCTTGTTACCATCCTTAGTGCTGTCCATGACAGATGTAATCTCGGTGTTCACTTTAGGTATTTGTTTTTCTGAGCTATCCTTCTGATTAATGGTACACATAGGCTAAATCATAGCCTTGGTCAGATGTTGACTATACTGTACTTTATTTTTGTTTAGACTATTTGCTGCCCGCAGTTCACTTTTTAGACTGATGAATATTTAAAGTTATAGCTTCATGCACGCCTTTCACAAAATACCTTTTTTTTTTAAGAGGGGTAGAGAAATGGCAATTTTTTAAGCAACAAAAACTTCATCCATACACATCCTGCCTTAAACCAGAGACTTTTACAAAACAACAGAAAAGGGCAGAAGAAAATGGCAAAAGTATTTTTAAAATATTATCAAATATGGCCAGCAAAACCTGCCCCTCCCTCAGCTTCCATACACTTGCCTTTATTCTTTCTCAATAATAAGATATTTACGCACAAGAAACATTCGTAAAACATTAAGTTTGTTTAAAAGAAATGTCGACATGCAAGATTTTATGCCTTTCTGGCTATGCCACTATTAATACTGTCCAGATAGCAAATATCCAGTACTTATCATCTGTCCACTTCTCCTCCTTGCTTCTCCGACAGCTTCATTTTTATAGCAACATAAAGAAACAGCATCTGACATCCCATTAGTTTTAAGGAGAAACATCATTTACATTTTCAGACTGAATGCAGATTAATCAAGGGTAGTTTCACTAATCTTAGGCTTATGGATCCTATAGTTTAACAATAAAAATCACATTACAGTTAAATCTTGCAGATCAGCTAGCACCAAGTTTTGTAGGTTCCTAATTTCAATAGATGAGAATAAGCAGTTGACAGCCACACTAAGTGAATGAAACTGGTTTCCATTGGGTTTATAGCTCAATTCATGGTTTCATTTGTCAGAGTTCTTATTGATTTGAGATCTGGCTATTTTTTATTTTAAAAAGTCATCAAACAAACAAACAAAACCCCAACTTTTTTTCTATGAACCTTCAGAGTAATCAAGATTAATTGATTTTTACAGATTTTCTTTCATTTGCAGACTTCATATATATAGATGAAACCTCACCATTGAATGATTCCCAGTTCTGCAATTTTTCTCTCAGAAATCACCATGATAGATCAAAGGAATATTATTTTTTATAGAGGAGGGGACAGACTGATAGTCTACTAAAAGCAACTTAAGTGAGGAAACATCACAGTTTTACTGACACCATGTGAATGATATAATGGTAATCAATACATTAGAAAAATCACTGATACATATTTATGAATTTAGTAAACAAAATACAGACTTAGCACTGGGAAACAATATCCAATATGTAAAAGAAAACATTGCTCAATACTTGTTTTTCAATGGTACAAAAAATATTGTGTTACATTTTCTACTGAAGGACAAAAAAACTCAACAACCATACAGTTGCCTTAATATTTTCCATCAAAATGAGTCTGAACAATCTGTAGTTTTACTTAATAAGTCAGAAGAGCATTAGGGTCTGTGTAACAAAGTTATTTCCTTATCCTCTTTGGCTGCTTTATTACTAATTACTATGTATTCATAATTGATAACTATTATTTGTCATTATTACTTTCAAATAATTAGAATAAGCTCAAATATTCTCTTTTTCTTTCTGTTTTCTCTTTTAGCTTCTCAAGATCATTATGACCTTCCTGAATTCTTTCACAATGGCTGCAGCCTAATTTTCAAACAAATGCTGTAAGTGCCCTTTTAAAGATGACACGAGACTTTTTGTCAATTTATCCCTAAAGATTAGACTGTATATTCAACTAGCAAATTCTAATAGGTCCAAAGGATATCTCAAGAGGAAACTACTATGATTAACTGGAGCCCAAAGCATTGTTTGTTTTGAATCTTAACTCCTAGAGATATTTTGGCTGACATATCCCCATCTTACTCACTTCTGTGCAGACAGTTGCCTGAACTAAATGAAGAAAAAAACAAAAGAGAGAGCGCATTATGGGAGAAAAATAAAATTACGAATAAAAGAAATAATTTAACATTTTATTAATTTTTTTGCATCTTAAACAATTAGAATAGAACTAATAATCTAACTCATACCTCTGATTAATACACCTTACCGTTAACACTAAGCACCATACTAACAGAGGAGTATCCTATGGTATTCCGGGCAACACATTCATATCGACCTTCATCAGCTGTTCCAACATCACGAATGGTAAGAAATCCCTCTGGACTCACATGAAATTTTCCACTCTCAGTCACCTGCACTCCATCCTGCAGCAAAGGATGACGTTTAGTTATCTAGATATTCTTTGGTTTCAAACCTGAATTTTTGCCTTCTTTTTCTCTTTTATTTTTACATTTTATTTTATATTTTGTATGCCAAGATAATAATCAAATAGATTCAGATAAACTTATATAAAAAGCTCACACAATGTTATGTTGTCAGGAAGATTTGCGTGCACTTCTAAATTGTATAGTGTATTTATTTACTTTTAGAAGTACTCATTATTATAAATCAAAGTATTTTAATAGTTATAGGTCTTCACTACTTAAAATCCAAGACCCAAAAATAAGATAGCATCTCTTGAGAGCATATATATTTCATTTTACTCAAAATTAATCAACTAAAAAAGATCTCAAGAGTTCTATCCATATCAGTTCTTCATGTGCTATGCATTTAGAAGCTATTTAAGGTACCTTCAAATATATTTTCTAATGCTTGCTACTTGAAAAGCTAATAAGATAATCATGAAAACTGAGGATCAATATTAGCAACCCAGTAATTCACCCATAATTCTGCTAATAACTGTAACTAATAATTTGATACAGCCATTATTGCACCAATGGAAATCAAAGCCACACAGAGGTTATCAAATAGTTATCAAAACATGTCTTGCCTGAAGTGTCAACCTAATACTGCCAAAGAGCTCAGCAATACAGTATTTTTTATATCTATAATACCACTGAACATGTGAATATTAATAGGATATTCACAAAGAACTGTCACTAAAATATGTAGACTTTTTAAGGCCTACATTATGAATTTTAGCTGGTCTGTATTGTGATTTGCATAACAAGAGATATATTTATATATATATAAAATTCAGGTTTGATATCTCTATACATGCTCTGTATTAAAGAAGATTTCTTGATCAAACTCCAGGTAACATTATCAGACATCATAGCAAACAATAATTTGATAACGTGCACTTTAGATAGCTAGTTATGAAGAGATGGAAAGGCCACTGTCTTTCTGCAACAACCAAACAAATATCTAGTACCTTATTCCATGTAATTACTGGTTCTGGCTCTCCTTGAGCGCTGCATGGGATCTGCACGTTTGTGCCAACCTCCACCGTCATGTCACTGGGAATGCTGGCAAACACAGGAGTCACTAAAACCAACAAATGATACATTGACAAAGTATGAAATACAACTTGTGTGAAAGATGATCTAAAAAGAGGCCAGCACTGACTATTTTTTCCAGTTACCCAACATTTCTTAATCTATAACCCAATTCTGTCTGCAAGTTTTCAGTTGCTTATAAGTTTGTCTTAAAACTAAAAATCCTTCTTCCCGTCATCTGCTTCAGAGTGATTTTTAAGTACTCCTAACTTCTAAAAAAACAGGCTAGTAGTTGCCAAAACCACCAAAGTTCCATAAATTAAAAGCTCTGAAAAAAATCTAAAAATTTCTGTGAATAGCTAAATCTGAACAAAGTCACCAGAATTAATATCCCATCAACTTCTGTCATTTTTTTAATTTTTAGTCTTCTAAATAGCAAAACCGGAGATTTCTTAGATGATAAAAGCAAAACGTTTCACAACTCATTAAACCGTGATTCCCTCAGCCCATCTAGCTGAGGTGCAGAGCTTTCACAGAGCTCCTACCTCGCTGATGTCAATGAGCCCTAGGCCTTAAAACATCAGAAAATCACCTTCAGTTTTAAGGACATGGGGCACACAGTGCCTGGTGTTAAACTGTTTGTACACAAATGGCTGTCATGGACCAGAAACCTTTTCAAATCCAGAGGGAGGTATCCAGGCCTAGGGAGTCAGGGCGTCTGGCTCTGTAGCTGTGAGCAACGTCAAGCCAGCAAACATATCAGGACCATTAATCTCAGTTCATTAATACAGATTTAGCCACAGCAACCAGTGACTAAACATTCCTTAGATGAACAGTCCTTTTGTTAGAATCTCAGAAGAAAAAGGGTTTTTTTCTTGCACAATAGAAAATAGCATTGCAATGAACGTATGGAGAGCTCCAATTTCAGGGCTGCATATGCAGCCTTCAGTCCTGTATTTACTATCTTTTGGTGGCTGAATTTTGCAACCTGAGTTACACAAAAAATGATTTCATTAAACTTTACTCAAGTTTAACATAGCTGGAAGGCTAGAACATTTTTTAAAATTGAGTTTTGTTTTGTGTAGTCAACAATTTTATACAGGTGAAAAAAAATCTTGATTCTGACAAGTCAATCTCCCAGTACTGCTCTTAACTAAGAAAAAATGCTGTGGTTGTTTTTTTCTGAGAAACATCTAAACTCAGGAAGACATTTCAGCCTCTTTCACTAAAATACTGTTTAAAATTATGTTACTAACAAGAAATGCTTTGAATTAAATGTTTAACCTCCTTGAATTTAGTTTAACAGGAAAGTACTTAACTAAATTATAAATATTAATATGATTCTAATTAATCCTATAAGTAGCTTACTTAGAACTTACCTGAAGAAAAACACAAGAAAAATCGGTTGTTTTATTTTTTTTTCCTGTCTCAGCTTATTTTAAGGAATGATTTTTCATTGTGAATGTCATTCTGCTGTTGTAAAATAAAGTGTTCTCTTTCTGGACATCAAATATATAATAACACTATTTAGTTAACAGCATAGAGTCTTTTAAGAAACTAGACTTTTCGCAAAACATTTTCCCAAGCGCAGGAATACTGTCATCCTCGAAGTAAGCCTCCATTCTTTACAAAAAAAAGGATAAATAAATCAGATAAACCACTTTCACAGAAGATACTGACAAGTGTTCATACATCCTCTATTAAAAAACACCTGGAATCTAAAACCAGATATACCCAGAAATAAGTATCAGAAATGTGAAACGTTAGCAATACCCTGAACAGCAAGTTTCTTAAACAACAAAAGATATAGCCTCATTCTAACAAGTTTTTTATCAAAACAGGTCATGTTTAGTTGTAAGCGTATGTAGTCTCCAAGTGACTTTGAATAAAGTCTATCAGGGTACACTGTCCCACATGCTCAATTTTCAAAAACTAATAACTTGTAATTGAAAACCAACAACGTAGATTCATTTTAGAATGCAGTAAAAGTCCAGAAGAAAAAACCCAAGTACTATTCAAGCTGTTTCAGAAGCTTCTTTAATTCTAAACAAAGGTAAACTACTTCATATTAACATTTTGTGCCATCAAAAATAATTGATTCTCAATTTTAAATTTCAAGGAAAAAATAAATCACACACAGTAATGTGTATTGAGTGTAAGCTTGAATTTTGTCTTTGTTTTCCCAGCAGCTGTATCTAGAGAACATACCTCTAGGCTGTACAGTCAGGTATACGACAATTCGTTGAGATCCGATAATGTTGACAGCTTGGCATTCATACTGTCCCTGGTCATGCAGAGCAACCCTGGAAATCCTTAGGGTTCCTGAGGACAAAACTAAGTGTCTTCTGTCAACAGACAACTGGCCTCCTGAAACACAGAGCAACAGCATTTGCTATTTATAGCAGTGCAGAATAAAGTCCCTTTGTGTCAGAAAAACAGAAATCCAGAAGACTTTAAATTTAATAAAGCACTGGGAAAAAATTAAGTCTCTCATTAAAAAGTTTGAAACATTTACTTCTCAGAAGGTGAACATACAAAGCAAACAAAGCATACGTATGTACACAATCATAATCTTGATCTCTTCTCTGTTTGTCGTAGAAATAAATGTTCTTGTTTAAGGAGCATAACAAAGCAGCCGAATGAGAAGATATCATAAGAAGAACACCAACAGATATTACTGCTCATTTCGTGTTAATGTCATGAGTGTAAGACACAATCTCATCTGCCTAGACCATCTAGAGAATCCATAGAAAAATGCATACAGCCTTGAAAAAAATGAATATAATAAAAATGAAATAAAAGGCACATCAGTGCCTGTACCCTATTCTTCCTTTCTGGACATTTCATTTGACTGAAGCAATCTTGGCAGAAGGAGAAAGAGGCACATTATCAGCATCAAAATGATGAAGAGTTTGAATTTCCTAATACTTCTTTTGCCTGATATAGCTATTTCTAGAATATCTACTTACTAATAAAATATCCACTACAGTATTTCTTCCCACTGGATTTGGCTTAATGCCTTTAAAGCCACAACCTGATAAAACAGTCTGCAGAGTACACCCCAGTGTTCATGTCAATGCACATTATGTGACAGAAATGCAGTTATACTGATGTCAGTTACCGCTTGGACTGTTCTGATTTCTGAAGGGAACACATCCTACCTAATTTCAGATCTCCAGTTAATGACAGCTATCCCTCTTTCTTCCACAGCAGACTGGCAGTGATAGGTACCAAATGTGATTTGTCTCATAGTTCTTAAACAATTATTATAAGGAATCAATTATGGAGACATATATTGAACGACTTTTCTGCTGAATAATTTAAAATGCTGAGGTAGCTAGGTTCTGTGGGACACCTTGCCTTTTCTAGCTAAAGCAGAGAGAGATGAGCCCTGTTTCCTTCAAAGACTGAAGTATCGAAACACATGGAATTTCCTTCAGTGTACCAGTGACTCCCAAATAACAGTCAAACTATTCTAATAGTTTAAAAGTAAAAAAAGAACACACTTACCTCCTTTTGTCCAGGCAATAACAGGCTGGGGATAGCCTTGTGCTTCACAAGGGAAGTCAACGGTTTGTCCCTCAATCACTGTTTTGTCTTGAGGAGTGACAGTAAACTGAGGTAGAGCTACAGAAGAGAAAACAAAATGTTTTCAAAAACAAACAAAACAAAACCAGACAAACAAAACACAAACCAACAACAAAAAACACAAAACAAAACACAAACGAAAAAACGAAACCTGAAAAATGTATGACTGTTTGAAATGATGAACAGTTTTCTGTGTGACTTGAATATCTCATATGGGTGGTAAAAGAGATGTTAATGACACTGTTTTATATTGTGACCACTACGGGCTAGAGAGTTAGGGAAGCCACTTGTGCAAAAAAGAACATCTCCCTCACACCTGGCCCTGGTGTCAGCGAAGGCCTCTGGGATCTGCTGCCATAGATCTAACATAAGAAGTATGGTAAGACTTGTAGAATCAAACACAGTGTTCCCTGGATTAAAAATACCTTCTTTTCTTTCTCTCAAAAAATCCTCAGCTAAATCGTGAAGAAAATGCAAAGTAGTCAAAACCACCCTGAGCTACTTGTTTTCTTCTTTAGACAAAGGAAAGCAGTGAGTGGAGTGCAGGCCAGTTTCTGCAGTAACATCATGGCATTATCAGCGTGAGAAGGAATTTTGTTCAGCTCTCAAAACACAATCATCCATTGGCGAATGAAAAACGGACAAACCACACAGACAAGTTGTGTACAGCTTTAAAAACTGAACTAAGCATTTGCAACCTAAACTGTTTGCCAACTAGATATCTTAGTATGATGGCAGAAACAAACTTACATTTAAAGGTTACTCAAAATGTTCTGCAAATAAAAGTTTCAGCATTAAAACATTTGTAAAAAAAAATAGTCTCCATTTACACAGGAAACTTTTTGAGATACATATGAATATAAATACTTTATACTATTGACATATAATACCAAGGTTATTGTGATCACAATAAGTTAGAGTACTTAGAGTTTTGTTTTCCAGAAAAGCTATGCTAATGTCTCAACTAGTAGAGTGATAGTTTCCAGAAAACTCAGGAGAAAATGTACCCACATTCACTCAAGTGTTTACAAAAGAAAGGCAGCAGAGATCTGTACTTGAAACTCCATTTCTAGTACTCCACACACAAGCTATATTTTCTACGATTGCTATCCATTACAGAAAATTACACCCAAAAGCTGGACACTGGCAAACAAAACGTATAAGAAGAAACATACATTTCAAAACACCAATTATTAAGTTCTGAGAATAATGAATTAAGCTTTACTTTCAGAGAATTAGTATATATAATATACTGTCAATGAAATGTATAGCAACTTTCCTACGGACTACACTAGAATAGTGTAATTAAAAGAAAAATCTGTTATGATTTTAGTTCAGCTCTGACAATTCAGAAAATTTAAAAAAGACAAAATCACACAATTTGAAGGAATATGCTCCTCCTAATATGTTTTCCAGCATTTCACTCCTAGTTTAACGTTACTCACCTTGGACTATGATGTATGCAGTCGCATGGATATTGTCTATGCTGTTAGTTGCAAAACAGGTATACTCGCCACTGTCCTCCTGCTTCACATTTTGTATGTAAAGCCCTCCTGATGGAGTTATCGTGACACGAGGGTCACTTGGTAAAGGGGTTCTGTCGCCTTTGGTCCAGGTGATTCGTGGCTGAGGGTGCCCAGCTGCGCTGCACTCCAAGGTAACGCTCTCTCCAACTAGAACTTCAGTATTTTGCGGATGAATCACAAAGCTAGGCCGGGCTGCGAAAAAAAGAGCAATACCTAAATATGAACTTTAGTTCAAATAGCACTAATTTAGCTGAATATTGCAACAGTTTGGAGAAACTAGGGGTTTTATAATAGCTCTGTTCCAACATCCTTCTAATCTTGGTGCAAATTCTGCCTCGTTTTAAGCCATATCTAGCTGCAGACATTTAGAAATATCAATAGATAAGAAATAAAAGCTCATACAATTGCATTGATGTTTTTTCTTAACTCCCATTAAAACAGTTATCAAATATTTCCTTTTCATTTGCTGATCTTTAGAAAGGTCTCTTCAGAGGCACAGACACTGAGACCCAGAAAACAAACTGGCTAAAAATTGCCATAAATGCACAAAAGACAAAATTGATTAAGCTACATTGTAGTAACTTTTTTCCAACCACAGGTGTGTGTTGCAGTGACATTTTAAGATTACCTGACACTCAGTGTCAAAACAAAATTTTCTCGCAGCAAAGTTTAGAATTTAAAAACATTACAGACCTGGACAGGAATTTAGTGCTTGCAAACATGAAGCATTGGCTAGACAGAGATTCAGGCTAAAAGGTTCATGAGAAGGATGACTGTGTTGGGTGTGCCAAAGCTTTCATGAGTGGCCTGTTCGGAAGCTTGTGGTTTTCAGGTATCCAAAGACAACATTATTGCACTGAGCAATGTCTCAATGCAACAGTTTCTTTTTCTAACCCTTCTACAATTAGCCTACGTGACTATCATCAGAATTGCATACTACAATGAAGATACTAATTAACTGGTTGATTTGTTTTTTTGTTCCAGAGATACTATAACTTCATCATCTAGTTCTTAAGAGGCCCAAGGACAAGAAATTTACATGTCAAGAACATATAATAGCTAAAGCATCTTATTTTTAGAAAACTTCTTATCAAAATAATTCTCTATCTGAATGCAAAATTCAGACAATATTCTTTACCTGGTGATTCAAAGTATCTAAGAGTAACTTCCTGAGTTTTCACTTCTCCAGCCACATTTTTTGCCATGCACTGATAAATGCCTTGATCTGTTTCTTTAGTATTCTGAATCATTAACGTGCCATCATCTAGCAAGTTTAGACGGGAATCTTCTTTCATACTGAGCTCATTACTGTGAAGAAAAGAATCTGCTGGAGTTAAACCTTTAAATCACAAGCACAGAAAACTACCAAATAATAAAACACAAAATATATTACCCAAAACAACTTGGGGAGGGAAAAAAAGTTTTACTGTGTTAAGTAAAATAATAGAACTTTTCTTTCTATCCAGAAGAGAAGAAATATAAAAAATAAACCAATTTTGCTTATGCAAATCTTACATATTCAAAATGAAAAGTCAAAATACTTTTACAAGTAAATGCTTATGGAGAAAAGAGTGAACAAAATACCTATAGCTGGTCTCATTCTCCTTTAAGACTGTTTCTGCTGGAAGTATTTCATGTGAGTTCAACACTCAAGATACTTTCTGCTAGGAGAGAGGTTAGTTGCTGTAAAACCATCTTTGTGCAAACCTCTGGATTTCTCAAGGAGCACTAATGATTAGAATTTGTACTGGCTTGAAACGTAAGTTAAGATCAGGTCTTCAGGCTATGTCATGGATACTTTCCTGTGATATTAACTAAGAACAACTTAGGGTTTTTTATTAAAGGAACTGTTTCTTAGCCCATTCCTCACAACAAGATGAATAAAGCACAGAGGACAGATGAGATCTCAACCCCCATGTACAAAACCCAGTCTGACTGCTGATCTAGTCAACATACTGTTCAACAGGTCAATGGCTTTTGACTGAAATCTCGCCATATTCAAGTACCTCGCAAAGAGCTTTGCTCTCATTCATGCAGCCAGGAAACAAGCCAGAGTCAACAATCCCACACCCCAAGTTCAAATTTCTTCTTAAAACTCTTTCATATGTGTATTCTGAATACATGTTTGCTTTGTTTATTATAAAAAGTACATGAGCCAAAGAAAATTTTAATGAAATAATTATACCATCCAAGTTCAAGGCTCTGTTCTTGACATACTCCATAAACGCTGTACCCTTGCTGCACGTGAGGTTCTTACTTAGATCAGCACAAAACTACAGAACCAGAACTCCAAAATGTTCTGCTTTATCAGCAACTAACAAACTAAAATGGTTCATTTGATAATATAAAATGTGAAGGAATTTATTTTCCAGATCAGGTTTTCCATTTGTATTAGAGCATTATTTAGCCAAAGCCTGAATAAACTAGAGGTAAACTCACAATTAATGTGTCTGTCATAAATTAACAACTGTTTATGACGGGGCAACATGCTGCCACATGGCTGGTTGTTTGTGCTGTGCCCAGCACTGCTGGAGGGAGCCAGGCCCAGGGCAGAGCTCAAGCAGCTGCTCTGCAGCAGTCTGGCCCTTGGGCTGCTGGAAGATGCCTGTCCTATATAGGGCCCTCTCTTCCTGCCCTAGCCAGTGAGGAGAAGCAATGGAGCAGGCTGCCCAGAGAGTTTGTGCCACCTCCATCCTTGGAGGTTTTTCAGACCCAACTGGATAAAGCAACCTGGTATAATCCTGATCTGAGCAGGAGGCTGCACTGGAGGCCTCCTGAGATCCCCTCCAACCCAAATTACCCTCTAATCCTGTGAGAGGAGCACTTGCCTGCTCTCCATGCACTGGTCTGGGGAGCCTGGAAATTGCTATAACTCCCATTTTCTGGGATGGGGCTACACCTTGGAGGAAAACTGCCTCTGAAGAGCTGGGGCTCGTGGAAGGTTTCCTCTGAAACCTAACTCTTATCCAGCTGAACTCCTTTAAAAAAGTAGCTTTTGCTCTGCCTCAAAATGTAATGCAAATAGATCTGCACAGAGTATGCAATCACTGGCTAAACTCACAGACTGCACATGCAACATGTTCATATTGGATTGCCAGGTACTTACATACAAATGATTCACAGCTCTACAGGTGTGAGTGACTTTTCAGGTATAAGTACAGCTGAAAATTTACCAATAGTACTATAGTTACAAATTAATATTTTCTAAAATTATCAGCTCTTAAGTGTTCAGAATTACAAATAAAACAGATCTGGGTCATTATTATTTCATATACTTCTTTTAATTGTAATAGGTTTCTGATGTAACTATTCCATATATTAGCCAGTAAGGCATGTGGACACGCACCCACAAACATACACACACCCAGATAAACATACTTACATCAAGTTTCTTACTTCCTCTTTTAAACTTACTTGTTTCGAAGCCAGATAATTTCTGGTTTAGGATTGCCTTCAGCTCTGCAAGTGAAGTACACTGTATTCCCTGAGGTAACGTCCACATCCTGAGGCTCTGATGTAATTCTTGGCCTCTCTGTATCAACAATAAAACATATGAGGAACACTTACTTGTTCTAAAACTACTAAGGAATGGTAAATATAAATTTTTCCGTACACCTTGTAGAAAAATATTCTTCACAAATGTTTTACCTTAAAATATTTATATGCTTAATCAGGATTAAACACATTTTCCACATGCAAAAGTGACTGTGGGGTTTCTGGCCTTCTCCATTGTTCCTTAGGACCTTCTAGCAAACTGGAAATGGATTGTGCAAATTTCTATCAGGTTCTAAAGTAGCTGTTTTATTTATTTGAACAGAGGCTCAATTTGCTTATGAAGGAAAAACTTGAAAGCAGTAAGCACAAGTGCCATTTAAAATAACTTCCTCTAGATAAGTATCAGTGCCTAACCTGCCTCCTATAGAAGAATTTGTCCAGCTTGCTTCCTGCCATTTCCATATTCAGGCTCCTTAGATGTGCAGAGAGCTGGCAAAATGCCATATGAATTATTCTTGCACCAAATTCCCTTTTTACTGTATTTTTCAAGAACCTCATAGGTGCTTATGGTCACAATTCTCATTATCAGAATTATACCCGACACATAACCAAAAGGACAATTTACTTATTTTATATTTAGCAGGTAAAGGCCCATCACACGACGAGAAACCTTCATCTTGGCTTTGGAACAGGAGAGGTGCCGGGGCCGAGCCCCAGGACACCCAGAGCGAACAGCCTGAGCACTCCTAGGCTGAAGGAATACAGGTGAACGAAAGGATTTTCATGGAAGTGCTTATCCATTAATCTTTCAGTGACATGATTTCAGTGCCAGTGCAGGGCTCACTTTGTAAATATAGCTGAGTAAAAAATAAATCCAATGACCCAATCCAGATTCCAATAACATCAAGAGTTTTAACAATCAGAAATCAGAAGCAATTCTGTATGGTTTCTTTCCTCCCTTTCCCCTGAACAAAAGGGAATAAAGGACAGCAAACAATATTAACCAAACACCAAAGACTCTAGTGGACAATCCTTTTATGATCAAAACTGAAATATAAAAAGGAGAACTAAACTCTTTCACATTTAGTCACATTTAGTTCCTCGATGAGAAATTTCAAACATGGCTATATTTGTTTTATTAAAGATAAGCTGAGGTGTGGAAGCAATCGGTTCCAGCAGAAGCAGACAAAAAACAAGAAGGAACACAGGATGTTTTCTGGAAATAACCAATATTGACCAGAGTGGTCAGTGTTATCCATGAGAACAGAAGAACCAACTCTTAGTAACAACAACAACAAGAAAGTCTGGGTACTTTAAACACACTAAATAAGCCAGGAGAAAGTGGTAAACCCACCACAATTAAGTTCTTCTGGTGTTATGGTGGCCACTGATCTTCCCTGTATCCTCCGTGGATACTCACAGGTAGCTGCTGCTTGAGCATTACCCGACTCCGCGTACGTCTTCAGCAGCTCCGCCAGCCACAGGATTTCACAGTCACAGTGGAGAGCATTTGAATCCAAACGCCTGCACAAAAAATGAAGCAGCCACAACAGTTTTTAGCGAGCTCTGACTATTTTGCTGGGATCAAAATGGTTCTGCAACCTGGGCAGCACCTTTTTCTGTCAATAGAGACAAGGGGTAATCTGGAACACAGGTGATGGTCACTCGCTTACATGCATTCTGGTAGTCTTTATTACAAAAATGCATATTATTTTCACTGCATGGTTTGGACCATATTCAACATAACAAGCATCTGAATATTTCTTTTTTAACCCCAGCATTCAGTGAATAAATCAGGTTTTATTTAGACGTTATATAAACTTTGCTTAAATAAGGAACTTATACACATTTTTTTCCCATTTAATACTTATTACTGTAGTAACTTCACAGCCAACCTGACATTTTTACAGCTTCCCATTTTGCTGATCAGGCAACTGAGACAAAGACCCACAGTTTTATTTCAGCATTAAGCTCTTTTCGAGTTCAGTGGGTCAGTAACTTTGTAAAACACCTGCCTATTGCAAATAATGAGAACGCATAAATTCTGTTGACTTTCTTTCCAGTAGTGGAGAGCCCTGTTACTACATGGAGCACTGCACTTTCTGGTGGAGGGCTCTACAGGAAAAAAAAATCATTTAATACAGAAATCTGTACCATTAGACGTGCATATTTAAACTGGAAATAAAGTTGCGTGGTAAAGAAACCTCAGTTTGGTTTATCTTTGGGAGTAGTGAACATTTCCATCATTTTGTCTTTTAATATTTTTTTAACCTCTTGTAAAAATGTCAAAATATTTTTTATTCCCTGCTCTCCTAAGAAAAACAGGGAAGACCAAGGAAAACTGGTTTACAAGCTATTTTAACAAATGTTTCCTAGTATATCAGATGTTATTGGTAGAATTTAAATCCGGAACATGAAACTCATGATGTTACCTTTAGGGATAAGGTTTCTCAGGTCAGAAGGTACCAGACAGTCTAGCTCAGTGTCCTGTTCCAGTAACAGACACTATTAAAACTCCCCTTTATCGAGGCATTATGTGAGGAAGCATCTTTCTCTGTTCACTTGAACTCCACAGGACTTTTAAGAGAGGTATGTGTGCAGCAGCTATTACTGGAAGGTGTGTTCACCATCAAAATTTACTGAATTCTGCCTTTCACCCCTAGTTAAAGGAATGGCTCCACAACTGTTCGAAGCCAGCAGGACCATCTTCCTGCTGTTCCCTTGCCATCTCTGCTCCCGGTAGAGCTGGCACTGACTGCACAGCTCACCCTCCGCAGTCCTCCTGGAAAGGGGACTGTGAATACCTGGCTGCTTTCCTCAGAATGGCAATCTTCAATATTTTAGAGAATGTTTATGCTAGATCAGTGAACATCCAAATAAGGGATGGAAAACCCTCTGAAATTCATCTTACTATGGCACTCTGATCAATATGTAGTTTTCAAATGCTATTGAGGGACTTAGAAGCCTTTTCTTTTCCAAGCGAGTGGCGGTTCAAGAATTGGCTTCTGAGGTGGCTTTTGCAAATAATATATTTATCCTTACACTACTGAGTACCTTTTTATAACTCTGTTTTTGTCATCAGATTAGGACAAGGAAAACAATGAAAAGAAAATACCAAAGTAATAAAATATTGAAAGAGATCGTAGAAGGATCATCCAGTAACATATAGAGAAGAGAGGGAAAAAAACCAAACAAATGAAAACAAACTAATGAAGGAGCTGTCTACATTATTTGGTCAACAAAACAAGACCATATGACTATAAATAATTCCAAGACAGGAAAAAAACAAAAGGATTTAGTCAGTCACTGAAGAGCATAGTATATAAAGCAATGGTCTCTATGTGTGTAAACAACTGGAGCACATCTTAGGAAAAATTATACAGTATTTAAAACAATTACACAATGAAAGGCATTTTCAAAGAAGATAAACATTGCAAGATGAGATGCATTATCATTAGATTATTTAAACTTCCGTTAGTTCAATAATAATTCAATTTACTTACAATCTCTTCATAGATTCTAAGTGACTAAATGTTCCAGGAATCAAATGAGCTATTCTGTTGTTATGCAAAAATCTGTTAAAAAGCAGAGAAATATTCATGTAATAATTCAGATTTTGACACATATTCATTTCATTTACTTCTTCTGGAAGTCCTTAGAGTAATTCTACAAAATTAAAAAAAAATATATATATTTTTCAGCTGCTATTTGGCTGCTATTTTTGAAGTGGTCTCCAAGGTATATTTGGTGTGTCCATAAGGGGAAAAAGAAGCCTTAAAAGGCCAAGGTAATCAAAAGAAGAGAGTTCATAAGCATTCAAATGAGAAATTTAAAAAAAAAAAAAATTCATAATATGAATCATCTACTTCTTCATTCATAACACTTATTTTAGGCCAAACAGAGATCACAGCTCACTGCTGCATGCCTATAAGATCAGCCTGACCCAGGCGTTCTTGGCAAAGACTACATAGTAGTTACAATAAAAAATGTAGTTTCAAACACTTGATTTAATTCAAACAAAGAAGCAAGCTGACTTCTGAATCTTACCCCAAGAAAAACAAACTTACAGCCTTTCAAGTTTTGGAAGATGGGTAAAGGATTCAGGTTCCAACGTTTCTATTTGATTAAAGTGCAGATACCTGAAAATACGTTAAACAAAAAGAAAAATACTGAAACAGTTTTCTTACTGAAGCTGAAATATTATAAAACATTTGTTATTGTTTATACACTGTTTACACATCCAAATGGTGATAGTGGCATAGTGGCTTCACTTGTTTCTGTTATCATCTGAATTCTGTACTTTAATTTGAGAAATACAAGGCTGACAAATAAGAAGGGTTTGCAGACCACTATACCTATATCTATCTATCTATCTATATATATATATATAGTGTGTGTGTGTCTGTATATGTATGTGCAAAAAAAAATGTTTGAAACCACCACTTCGGAGATTTTGGACGCTCTTGTCAAGTCCAATTTTCATAAGTATGCATACTTGAATAAATATATATAGAAAAAAAATTTACAGGAAAATGTTGCATATTGTTTAGAAAACATTTATAGTTTCCAGAAAAATAACATTTTTAGTGGGCAACTGTTTTCATTGTTATCACACTGAGGGAAAATTTCAAAAGGTGTGGAGAAGTAACCTGCTCTGGCCCATTAATTCTGGCAATTAAAGCTACAAACGCTCTCAAAAGCCAAAAACTTAATAATATAAACCCAAGTTTGATTGAATCACTTTTAGACAAAGGGCTTCTCAGCAACTGGGGCACAATTAACCACCACAGCTGTGCTCTGTTTGATGCTCTGTTGATGCTTATGTAAGCTATTAGTATTATACTGCAACAATTTTACACAGCTGTTAATCTTGCAAAACTGAAAAAGACTAAAATAACAAGATAATTAACCAGATTATAAATCTGTAAATGCTGTGAAAATGGACTGCAGAGGCAGACCTGTTTCAGTCTTGACTCCATTGCGGAAGTATTCCACAATCTTGCAGATGAGAAAACAAGAAGTAATTGATAAGATTTGCACAACGAACTGTGGAAATTATTTATAGACTTTGGATCTTGATCATATCCAAAGCTCATAAAGTTTCCTACTTGACCTCTGACAATCTCAGGAACAGCTGGAGAATGTGCATATATAGAAATCACTGTAGGCTTGAGAATGAAAAAGCCCATCATTTAAAAGCAGAGAAAATCCCAGACTCTCAAATCTCCTGAAAAATCCCTGCTTCAATGTGAAAAGTAAAGGGACGTGGAAACTCCCTTGCAGTGAAACACGGCATGTGCTCTGCTCTGCAAGCCAAGCTGAATGGTCACTGGGGAGAGAGGAAAGCGGGAACAAGCAGTGATTACGGCAGAGCCCTGGGAGGTGCAAGCGGCGGGAAGCCAGGCACGTGTCTGGCCCTCTCCCAGCTCCCCCGCCAGCCACACGGCCCCAGCGCCAGCCGGCACACGGTGCCAGGCAGCGATGAATGAGGACTGCAGAAAAAGCCAATAAATCAGCACGGATGTGATCAGGCACATTGGTGTTGTCAAGTCTGCTCACTGCCAGCACAACGCGTGGTCACAAATTGCAGTGAGCATAGAGGATGATCCTGTTTGCATAAGGAAACAACTGTGTAGTCATGCTAAGCCTGCCAGTCTTCATCTCCCTTTTGAATCTAAATTAAAAAGACAGATATCTCAGAGGCAGATACTTCCTGTAAGGTTCACTGGAATCACCAGCAGAGAGAAGAGAGACCTAAGTCAGGTCCAGCCCTGAGGAAGGACAGGCAGGATGGAACTGGTGGCTGCCCTGCCAGGGACCGGGCTCTGCTCACCACCTCCCCAGCATCAGCAGCGGCTGGGAGAGCACAAGGCAAGCTGGGGATCACTGCGGTGATGGAGGACGAAGGGAAAAAGCAGACACAGCTATAGGGTTTGTTACTTCTTCTGAAGCAGCTTTAATTTTGGAAAAAACTACCTACACTACTTCTTGTGCAGTCAACAGGTATTTTTGCCTTTTTAACTTTTGTTAATTCTGCTTGCACTTTTATGATTCAAGAGCACCTTGCAAATGCATCTCCTTATCTTCCCAATAAATTTATTTCTTTTACATCTTTGGTAATGACAAGGCAGATTTGTAGGTACAAGTAACACCTCTCACTAGAACAAATGACATTGGCAAAAGCAGGCACATCGAGGCACACAACCCCTTCTTCAGGTCCATGGATCAGAGGTGAAATCAACAAAGAGAGAAAAAGAAAGGACACCTCTCTCAGACAGCCTAGGTGAAGTAACAGCTCATAACTGCTGTGTAGTATTCAAGACTACTACAATTACAGATGTAAATAATATTTTATGTGTTTGAAAACTCATTTTTCCAACCAAATTTATCAGTCTAATTAAAACACTAGTTCTGTTACAAACCTTGCCTTGTTTACAAACTCAAAGCATCCCAGATACAACTACACCAATTAGGGCACTGAACTACATTTTTCACCTCATCAGAAATCACATTGCCTAAAGTAGCTCAAAAATCATGAAGTTCAACTGGAAAATACTCTGAACTGCTTCATATGACAAGCTAGTTCAGTTTTGCAGGTGTTTAAATTGTGACCTCAAAAAAATTCCTGAGCAAGTTTTCAGGCAATTTATGAACAGAACAAGGTGTTAAATATGTGGAAAAAGTAATTAACAACAAGTGCAATTCTGAAAAAAATAGATACAGAAACAAGATTGCATTGTAAGTCTACAACAAAAAATATAAACCTACACTTTAATCACATTTTATGACCTAGGTTTATCATTTACATTCTTTCCTTCTACGTACCACATTAATGGTTTATTAAAGGATTTTAATATTGTAATTAATATGATAATTTCTTGGACTAGAAGTTCACTTTAAAGGTAATCATATTCAGGAAATAATCTCATACTGACAAGTCTTTATAGACATCTTTTATGTTCAGAATATAAAACACTCTTAAAAATAGTAGTATGGTGTAATTAATTTAATATTAAAAAGACTTTCATAATGGAAATTCGAAGAAAAAGCATGCAAGAGTGATTTTAAATACCCTTGTGTCTTCGTTTTTTTAATTCTGAATTCACTATCAAGGATGAAACAGAAGGAAATACATAAAGCAAAAAAAAAAAAAAAAAAAAAAAACCAAAGCGAAACAAAAAACAAACCTCCAAACCAAACATACCTAGAGAAAGATAATTATTTGATCAAATAAGCATGGTACAGATTTTCTCTTTGTTATTATTAATCTCGGAGGATGAACATTTACAGTAAAATTCAGTCTCACTGGCATTTTTCAGAGCAATAAACTTAAGATTATATCTTCTGTGGCATAATATTTTTGTAGAGGATCACTTTTATCATATGTGCCAATTTCTCGTTTCTAACAGTATCTCCACACCTTTGGGGAAGTACTTAAAAACCATTAGCTGAGTATAATGTATGGATATGTAAATAGGATGTTGCCATTTTTATTATTTGAAAGAGAAACAACAAACATATTTTTACCACATCTATCAAAGAGCCTTCCCTGCCCAAGGGTATGACAAGAATTAACAGGCTTACGCCATGAGGAAAGAGATTTAAATAAGATATTATAGCAATGATACAAAACGTTGGAAGAGAATAGTTAAGGAGATTATGGTATCTTCTCTTTAAAGACTTAAAATAAGGCTAGATAAATATCTGTTTCCAGTCATCTAGGTTTGTTGTCCCTAGTTAGTCTTATTTTAGAATAATAAGGATTTACTTCTCAAGAAACTTTTCATACCTTTTGGGATTGTTTGTTTAACAATTAATTCACTTTCATTACTGCTTACTGTAGGTATTTTTAGCAGCACTAAGACTTTAATCAGGCTCCACTGTGTTAAATGTGCATACCTGCTCATATACAGATATGCAAAAACAGGTAACTCTTTGTATTATAAAACTTTAAAAAATCATAGCAACATTTAAGAGGTACTGAAAATTGAATTGAGGGAAATAAAGTGAATGTAACAAGCTCCATCACTATATTTAAGATGTTTTTATCTATTAATTTCCCCACAAAATATGTACCTGTGTACATAAACTACAGCTAAACTCTAATAATAGCATAAAAAGAACAAAAATAGAGTGTTAATATGAAAGTTAAAATACACAACTAGTATTCCACTAAGATCAGGTAGGGAGATTTCAATAAGTCCACTAGTATTTAGGGATCCTGCTAGCTAAGGATTGCAGAGAACACATTTGGTCCCTGATACACACAGCTCTTAAGCTGAGATCTCAAAAAATATAATAGATATTTGGAAGAAAAGCAATGCACACAAATCTGGAAATAGACTGCATTTAGAGCTCCATCTTGGGATCTGGATACAACAAACATGCGACCTCCCAAGCCAGGTATTTGTGACATTTCAGGTGGAATTCAGTTGTCTAAGCTCAGGCATATAGAGGCAGCTTTCCTTGCCTTCTGGCTGCTGCTCTGAAACAATGCAAGTTTCCTGTAGATTTGTGTCACCTTTGCCAGACCTAAATGTATGTCTTGCAGATCTAACAGGGTCAAAACTCGTACTAAGTGACTATTTTCATCAGCTGACTTTCTACCTTCATACCCTGCCATGACTGAAGGTTTAGGTGACGAAATATGTACGGCTTCAGTGAATTCAAGCATCTAAAACTATGAAGTTTTTTCAGAATTTACTCTGGCACAAGTGAGTTTCAGGATCTGATCCAAAGATCTTATTCTCTTGGCAGAAATTTCCAAAGAAAAAGATATTTCTACTACATGAGCAGCTAAGAATTTTGCCACAGGGGTTTAAGAAGGATCCTGCCAGCCACAGTAAATACTGGGTTCTTTCTTCCCTTTTACATGCAACAGGTCCCCTAAATTGAACTAAATTTAGTTTCTCTCAAAGAACAACAAAAACAAAACCATGAAAAAAAAAAAAAATTTAAAAAAACAAACAGAAAAGTGGTTTGCTGTTCAGGCTTTTTTCATCGTGCAGAGGTCTCCTGATCACTAGCCCGTGTTCTTATGGGGAACTTCAACCTACCAGATGTTTGATGGAAATACAACACAGCAGAGAGGAAGACAACTTCCTAACGCAGTTGGTCAGTGAGCCTACCAGGGAAGAAGCCCCACTGGATCTGTTGTTTGTAAATAGAGAAGGACTCGTGGGCAACGTGTTGGTTGGAGGTTGCCTTGGGCATAGTGATCATGGAATGATAGAGTTTTCTACTCTTGGAGAAGTTAGAAAGGTGGTCAGCAGAACTGCTGCTTTGGACTTCCAAAGGGCAGATTTTGACCTTTCTAGGAGGCTGGTTGGCAGAGTCCCTTGACAGGCAGTCCTAAAGGACAAAGGAGGCCAGGAAGGCTGGTCTGCCTTCAAGAACATAATCTTAGAAGTGCAGGAGCAGGCTGTCCCTGTGTGCTGGAAGGCGAGCCAGTGGGGAAGAAGGCCGGCCTGGCTGAGTAGAGAGCTGTGGCTGGAACTTAGGAATAAAAAGAGAATTTATAACCTTTGGAAGGAGGGACAGGTCACTCAAGAGGAATACAAGAACTCTGTGAGGTTATGCAGGTAGAAAATCAGAAGGGTCAAAGCCCAGCTAGAGCTGAGCCTGGCCACTGCTGTGAAAGGCAATAAGAAATGTTTCTATAAACATAGCAGCAGCAGCAAGAGGAGGACTAAGGAGAATCTCCATCCCCTGATGGATGAGGGCAGAAACATAGCGACAGAAGATGAAGGAAAGGCTGAGGTCCTAAATGCCTTCTTTGCCTCAGTCTTTAATAGTCAGAACAGTTATGCTCTAGGCACCCAGCCCCCTGAGCCAGAAGGCAGGGATGGGGAGCAGAATGAAGCCCCAATAATCCAAGGGGAAATGGTTAGCGACCTGCTACACCACTTTGACACCCACAAGCCTGTGGGGCCAGATGAGCTACACCCAAGGGTGCTAAGGGAGCTGGTGGAGGTGATGACTGAGCCATTATCTACATTATCACATTCCATTATCTATCAGCAATCTTGGCTAACTAGGAAGGTCCCAGTTGACTGGAAGTTGGTTAACTTGATGCACATCTACAAGAAGGGCCAGAAGGACAATCAGGGGAACTACAGACAAGGTAACCCATCTAGCAGACGAGTGAAAGGCTGTGGTTGTGTACCTAGACTTCAGGAAGGCCTTTGGCACCATATCCCACAGTATTCTCCTGAAGAAGCTGGCAGCTCATGGCCTGGATGGGTGTACTCTGCGATGGATGAAGAACTGGCTGGAGGGCCGGGCCTAAAGATTTGTGGTGAACGGACCCAAATCCAGCTGGCGGCCGGTCATGAGTGTTATTCCCCAGGGCTCAGTATTGGGGCCAGTTCTGTTTAATCAATGTTCTGGATGAGGGGATTGAGTGCACCCTTAGTAAGTTTGCAGACAACACCACATTGGGCAGGAGTGTTGATCTGCTGGAGGGCAGGAAGACCATACAGAGGGATCTGGACCAGTTGGATTGTCGGGCTGAGGCCAATTGTATGAGGTTTAACAAGGCCAAGTGCCAGGTCCTGCACTTGGGTCACAACAACCCCAGGCAACGCTAGAGGCTCCAGGAAGAGTGGCTGGAAAGCTGCCTCGTGGAGAGGGATCTGGGGGTGTTGATTGACAGCTGGCTGGATACGAGCCAGCAGCGTGCCCAGGTGGCCAAAAAGGCCAACAGCATCCTGGCTTGTATCAGGAATAGTGTGGCCAGCAGGCCTAGAGAAGTGATTGTGCCAGTGTACTCAGTGCTGGTGAGGCCCCACCTTGAACCCTGTGTTCAGTTTTGGGCCCCTCATCATAAGAAGGACATTGACGTTCTAGAGAGAGTTCAGAGGTGGGCGACGAAACTGGTGAGGGGTCTGGAGCACAAGTCTGATGAGGAGTGTTTGAGGGATCTGGGGCTATTTAGCCTGGAGAACAGGAGGCTGAGGGGAGACCTTATTGCAGTCTACAACTACCTGGAAGGAGGTTGTAGCATGGAGGGTGTTGGTTTCCTCTCCCAAGTAGCAAGTAATAGGACAAGAGCAAATGACCTCCAGTTGTGCCAAAGGAGGTTCAGATTGGATATTGGGAAAAAATTCTTCACGGAAAGGGTCGTGAATCACTGGAACAGACTGCCCAGGGCAGTGGTGGAGTCACCATCCCTGGAGGTGTTTAAAAGGCATTTAGAGGAGGTTCTTAGGGACATGGTTTAGTGCTAGAGTTAGGTTAGGTTATGGATGGACTCAGTGATCCTGAGGTCTCTTCCAACTGAAATGATTCTATGATTCTGAGATTCTTACATGCTTCAGTAATCATTTCTAGAGTAGGAAGAAGTGGAAGAGGAAGGCATTAAGGAAAAAATGGCATATTTATATATGCTCTATAATTATTGCTCTTGGTTTGTGTAGAAGCTCTTTCTTCCAAAGGTATCTATTGCCCTCTAAAATGAGTTTGTATCATTTTATACCCTTATGAAGTGTCATTTTATTTCAGATACACATTGTGTCCACTAATATCCACTAGAGGTTTATAGTTACAAGGAAACTGGTACATGTCTCAGAAAATTTTAATACACTGGTAACTGTTAGGAGTTTCAACATCTATGTTTGTCCTAGAAGATTTTCAGCCCCCAAAATGTATGTGCTACAAAACTCATTGGTCTAGTCCTGTTATTTGGCAGTCAAGCTGTGAAACAGTCATGCATTTATAGCTCTTTCTGTTTTTCTAAACATTACCACAATGAACATATAGCAACGCTTTCTGATTATAAAACAAAATATAGTTAAACTTCATTGAATCAATACAATCAGTTTTTGTCATGGTAATGACTGCATTTTTCATTCTTCTTCAATAGCCATTATTCTTCAGTTAATATACAGCAAAAGGAGTATGATTTTAATCAACCTTTCTAGAAGACTTTACTGAAACATCTACATTACAACCAATGAACTTTCATACTTTTTAAATGTATGTATAGGGGAATGATTAATGCATATCAGTAATAGTAAGGTTTTAATTTTAAAATCTCTTCTTGTTTTAAAATACAACAAAACTGGATTAAACTTCAGGAAACTAATTCAGCTTTAAGTTATGCCAGTATAAAACAAAGTAACTGCCACAATCAAAGGAATTGCAATGTTATAAAACCTACAGAAATGAAATAAGAATCTCTCTCTAAGCAATACACATCAGTTTTCAACATTTTGCACAATAGCACTTCATCAAAGTTATGTAATAACGTATAGGGACACTGGGAGTGCAAATCACAAACAAAAGACAAACACGGACATGAGGAATTTGACACAGAGATTGGTTTTGGTTTTCCACATGCAAGTGATTCTGGGGCTCTCTGCCTAACAACCCAGGGCGTGCAGCCATGCAGAGCATGCAGGCAGGAGGTACGGAGCAAGGCGTGCACTTTCCTCTGCAGGGGAACCATGGAGATGACAGCACAGAAGAGAAAAGGCACTTACAGTTGTTCTAGAGAGGCAAGTCCTTTAAATGCTTGCCTGTCAATTGACTGGATTTCATTCTTGTACAAATAGCTGAAACAAGAAACAATCAGTAATATTAGTACACAAACAAGAGCTACATGAAGGTGGAAAAGAAGAATTAAGTTGACACATGAAGACAGCTTTTCAACTACATATTAGAAAAAATATACAAAACAAAAATGAAACATGTACACATAAAAATACTTCGTCATTGAGATTTCATCCCAAATATTTGCCAGGAAAGGCAAAAGTCTGGGGCCTTGTAGGCTCTGAGGTTGTCACCCGGATGGTTTGGGCTTCCCAGTGCTCGCTGTTTCTACTTACTGTTTCTTTGCCCCTCAGTTTCTTGATAGGCTTGCCAAAAGCCAAAATAATTCCAACTTAATGGGACAGAATTGCATCAGAAGTGACACATTGGGGATGCTATTGGCCTCTTACTTTCTTTAAAATATCTCACGTGGATACTGGAACAAATAGCCAAACTGTGACAGAATTGGTCTTTTTAGTGGACTTGGAGAGCAAGCAGTAAGCATTTCTATAACTCTGCCTGTGTCACCTTTTGAAAATTTACAAAAAAACACAAGTTAGAATATTAGCATTGCATCCATAAAACAGCATTGTATATTTGTTTTATCACTGTGTAGAATATGGACATTAGGTCTGCGTTGATACTCTATAATATAAACAGAATAAACATATGCAGAGTACCAGTATGTTCACGTGTGCTGTCTATACCATTTCTACACAATAAAAATAAAACAGGATGGAACACTGTAGGTAATAAAGTTCATCATGCTTTTAAATATAAGGATGTTTTAGTGAGAGGGTGTTGCAGAAATTACTGATTACTGTAGTTTCTGCAGGGAGGCAGCAAATAAAAATTTGTTGGGGTTCAGAGTCAGCCACTCTTTTTGTGTTAGGTTAGGAACAGCTTCACAGTAAGAACTTTCTAACAATTACATGACAAATGGTTTGAAACTCAGTTAATCAGGCATGGATTCTATGAAAAAGGGATGAAGAGACTTTGGACCACAAATGACTATTAGCAGGCATTTTATTAGTAGTGAGTTTGGCTTTTCTATTTTTACAGTTTTCAGTAACTTACTGGAAATAGAGCAAAGTTCTTTTGATGCAACAGATTAAATAGTGGCCCTGCTGGAACTCATGGCAGTTTTCACATTGACTTGAAAAAGGGCAACATTTCACAATAGGCCCTAATAAGGAAAAAAGTGGTAGACATCTGATGTTCACCTCATGACAACTTTGGGGGACAATATGAAGTAGTAATTTTCCTTTGAGTCTAAATTTAATTTTACAATGTATTGCTTGCTGAGAACCCAAAACATGAATCTCACAGAGGTTCAAATGTGCTTAATTAATATAGACATCGAGTGAAAAGCAGAGTTCTTCCAATAATAGAATAACTCATAAGCAAAAATCTGCAAGTTTCTTTAAATGCTCAAAGCTCTGAACAAATTAAACTTGAAAAAAAATATTAGTGTCATGTGAAATGACGTAAAAAACTTTTAAAATAATTTAAAAGAGAGAGAATCAGTATATCACACTTACTTTGGATGCGGAATTAACCTATTTGCAAAAAACATCATTTCATGGGTGTTCAAATATTTGTTTTGACTGAGATTTACCAACTCATTTGAGGATCACAGTCATTACAATTTTGTCTCTCCTTAATTTTAATCTGTGTGATATCAGATTCCTATCTTATTTTCCAGCGATAGTTTCAAATACACTATTTCTTCTCACTCCTTAGAAAGTTACAAAGTCTGAACTGCCGAAGTGTTATTTACCTTTCTTAACACACTCCACTTGGCTGTTCGGAAATTCCTCTTATTCCTCTGAGTGTTAAATGTCTGCCTCAGACCAGTGAACCTGGTTGGGCTATGATGCTTTTAATAATTAGTGTCAGTTACGTATCTCTTGTGAGTATGTGAAGAATTTTATTCAAGCAGTTTGAATTAATCAAATTTAAAAAAAAAAAAAGTTTTACCAGAATCACTGATGCAACTTTTATTTACTCTCTGCAGACAAAATAAGGCAGAGTGAAGAACAAGGGTGGGTTAGAGGCAGACCTGGATAATGACTTTGTAGTTTTGCAGACTTTTACCACCATACTGCAGGGAAGGGAGTAGCCTTTCATGTCCACTTTTGAAGCTCTTACCGAGCCACTGTGGTAGGACTTCATTTGGAATTGAACTTTAAACCACAAGTTTTTCCATGTTGATCAGAAAACCCTCAAGCTGCAGGACACTGAGCTGACCTCAGTCCATCCTGTCCCCCCTCCACAGAGAAACCCCAGCCACCCCAAGTGTACAAAAGGGTATGACCTGTGACAGATGGTTAACCACACTTTCATTTAGTTATGTAGATGTTTCCTTGAGGATATGAATTATATGCTTGCCTAATGAAGAAGGACATCATAGAATACAAAATACAACTAAGTATCACTCACTAAAAATACTTACGTCTTTCTAAAATGCTACTGTGCCTAACATGTGAAACTGCACCAAAAAACCAAACCAAAACAAAACAAAACACACAGCTCAACATTTATCCCAGTTACATTAGCAGAAAACTGATTTAAAGTATAATTAAGGACAAAGTACTTTATAATTTGATTTTCCTAAAAGCTTTATTACAGAACTGAACCGTTAGACTTTTTGAAAGGACGAATACACAGTGGATTAAGATGTGTTTTCTGGAAATTACTACTAACTATTTTCATAAGAGTTAAAAAAAAAACCCACCCTCTTTCCAGAAATGCAAAGAAGGCTGCAAGAGGCCAGAGGTACTGGTCCTACACTTGGGAAATGAACAAAAAGTAGGTAAACGGTTATCAGAAAATTAGAAAAGAAGCAGTTTATATTAAAAAGTTTGACAGATACCCTAGGAGGATAATTCTAGGGTTTTATGGACTATATTGCAAGTCATGTGATTTAAGGAAAGCAAGATCCAGATACGTCTGCTCGGAACAGGAGAAAAAAAGATGTTCAAAGTAATGGTGTTATCATGCAGTGTAGAGTAAATAAAGCAAATGAATATAGCAAAGAGAGATGTATATAGAGAAATAAAAGAACACGAATTGCAACACGAATTGCAAAGAAATGAGATCCGGAATCACAGAAGGTATTCAAAGGAAAAAGTCACATGACCGTGACAGCAATGGCGGCCGAAGGCACAGAAGGAAACGTGACCTAATCCCATTTCTGGAGGGTGAGGTGAACAACTTCGCACTTTGGCAACCGACAGCATATCTTCTACCATTATTACTTCATTCGCCAAATGCAAAACAAATCTCCCATGTTACTTTTTAGTACTTCCAGAAAAGATATATTTCATACAGTCTTAATTTCCATTTATCATTTGCTTATTGCACTGTTGCCATGTGTGATTCCTCACCTCTCCGTTTCTTACTAAGTGAACATGTCTCAGTGTTGTTGCCAAAGTCGTTTTCATTCCCCATTTTTATTTCCGTCACTTTCTTGACACTCACTTCTAGTTTACTGCTCTGTAAATCAAGTACGTTCTCTTTATCTGGAAAGCTCTTTGTAATCACTTATCTATATTTTATGTTTTCCCATATATCTGCCCTAAATTCTTTCCTTTTAACTTAACCTCATTGTTTCCACTGCTGATTCCAAAACTTCTAACATCCTACACGTTAAAACTGTGTCCCTTCAGTTCCCAATTATCTTCTGTCTCAGAGAATAAACTGTTGACTTTCAGGATTGCAAAGGATTATCCTACCAAATTTCCACAAACGTGCATGCAACTATATTATACAGCTGGGAAGCTTTTCTTTCTCATCTCTGCACTACCACCTCTAGTTAGTAAACTCAATAACTCACAGGATGTCAATTAAATAAATTCAGTGTACCATATACATCATGGATACAGACACCTTGTATCAGGAGCAACAAATTACAAACAAGTTACCAATTATTTTTCTCATATGACAACAATTTTAAAGTTTATTTCAGACAAGACTGTTTCCATAATCCTTTGCAGAGAGGGAATGTAAGGCCAAAAACATTATACGGAATCACTGAAGTGCAGAAAGAAATATTATGAATGGGGTTCAAGCTACTGATGCCTTTTTGATCCTTATTAAAGAACCCTATTACTGACACTAAGATATATGAAATAAGAAAGACAGGCAGAAAAGAAGAATGAAAAGGTATTCTCCTGGTTTCATAGCAAAACAATAGTAATTACATCTATTTCTTTCCAGTTTTTAGTATATGAATTTAAAGACAAATTTTTACCACAAACAGCAGAGTGAGATCACGCAAGACTGTTTACAAAACTGTCAAAATTTCAATTACATAAAGAACAAGAAAATAAATAATCCTAAAAAATAAGATCCAAAAATCATATTTGCATAATTTTCTTTTTCTAATGTAAGGAACAACTTTTACAATAATATTTTTAATACACAGGAACTGGAAAAAATATTATTACTCTGTCAAAATTTGTTGTCAAGACAAACAATTCTGAAAACATATACAACTGATAAAACTCTAATCTGAATTTCAGAAACAAACAGTACAAAGAAGCATTTGAAATTCCCAGGACTTCCTTCGGCCTTGATAGAAAAACCTTTGTTTAAAAGACAGAAAACTGCAGCAGAGATACAAGAATGGGCCTTAACATCTGTCTCTCAGACTTTTTAAAATATATTTTTATACGTATTTATATAATTACATTTACTAATAGTTAGATATTTTATGTTAATATATACTTATATTTCACTAAATCAAAGCCACTGAGAAATGACAGGTTTTCTAAAATTACTCAGTGTACTTACTCGGCTAACATTTTCACAGCTGAACTGTATTCATCTGGTACATTTGAGTCTTCTGTATCAAAATTTGACCAGTACCAGTATTTTTATAACGTTAAGGCTATACAGTTCAAGGCTGAACATTTATATCACCATTGAAATAGGTAAAAAGATCCTAAGGTTTACTTTCACAAAACAGCAGATAATGGCTTTAAAGAAGAGCTCTCTGCAGTTGAATGCGTTACCACAATGAACTTTATATCTAAGTTTTCCAGGGAACAAGATGAAGGAAAGGATCTTCATCTCAACAGTATATCTATATGTATATATATAGATATAAACTTCACTACGTGTATATGAAAACAAACAACACATAGTTCAGTTATCTCTTTTCACTCTTCTATTGAACTGAACAGAGTCCATAGATGAGTTTTATCTCAGGTTTACTACAGCTAGCCAAAAACAAGCATGTCAAAATCAAGAACTAATAAGAACCAAGTAGTATTTCTGCAGAGTTGCTGACTATGGAAGGAAGCTTAGCCATCCTGAATTAGTAGACCTTACGTACTCCACTACCAGATCCACCATACAAACACATGTTGTAACAAACACAATCATCATGGACTTTAATAATTCATTGGGGATAGTCTGTTCAGTATTCATTTTCCTCTAGTTCAATAGAGTTTAAACAATACACATAAAAATGAGACCATGAAATGTAATCAAACACAGTGGGGAAAACTAGGTAATGTGTCTGCACAGATTTATGGGATTTTTATTTTCCTCCTTTCTCCAACATCCTTAGAGACATTGAGGCAGCATTCTTGAAAACCAGATGGAAAAAATAAGCTTCTAAATTGTTTTCAAAACAATGAAATCTCAAGGGGACCATTTTTTTCTTTACTGCCCTCAAGCAATGATCAATACTCCAAGACAGTGACACCACACGAGGTGGACTCAAGAGACTAGAGCTGAGAATCCGTGACAACTTACTATTCAACTGAAGTATTTTTTTCAGATAAAAATAACATTTTTAATGCTTTTTGTTTATTCAGATAATGAATACATTTGGTATGTTTGTTAAAAATGGGAGGAGTTATTCTTAAAATATACAAGTTGCCTGAAGACACAGACCTTATGGTCATACAGGTACTTTTGTATTTTGACTTTGACTTGATTTTTCTCTTACTATTTTATACTGAATCCACTGAGCAATTTATGATTATTTTAAAAAATTACATAAGTTACAAGTTTCTGTAAACATCAATCCTGGACTAGCTGCTTTTAAACCACTTTTCAAAACATAAATAGTATTTGTGTGATGGTTTCAGTGAACCTTTAAAGAGGTGACCTCCTAAACCTCTAACCATATGCCATTTTAGATTAGCTTTAAATTGCATATACTAAAAAGCAATTAGTAAGTCCTTTAAAATCTACTACCTAAAGATATCAGCCTTGTATTAGCAAATCTCAAATAATCTACTTTTAGAAACAAAGATCTATAGTTGACCCCACCTCATAAATTAATTTCACATATTTTTCAAAGCAGTTTATCTGCTGAGATAGTGAATCAGATTAAAACACTTTCCCATTGAAGAAGTTCAATTACATATTGATACAAAGAAATCACATTCATTTAACTTACAGATATTTCAGATTTTCAAGGTCTTCAAATGCCCCACTAGGTATTCTTTTGATTTGATTGTTGTTTAGAAGCCTGTGAAAAGAAATAAACAGCTGTTTATGTTAACATACATGAAGAGTAGAGAAAAAAAAAAAGTATAATAGTAGGTGTAAATGTAGCACTAAAATGAAAATTTAATAACAAAATAAAAAGCTTTTTCCCTAGCAGTAAATGTTAGAAGAAAAACAAAAAGTGATGTGCTTACAGCTGTTCAGCCACTACTACTCAGGAGAAAACTAAAAAAATTAGACCAAAGAAACCCCAAGCTAAAAACTGGAATTATATGGCTTCTTGTGGGTATCTGAAATGAAGATGAAGTAAAAACAAATCCTCATCCCTAGTCTACACAGGGGGTTGAAATTAATAAAATTGCCATTAACCAAGATTTGCCATTAACAGGTGCATTAAAATGACTTTTCTTGGTGGTATTGTGTGTACTGGGCACCTTACATCATACAGGAACACAACTATCTGTATTTACCGCTTTGCCCTCATCTGTCATGCCATGGCTTTATGAAGAGAAAGGAATCCAAACTTAATGAATCATGTCTTTATTTGGATTTCTGGATCTTGGATCAGAGATTTGAACAGTTAAAACTTGAGGCTGGATTCTGACAGAAACTGTGATTTGAAACTGGGGATCAACTGCCAACACAGGTATGATCAAGGGTGACTGTGAGTAGGGATAGCTAGTAAAAATGTCTTGGTAGCACAGATTTGGACAATATATTTTTGGGGGAAAGTCTCATCATTTCTTCCGGTGCAAACATACACTACAAGATGTCTCGATACATCTTTTGTTATGTTCATGCAGGATAAATAGATAGTAACAGCCCCAAGCTCACTGATATCACTGTATTCTATTTCAGTTCATACATTACTTGTGTTCTAGAAAATGGTCAAATTTGCAATCGTAAATTACGTACACTTAAAAGTATGAGCAAGTGTCCATTGTAATTCCTCCTCATGTCTGCTAACGTAGTAGAGAAACATACATGCATCTGTTCAAAAGTTGATGTTTGAAGGAATGACAAAGGACATAATCTTATAAGTTAAAACAATAATACACATACTATTGGCAATATGGGTTTGTAAAAGTCTTTTAGAAAACATGGGCTCCTCTTCACAAATCTATATGTTAACAGAGACATCTGTAAAAGGAAGCTCAGTAGGAACAACACCATTTAACTTCTGACAGTCTTGTTGAGCACATTAGAATAGGGCAACTCAAAACATTAAAGTTTGTCAAATATTTTGTAACTGCAACACATTTGCACATTTGAGCCGTTGAACAGCTTTGACATAACTGTGTTTTATTATGTGATATCCCACCAAAGTAATTTTGCACAATTTGGAAAAAAATATACAGTAAAGGTCAGTATTTTTTTGTATTTCCAATTAAAGAATTCTACTAGAACATTAGGATGAAAATAATTTCCTTTTTTATTCTAATAGACACATACCTGGTTTTGATTTCATTGCTTTGGGCCTAAACCTCAGTCTCTTGCCTGTGTAAAAGCTGAAATTTGTGAGACTACTTACCTGTGAAAAGTGAGCAAATTTGGCACATTACCAAATGAATCTTATTAAATCAAAAGAGGAAAGCGCCTTAGGGTTAATAAAGAACTTACAGTGTGTTCAGGTTTTTAAGCCGTCTAAACTCTCCAGGTTGGATTTCTTTAATCCTATTAAATCTTAGGTCTCTGTAGAATAAAGAAAAATAACAATGTTATTAAAAAAAAAAAAAAATCTACATATTTTTTCATTTGAAAAACTGAACTCAGTATGAGTCTTTTGTGATCAGCATGACCAGTCTCTGTCCATAAACTACAGCTTTTAACCAAAGAAGAAAGCAAAACAAATCCAGACCCTGCTTAGACAAGTTTAAGCAGAGGACTGATCAAATCCAACCTCAGAAATCAATGCTGAAGGTTGTGTCTAAGTTGGACACGTGATGATAAAGGATGTTCTCTTCCACAGTGAACCATCTTGTAACTGGATGTTGAATTGTATTTTGCCAAATTAAACTGTCTTTGTATTTTAAAAGTTGTTTGTAAGTAATACAGTGAAACAGATACAGAAAAACTGGGATCAGAAAAAATTTCAGGGAACAAGAGACGGCTTTCAAGACTTAGATGCCCCTTCATTCTTCTGTTTTGGGTAAGGGAGCTTAAATGCCTTATGTTGGCCTGCATTTAAAACCGTACATCCAGCTGCATGAAGCTATTGATTTTCTTATTTAATTTTATTTTGTCTTAATTTTTGATATGTTTTTAACATATTCAATTTGCTGTTATATCCATAGCTCAATGAGAACTTGTCCCGTAAGAGGTAAACTGATTTCCCAAGCGAGGTGCTGCAGAGCAAGCAGGGACAGGAAGAGAAATGGCAGCCGCACACGGGTGTGGGGAAACACCGCGGCTGTGCCACTCTCACATCTCTCTCCTGATGAAAGAAGTGGGACTTCACCACTTCTGCCCACCTCCTTCCCTTGCCTGGCTCCAAAACCAAACCAAACCAAACCCAAACCAAACCAACCAAACAAAAAGTAACCATTTTCTCCCTGATTAGCAAACTGAAAGAGCTTCCTGGGAGGTCACACAGGTGAGAGAGGGACTGTGAGGAAAGACTGGGACCAGGGCAAAGGAAGGTAGGCAGCAGATCTGGCCTCTTTCCTAAGAGCAGACCAAGGGCACCAGGACATTATAGGCTCTGGCAAGAGAACAGGAGGGAAGCAAACCGAAAGTAAGTAAAATCTGAAAGACTATGATCACATTTACTGCACTTGTCCTTCCTAGAACACACTTATCAATTGCTCCCAAAGAGCAGGGCAGAAACATGTCTTACCTTCAATCTCAGCAGCAAAACTAGTCCTAATCAAAACACAAATATGCAATGCATTTTAACAGGTAATATGCTATCAAAAAGTCTCTCTGGTATTTGGCACTTAGTCGAAGGAAATATACGAAAGCAGAGAAAAAGTCAGCTGCATACTAATCCCATAGAACACCATTGACTGAGACTGTAGGTAATGGCAGGTGTAGTTGCCTCAAGTCTTTTGCAAAGTCTGTACTTCAACATCATTCCTCCCGAACTGGCCCATGAGGGCTTGTTCAGCTCTGGATAATGGCCTCAGAAGGACTTTCTCTCCCTAAGTGTTTTAGGATGTGGCCTACTATTCATTATAAGGAAAGGATTAGAGATGGTTTTGTTTGCATTACGCTCCACCAAAATATTTGACCAGTGACTGGAATAAACTAGGGATGCAAACTGCTATCCCTTATTTAGATCTGTAAATTGCCTGTAGACATGCGGGACAACCCCCTTGCTCAACTCCCAGCTGAAGTGAAGACTTCCAGATTGAAACAAATTGTCATAGTGTTAATTTGATCTTTACAAAAGCACCTTCTTTAGTTGCAGCTAAACAGCATCATGTTTTGTTCGTCACACACACAAGAAAGGCTCACTTACGACACATGAAACACCCATGTCCTTGGTGAAAGTGATGCTGTCTACAAGCCACTGAATCTGGGGTGTTGAGATTTTCTAAACAAGCATTGAATGTCACAGCCTGCACTGAGAGAAGATACAGCAGATCCCTCTGTGAGCATCACTGGACAAGACATTCCACTTTACTGAGAGCTTTTTGTAGATTTTCTGAAAGTTTACTGTGTTTAAAGTGAGCATTTTAATTTTGATTAAAGCGATCAAAAGTGCAAAAATCCAATATTCAGGAATGAAATATGGAAAACTGAGTATTTTTCAAAAGCCTCAAAATACCATTACAACTAGCAATATTTAGCTCCTAAACAACACGGGACTGCTCAAATTGCTGTTTGTTTGTTTTTTTAAGTTCCACAATTAAAAATAAAACTTTACCCAAAGTGGGCATAGACAGAATGCAGAATGTCTTTTTAGACAGAAAAGAATGTACATTTATCCACATGAAAAACAAGCTCATTCTCTATAGTGAAGCAAAGCTGATAAATAAGTATGTAACTTTGATGAATGCAATGAAGGAGCCAGTGCTCTGAGTCAGCATCAAAATGAGCATATGTCAAATCCATTCCACAGTCACTCACCCGGATAACTAGGGATTAGCAACACCAATCAAAATCATTTATATTATTTTACTATTGCTGCCGATAGTGATATTTTATACCAGCTCCTCACACTTTTCCCCTTCTTATATGAAGTTGTTAAGACTAAATAGTACATCATGTTTGAAACCTGACCCATTTGTTTTCATTTTGTATAGAGGTATTAAAAAAGGGCTGTAAAAAAACACAGCACACAAATTTTCTCCAGAGCCCAGTACATTTGATATTTGTAAGTAAAACGTTTCATAGAAAGTTATGACGACCAAAAAAAAAAATTTTGGAACACTTATATGTTTTGTTTCAAGTTAGTACTACAATTACATTAAAATTGGAGAAAAAACAATGTTAATCTTACTAAAATGTAGGATTGCGATTTTGGTACATTCCTTCAAAGGGGAGCTCTTTCTTCAAAGGAAGTAACATTTTTAAGCGTTAACTGGAAGTTTTTTCAGCAATTTTTCAGCACAAAATCCCACAAAATAAAGAATGAGGCAAATCACAAATGCTACTCAAAGAACACACAGCTATTTTTTTCTCTAAATTGATATAATTATACTTCATGAGATATTTCTTGTACACAGAAGATAGAAGTTAAGTCATAACCACTGTAGATTCCTCAAGAAGAAATTCTGTCAAGCTGTCTTAACTTCCTTATATAAAAGGATAATAAGTCAAGTAGATAAAGGAAATAGAGTATACATTGCACACATTAGTTTAAGGATTTTGACACAGGCCATTCACATAAACAAACCAGAGAAATACGGTTTAGAGGAAACTTCTGTAAACCAAGTGTTCAACTGGTAGGGAAAAAGAGGATAAGCAAAGACTAGTTATTGAACTGAAAGGCTATATCAACAGAACTGGGCAGAAATCTCCCATAATTTATTAAGTATTTTTAAGACAAGCTTGGTAAAAAAAAAAAAAAAAATATAAGCTTATGAAGTTTGCAGATGTTGGCAAATTTGGAGTGGCTGCAAATATTCTGGAAGATGTTTGAAATTAGAAACGAGCCTGAAGTTATAAATCCCTGAGAAGTGGAAATAATTAACTGAACAGCAATGAGGCAGGGAAGAATCAGACAGCCACCAGCTTTTTCAAAGCAAATTAAAGTCTCTGTAAATTATTATATATTTCTCAGGCTTGAAATGTCATTCTCCCCTGGTACAGACCCCATGTCCAGCTTATGAGAACTGACCACATTCCAGGAGACAGGAGAAGGGCTCAGAACACGTAACAGCAACCGGAACTCAGGGAAACATCCCCTTGGAGACTGGACAGCAGAAGCAAGGACTGTTAGGCTGAATAATGAGTAAGGATAGCTCTGGTAGCCCATTACAATCCAGATCCTCAGAGATTTTGTGTTGCTTAAATAATGTGTGGTTAATCAGCATGATGAGGTTTCTTGTCTAGTTGTTTTTCAGACTAGATCCTGCCCAACCACACTGCCACATGACTTGTTACTCACAAAGCCTATTCCCTGCCCATTCATTTCTCTTCAGGGCTCAGCAAGCCTGAGTGCCACTGGCTGGCTGGAGTGCACCAAAAGGTTAAAAAGGTAGACTGAGAGAGTCCACCCCAGTTGCTGACTGTCATTTTTCCCATTCTTAATCTCTAAATAATAAAGAAAACAACAAATAAAAATGATGCAAACACCTAAGATGTTGTCATGGGATTTTAGAGTAATATAATCAGTTTTGCATAATAATCCAAACCTAAGTGTCATGCATTCAGTTCTTCAAATAAAAATCTAGTAAACCTAACTGCTAAATCAGATTGTCTCCTTTCTTGTGTGTTTCACACTGAAAACATTTACTCCTTAAAATTATATCTAGTCAACATAAGAATACTTCTAAGGAAGAATATGCTACTGCTGCTTTCTTGTATCGAATTCTCTAAGCTTGTGGTCCTGTACCTAAGCATCTTCCTTCAAAGAAATTCTGTCTGACCTCCCAAAACACTTTGCTAACAGTGTTAGCTCTCATTCGCAAACATATCCACAGGTACATATTTAAAAACAGAAGAGCCATTACAACAATAATGATCTGTCTCTTCTACATAAAGCCCTAAAACTTGTCTTTCTGTCAAATCACAAAAACATCCTAAATACTAACAATTGCCATTTTCCTCCTTCCTGCAGCCCTTCACAGCTTAACTATATTGTAAAAATACACTTCAGCCATACAAACTTCCACAGAAGCTAAGCCCATCACTGTGAAGCATTACATCTCCCCCGAACAACACAAACAACACAACATGCCGATGATGCCAAGTAAACCAAATACTCTCAAGACTATTTTCCTGGCCCTGTATCATCTGGTCTGTGCTAATTCACGGAGCTAATTTGTGACCAGGAGATGTTCAGCAGAGCGCGAGGCCGGGTGGGCCAGGAACGCACCCCGGGGCCCATGGGCAGCTGAGCCCCCCACCCCGAGAGCTGATCCCAGCCCCGGGAAAGGTCAGGGTCCCACCGCACCGCCCGCAAACAGGGACACATGCACAGCTGCGCAGGAGACTTCCCATGTGCTGTTATGTGAATGGGGTTTTATGTAAATCTGTAAGATCTAGATGTTTGACGTATAGATATTATAAATACAATATTTATATTCTTTCTTTTCTGTGATGAAGCAAACAAGCTGTGCTGCAGACACTTTTTGTCTGGATGAAAATACATTCTGTTCCTGATAAATTCTGTATTTGAACTCACTGCGTCCATTAATCTCCCCCTTAGACTACTCATTCTTAACAGTAAACTAATAATATTTCCAATATAGCACTGCAAATTAACTTTTCACAATACGTTTATATAATTTAGCACAGTGAAAACTTCTAAGTATATAAATATTAAAAAACCTTATGCAGCTGTTACTGTCCCATACAATCCAATGCTCCCATGGCAGCTCCTGACACTCCAGAACATTCTATGGAAAGCTTGCACTGACAGCACACAGTAACAAAAATGTTGAGTTTTCTGTTAACATATCCTGATGGGATAAGGTAACATTTGGGCATATAAATTCATTGCAAGTTTACAAAATATTATTTTATAAAATAAATAAATAAAGCAATAAATATTAAAAGTCATTAATAAATATTTGAAATCTAAAAATCACACAGGATACACAGCAAACAATACAGCTTTCAAATACATTGACCTTAAACATCAAGCCACTTACAAGAAAAGTCAACTAAAGAAGTTTTATATCACACTGTTTGAAATACAGGAAACCCTTTTATGGAAAGGACTGGTTTTACTCAGGATAAACCATGTACTGAAATTAAAATTATAACTTTTTTATAAAAAATACTTAAAGTGCGGTTTTCCTTTATTCTTTTGGTTTTTAACTATTGAAAAAACAACATACAGGGAGAAGAGTTAAGGCTTTAGATTTCATTACTTTTACAAATACTAGACTGGGTGTACTTCAGTAATCTTAATTCAAATTCCTTTTGCATATGTTTGACTTCTAAAGATTCTGTTGCCTTGTCAAACTAAGAAAAATAATGAATGGTTCTACAACTGATTCAAAGAAGGGCGGCCAAGGCATCATCGTGTACCCCTGTCATGCACCTCAGAAGGTGGCCGCCTGCAGATCAAGTTGTGGATACTCTAACACCAAAACAAGTCAGAATTCTATATGCAAAGAGAAAATTTTAGGCACGATGTGTAATTTCGTCTTCTGTTTACAGCCCTCCTGATTTTTATAAAGATCAATGCAAAAATAGGTTATCAATCCTATTTCCTTCTCAGATTAAAGAACAAATTTTAAATAATACATTTATTTAGAATCACAGAATCATTTTGGTTGGAAGAGACTGTCAAGATTATTGAGTTCAACCATTAACCTAACACTGGTGCTAAACCATGTCTCTAAGAACCTCATCTACATTCATTTGCTACTGTTTTCACTGTGTAGGCTCAGGAGGACGAGTAGCTCATCTAACTAAGCATTCATTGCTTGTGTTAGTACTAGCCCTAAAAAATTCTGTGCCACAAGACTATGTCTTATTTAGTACTTTTGGGGTAGACCTACAGTTCCACATCATCTATTAATATATTTCTCAACTTTAGAAGATCCCTTTAATAATTTTGTAATATTCCAGCATTTGCCATAACTTTTCTTGTCCAAAAAGGAAAATATTGTTACTTTGCTTAAAAATTTTAGAGGTAATCAACAGAAGAAACTAAACACCATGTTACAGTTATTAAATTTGCTCTGGAGGACTATTTTCCAGAGTACCACTCTCAGATATAATAGGTAATAAATCACATTAATATGTTCATACTGAGAAATACCACATGAAAATCAAAGTGAAACAAACAAACAAACAAAAGGAATTTAAAAAAAAGTAGGACTTCCAAGTTTTTCCAAAGCCAGTATCCATCAAGACAGAATAAAGCCAAAGCATCAGATTTACCATTGGCAAAATAGAACAATGCATTTAAACTCGGGTTCAGAAGACCTGCATTTGTATTAGCCTATCATATTGAAAGCATCTGATTTCATACTTTAAATCAGAAATATTTGTATATCTTTTAGCTTTGGACAAGAAAAAGGCAATGTGGATGAAATCAACATAGTCATATAATACCCTGATGTTTGAAACACAATGTTGACACATTATTGAGTTCTTTAATCAATCTTCATTAAAAAGAAAAATACTGAAGCATTTACCAATGAAACCAAATCTTGATTTTTTTATTAGCTGTGATGATAAGTATCTCATTACCTTATTTCAAGGGTTAAACAGTAAAATATTGATTTAGGACACAAATTATCTTAAATTCAGAGATATTTCATGAGATAAGCAAATCACCACAGCAGCAAAATAGAAACATCTGAAAGGATTCCACCCTCTTCCAGTAAATCTTAAAAACTGAAAGGTTCTCAAATGCTAATTGTGGATCATAAAAGAACAAGCCCTGTGCCCAACCCCCTGCCTCAAAGGCAGATACTTTTAAAACGTCTAACGAAAACTGTTTAAAGCAAAAACTCTTCATCTATATGTGACTGTAAACTGTACAGTAAAATAATCTTTATTATTTTCATTTGACAAATTAAGAGGAGGCGGTGGCTTACCCAGCTAAGGGTAAGAATCAGCAGAAACAATGCAAGCTACTTTCAAAGGATGGATTTATCATTGTTACAACTTTCTGATATTGAGAGAAATAAAAAGTCTGAAAAATGTATATGTCAAATGACAACGCACTCTTATTCATCTTCATCTGTAAGGCTAGTTCTGAAATGTTTATGAGCAAGAAGTGCCAAAACAGAAAAATAGCAATTCCTTCAGCTGCATGACATACACTGAATTTGGAAAAAAGTACAAACTAGTTAATCTCCTTTAAAAAAAGGTGGGAGCAATTTAATAGATAAATTTTAGCTTCATAGGTTTATTAGATTTAACTGGTTAAAATAATAATTGTAAGTTACAGAATGACCACTGCATTTATCGTTTGTTTAGCTCTCTTCAGATGTTTTAATAAGGTAGGAACTGTCATAACCTGATCACTTTGCCACTGGTAAATTCAAAAGAACAAAATAAGAGAAAAACATTAATTTTTTTCTAACCGTTGAAGATTAATTACTACCCAGCAGAAATAACCTATACCATAAATGCCAAACTACTATGTTTCTCAACACAGAACAAAAGATCTGCAAATGCCAGCAAGACTACATTGCTTATGTCTACTTTATTCTTATTCTTTTTTTATTCAAGGTCATCCCAGCAGGAAATGAAAAACAGCCATCAGCATAGTAAAAACATTCAAACAGAGCAGAGCATGAAAATTGCACAAAAGAGGTTATATAATCAAGTCAGTGCAGTAACTGGATGATGTCAATGGCACTTTAATGCTGCTTTAACTACTGCCCTGTAAAAAAATGTGTCACTTTGTTGAACAAACAAAGAGTAGGCCACCACTTTAAAAAATATAAAACCAAGCCCCACTTTCAGCCATAGCACTACTTATAGTAATCCTCACTGCTAATGGTGTAACATTTTCTAGAATACCAGAGAAACTAGGATTTTTGGGGGTTTTTTGCCTGGTTTTAAGATTTAGCCCTAGTGATTCTTTTACAAAAATACACAATTAGCCTTTTTCTTGGCAGTTCATTTCCTGGATTAATTCTTCCCCAGTCTAATTACAAGATACAATATGTGATTTTCTCTAATTTAATTGGAGAGATTTTTATTACCTGTACATCAGCACTTGGCACATAAAATAAAGCCACTGCATTTTAAGATGGGAAACTAAAACATACTTCCTACACAGTGAGTGGGTATCATAGTCTATAATATCTAGTATACTGTAATTTTGGTAACAAAAGTAAATGGTAGGATCACAAAAATATTGAAAACTATAGAACAGGATGCAGAACATTTGGCAGTACTCACCTTGATCATAAAGCCATGCTTACAAAAATATCCAGAATTAAATCTGGATGATCTATCAATTATCCAATTACAATAGCTGATTTGTAAAATATGCCATATCTGTTGAAAGGGAATTCAAGTTTATAAGTCCTAAATATATATATATATATTCATCAGGTGCAGCTCTGGTGAATGGAGAGCTTATGACACAGCCTTCTCCAAGAGCTAAGGATTTGTTTTAACTAACAATTATTTTGCCATTAGAGTTGAAAGGAAAACATTTAAATGTGAACTCGGTGAAAAGCAATACAGTATTGTCTTACTAAGTCTGTAGATCCCTCTGCTGCCCTTGTTGCCAACTTTTCCAACCAGCTATGTAGTGCCATTTATAGGACTCAAGTGGGATTTGCTGATTCAAAGTTTTAGGCATGTAGGCTTAATTGCCAAGACTTATACATGGAAATTTCACTCTGGCATGATCATGGTTCTTTGTCTCATCCAACTTCAGAGTACTCCAAAATCCCTCCGCTACAGAAACACTGTATTTTGAAACTAGAAATTTTATTTTATAATTGTTTTTAATTCTCATGCTATCAAAAAAAAAGAATCAAAAAACCTGTTAACAGTATGGGTAGAACTCAAACAGATGTAATGCAATTTCTGCAGTTTGAACAAATAACAAGAAAAAGCAAAATCTGTCTTTATTCCTCTCAGAGGGATCTGTTTCTAAAACCAAACAATGAAAAGGTTGTGGACAGTACAGTCAAATGACTCATTACTGATTATTTTTGTCAGAAATATCTCTGGGAATGGGCTGCTTTCTTGTCCTGCATTTGTGCCATGCCTGATAAATTAAGGTACAATAGCTGCACATGAGTGCTATGTTAACAGAAATACATGACGGATAAGGATAAGCACACAGTGAACTGATGATTGGCACAGTCTGTATTGTAAAGAGCTACTGATACATTGAAATATTTTTAGATGATTAGTGACAGTTGGAGATGATACCTCAGTTTCCTTCTCAATATTTGTTTCAACTGTATTTTTCAATTAAAAAAAAAAAAAAGTATATCCTCTATAGCAGGCAAAAGAAGAGAGCAAAAAAATGAAGCTGACTAGTGTATGACATACCATGAAACACTGAAACAAATGCAAGAACAGTTTCATCTGGTTAATAGTCATGTGAATTAATACCTGTGAGGAAAAAAAAACCACCAGAAATATTGCTTTTATGCTTTAGCCTTTCTCCCCCCTATCTACCACTTTGCAAAACAAATAATGTTTCTGCACTTCTCTGTCTCACAGGGATGCTTATGTCTAAATTCTATGTCCATGAAATATTGATATTCTCAGAGAAAAGAACTGAAAGCCAGGAAGAAATATTATCATCCTCTAACCTCCAACACAGGCCAAGTCACACAACAGTAGAGAAGTTCCTGTCTTATGGCAATTATTGCTGTCAGAGCTGAACCATGCCTTTGAGAAAAATATAAAATTGTGATTCAGAAGACCATGAATCAAGTAAAACCTAAAGCACATCATTCTGGTACTTAACGACCTTCACTGCTAAAAACAGGAGAATCTAGCCATGCATCCAGCTTGAGTGTATTTACCTTCAGATTCCACTCACTAGAAGCAAACAGCTCTAAGTCAGGAGTAACACTGTCTATTTTGCTTAAAATAGGTCCAGAGAGGTTAAGCACTGAAGTTCATATGTGGGTTTTTGTTTGTTTGTTTGTTTTTTGCAGCAGTTCTTAATGATTGATTGGTTGGTTTTTTGTTGGTTTTTGTTTGTTTGTGGTTGTGTTTGTTTTGATTTTTGTTCGTTTGTTTTCGTTTGTTTGGGGTTTTTTTGTTTTGTTTTTTTTAAAAAGCTACAATGTCAAATATGAGTGGACAGGAAAATACACTCACAATTCTTTCTAAGGATATCTCTGATTTTACTCTATGACATATTAGTTCTTTCTTTCCTGCCAGGAAAATGGATGAAGGTGCAAGGCCAGCCCACAAGCACACATATAAATGAAAATATGCACTGAAATGGGGAAGTCACATGCGTTTTACCAGAGTGCCAGAGGCCAGTTCACTTCTTAAGCCTCTTTCTATTATGGTTGTGACCCTTGGGCCCCTGTCCTGCAGCAGGACCAGCCAGCTGCCCCCACATTGGGTGAATATCGGCCAAAAGCCATGGCTGAAAACAGGGATGTGAGTCAGGGCTGGGAAAGAAGTAACAAACTGGGCGGGCAAACTAATATTAAATAAACTGGTATGGAAGTACGATTTCCCCATCAGTGCATTTTTGGGGGCTTTTCTTTCCTCGAGGCAGGCAGCCTCACTGATGCAGTGCATGAGAGATTTAATTACATTTATTATAGCGATAAATAACATCCAGCATCTACAATGCCAATGACCTTACTAAAGAATACACATTTTGTCTCCTTCAGTTCAAAAAGAAGTCTTGCAATACAAAATCAACATCAAGCCAAAGGATGTGGAAAATTGAAGGAACTACTGCATCTAAAAATAGCATCTAAATTTGACTCAAAAGCCTTTATTCATTGTAAATCTATGCGTCACTCTTCCCTCTGTACTAGGCAGATTTTATTGGAACATATTTCCAACCATTATGTATTTTCAATACAGAGATTACCATTTTAGATTCAAACAGACTCAGGTGTTGTTATAATTTATCTAGATATTTGTTCTTATAGAATGCCAAGAACATTTTCTATTCATATGGAAGGTACTTCGGGCTTGCATAAAGTGTAAAAACAAAAATTCAGGTACTCTATTACCGCTTCCCGCTTTCAGACAATGTGACAGCTCTTCCTTCCACTTCATGGAAAATCCTAGGTCACTTCACTGAAAAAGCTGCAACTCTTGGAATTTTATTTTCTGCTTCCTGAAGTTAATGACAGGCTGCCAGAGCAGATAAATTAGCTGTTTTCTTGCTCTGCCTCCAGCTCCTCCTGCTCCTGGCAAAGCAAACTCGGAAGAACTGAGAGTGACAAGGCTGCGTCAGGACTTCTCTCATATTTATCCCCTCATTCCTCATCAGTACAACCAGCCTCAGCACAGGCACACATGCATTTCTGGCTCTTGGGAGAAGCTGCTTTTTGCCTATGAAGACCCTCAACCTTAAAGTACTCAACTGAATGACTTTCAGGGAAGGGAATCTCCAGGAATAGAGATAATTCCTTCATTTTTCTTCTTTCTATGCCCATCCTAACATCAATATCAAAACTAGAAAAAAAAAAAAAGCAATTTTAGAGCTACTACTCATTTCCAATTCCTGCTTCCTACTTATTAGAGAACAGGTTACTTTACAGAATGCATCAAGAGAATCAATGATTAATAATAATTATTATGATATATACATTTTTATCACATTCTATAACTTGAATCAATCAACACCCATCTCATTTTACCTCACATTGCAAAAGTAGAACTAAATAAAATGTACCCCCTTCATAGCACTTCTCATACTGACAGTATTAAGTCAACAATTTATTAGAAAGCACTTTTTAGTATCTCTGTAATTACTTCATTACATTAACGAAGTACAAAAATACCAGAAAGAAGCATGAAACACTTTTAGCCAGAAAATGTTTTTGTACACATGTTGTTCCCAAGGTCAAAAGTTCCTGCCTCAGTATAAGCAAAGATGATTCTGTGCTGCTTCAGTCTTCACAGTTTAATGCCATTTTTAAAGACTTTTCCATTTTGAATGTTACAACTTACATCCTTATTTTCATCACTCCTTATCAGTTTCAAACTAGCTATCACTCAAGCCATATAAATATTATTTGGGCCATATGGAGAGCAAATCCATGCGCTTCTCAATAACACATTATATCTAACGTGGACTCTCAAGGGGTCATTCCCAGAGTTCAAAAGGAAAGAAAAATGCTTTCAAACATATGCCCATGCAATAAAACAGGAGAAGTTAAAAGGAGGGATCTGGAGTTGTTTAGCCTGGAGAAAAAGAGGCTGAGAGGAGACCTTATCGCTGCCTACAACTGCCTGAAAGGAGGATATAGCAAGGAGAGTGTCAGTCTCATTTCCCAAGTAGTAAGTGATAGAACAAGAGGAAATGGCTTCAAGTTGTGTCAGAGGAGGTTTAGACTGGATATCAGGAAAAACATCTTCACAGAATGGGTTGTCAGGCATTGGAACAGGCTGCCCAGGGAAGTGGTGGAGTCACCATCCCTGGAGGTGTTTAAAAGATGCATAGGTGAGATCCTTAGGGACATGGTTTAGAGGTGGACTTGATGATCTTAAAAGTCTTTTCCAACCTAAACGATTCTATGATTCTATGGGTTGATTAGTCTTGCAGAAATAGAATAAAAATAAAATATTAGAAATATCTCTAAAAGACAAAGTTAAATGCAAACCTGCATTTCAGAAAAATCACATGATTTAAAATAGCCACATAACAAGTCATAGAGTCATAGAATAGTTTGAGTTGGAAGGGCCTTCTAAAGATCATCTAGCCCTAGCCCCCTGCAATGAGTAGGGACATCTTCAACCAGACCAGGTTGCTCAGAGCCCCATCCAGTCTGGCCGTGAGTGTTTCCAGGGATGGGGCATCTACCACCTCTAAGGGCAACCTGGGCCAGTATTTTACCACCCTCATTCTTCCCTTTTTTAGTTTAAAACCATTACCGCTTGTCCTGTCACAACAGGCCCTACTAAAAGTCTGCCTTCATCATTCTTATTGGCCCCTTTTAAGTACTGAAAGGTCGCAATAAGGTCTCCCCAGAGCCTTCTCCTCTCCAGGCTGAGCAATCCCAACTCTTTCAGCCTGTCCTCATAGCAAAGCTGTTCCAGCCCTCTGATCATTTTTGTGGCCTCCTCTGGACCCTCTCCAACAGGACCATACCTAGCATGACAACTCAACAGATGGGAGATTAATTAAAAATTAATTCAGGGAAGTAAAAATTTTTAATTTAAATGTTTTTGAACTAAGGCATTTGTTTTTGCTGCTGGGCGGAAGCAGCATGCCCAGGGAAACATGGAGTGAGGGGCAGGTGGCTCTCCCTTGCCTGCAAGAAGGGAAAGTGGAAGAGGACTTCTGCAAGGTCTCAACAGGGGCATTTACAGTCCTCTGTGTGTGCAGAACCTGTCCCTTCAAGTTGTATCACAATCTCCATTTATTTTTAAGGTTTTTCCCTGAGTGCAGGCCCATTCCAGTGAGGCCCCAGGGGCCAGTTAACAGCTTCCTCAGGAAGCAGTTCCTCCCCTCCCGCCGCCTGCCAGGCCACCTTTTCACCAGGGCTAACATGAGGGGCCACAGACATCACAGCCCACAAAATCAGGGAATGATTCAAGTGAAACCAAATGCTCTTCCCTTGCTAATTTTTCTGCTAACTCTGAGAACTGACTGAGAAGACCAAGGGCAGAAACAAGCCACTACTGTTGACACCCAGTAGCCAAAAGAAACCCAAGTTCCATTCACAGCGTGTTTCTGGGTTGAGTTTTTTTAACTGTGAAGTGGTACAATCTCTATTTTGTAAATTAAAAGAGCAAATTGAAACAAAGCAAATGGGTACATACTAGCATTAATGTACTAAATAGACTAACTGCTTCAATACATTACTTAATATCTTCTTTAAATATAGTCATCTCAAAAAAAAAAAAAGTTTGAGTAGTATCTGCAGCCAAAAATTACCACCAAAAAACCCACCTTGATTTCAATAAGCAGATATATCTGCTAGTTACTTTTCAGCTTCGAATAATAGGTTCTTAGAATGTTTCTAACAACTAAAAATACATATTTACATGTCTTGGAAATGTAAAACTACTCCGTTGACTAAGAACACCGCCACATATACAGCTTAAAAGCCAGTGAAAAAAATCTCTCCCACAAATATTATCCACCAAATTTTAAGTTCACCTGAAAAAGAATTGTCTTGGACCTACAGCTAAACTATAACTGAGGTAAGACTGGTCAGAAGTATAAATACACCCTCTGATCCAGAGGCATTCAAATGCCACTTCATGGCTGGGATTTCCACAGATACTTAAGACACCTTAAGTAGAATTTAAGAGTCTGAGAAGTGCAAGCCACAAACCAAGCACTTAACTTCTTAAGCATATAAATTTCATTACTAAAGTTTCCTCTGGCCTCAGATATTGTTCTACTACAGTAGTGTGGTGGCTGAAATCTCTCCTGAGAGATGTCAGACATGCTCTGGTCTCTGGAGGGACAAATCCTGAAGATAACACTGAGCTGAATTTTATTTCCCACCCACTGATGCTTTTTCACTATGCAGTTAAAAACAGATTTACAGAACAAAAGACAAAGCAACCAAGAGAATAAAAAAGGCAAATTTTAAATCCACAAAGACATTCAATAAGTTTTTCAAATCCTGATGCTATCAGAAATTTCTTACACGTCGGTCCAGATGTTAAAAATTATTTATTTTACGGGCATATACCATAGTGCCCAATTATCTCCAGAGTTCAAAGTTAAAAAATAAATTAAATTAATTCCACTGCAATCGTCAGCTTGTTTTAAAAGCCATTTTTTGTTTATACTGTCCAGAAGACTAGCTCTTGAAAAATGAAATAGTCCTTTAGAGAAGTAAGGATATTTTCAAAGCAAAGTCAACGTGCAAAAGCCAATAAGTAAATGAAATATAGTTTAATATTTAAGGATCCTATAAATGTAAATTCTACTCCAGGTAATAGACAAAGCTGCATTTATTATTATAGACTAATGATGATATACATTTTTTTTTTCTGATTTTCAGGAGAAGACTTTAGGAAGGTAGGTATGGGGAAAAAAATCAGGATACAAATTCTGTCATAAACAATGTCTGACAAGCAAGATGGGTACTTGCACTATGCCAATACTATTACAAAACAATTCCTCACAGATATCCACAGGGGAAAAAAAAAAAAAGTAAAAGAAAGATAATGGAAAACTGTTACCTAAAGAATCTGGGTTGCACAGATATTACTGTTTTCATATATAATGTGGGAATTCAAACTTTACCAATATTGAAATGGCAAATCTAGTTTGAATTCAACTTGATATTGTTGAATGGTAAGTGGCAAACCACAACTAGTTCTGATTTCTTTCTTTGACAAATAAGGGATTATAAACACATACCACAGAGTTACAAAACTGACCTGCCTAATACACTTCAGTACTTGAATGTGTGGGCCATACACAAGTTATTTACCTGCCTCTTATATCTGTTCTCTTAAGTGTTGTTCACATTGCAAGTTCATAAAAAATGGAAAACTTCCCCTGAACTATTTAAAGTGTTTGGCGTACCCTCAAAATTCTTCAAAATATAGTTATGTCTTACATCCATTGATGGACAGATATTTTTTATACAGGTATGACCAGTATAAAGATTGACATTGAATGCTGGTTGTTATTTTTTTATTAGTCTTGCTTTCTGCCACTTAAACTACTTTGCTAAACTGTTCAGTTGGAAATCTCCAATTAAATTATCTCTGCTTATTTTTACATTTTAGACAATATTTCTTGTGTTTCCACTAGCTTTATGCAATTCTTCACATGCAAGATGTACTCAAAATGCATAAGGAAAACAGAACATGTCAAAAGAAAAAACCTACTCCAGAAAGAACATGGAGTTGACACAGTATAAAGCATCTCAGAAAACACTGATGTCATTACAGGAAGATCAGAAGATTTTCTGGCTAAGTTTTCAAAACTGTCATTTATTGAATCAAGAAAGATGTTTCAGCATGTATCCAAATTTTAGAAATTTCAAGTGATTTAGTGTATTGATTGAGCACTCAGGAAAAAGAATAGTTCAAGTTCTAAAAAATACTTTAAATATAGTATAGGAGATATTTCTATACTAAGAAAGGTCTTTACAGACATTTAATAATTGCCTGGTAGCAATTATTTACACTCCTGACAGCTATATCTTCAATCTACACATACAGCACAGAAAATTCTAACTAGCAAACATTTTAATGGATTTATTTTAGCTGATTCTACCCCTTACACAGGTGCTGTCACACTTACTTAAGCTTTGCCCAGGCCAATAAAAGTAAATCAGAAAGTTAATGACTTGAGTTTGGCCAGTGCAAACCACCTATTCACATAATCTGATTGCTCTCACTAACTAGCTCTTGCAGCCCTGTTGCAGCTCTGCAGTTGTTCTTGCCTGAAGGAATCTGTCCTTTTTCTGGCAATTTAAACCAAGCATCTGGGTTTTCTTTATTTAAGACTGAGAATGTTACCTAAGCCAAAGATCTGAATTTTATGATAATTTAAAATACTCTCACCTTTCAAATTTATCTGAGAGTTTATCACAATGCTATCAAATCAATATTTTTTTCTTGAACTCAAATTAACTATTATCCCAAAGAGTGACAAAAGATCACTTAAAAGGCATCATGCTTTGATAGGCAGCTTCCCAGCAGCAAATGAATCATGGTGTATATTTTACACAGGCATGACACAGCATCATACTGCTGCTCCAGCTTTTTACATTATCTTAGCAGACAATGTAATGCGCATTTATTTGTATTTATTTTGAATTTTGAAAGGCTCACTAGAGTTATCTGTGCACCAGACCACACACTGCCCCACATATTTTCCAAAATTTTTTTGAAAAATGGTAAAAAAAATGTTTCCTTAGCATTAAAACATTATAAGACTTTGATTCAGATGCACTTTAAAGATTTAAATATTCATGGCAGATATTATCTGATTGTCATGATAAACAGACATTAAATAGAAGCCACCATGGGATATCAAACAGTGGGATTTTATATCAAAGTGGCCCATCAGAACAATGTAGAGCATGGTGGATCTTGGACAGAGGCTACAAGTCTCTGAATTTGGCTGTTTTGAGAAGTCTGCACTGAATTTCATGCTGCCCCAGCTATGATGCTCACACTACCTGGAGATCAGTCAAAGCAAGCATGGGCTCGCTTAGTCTATATATTTTCTCCTACAAAGGAAATCAGCAGACATATGGCTAATAAAACGCTATTAAATCCATCAGTCTGGCTAACACAAAGCAAATAACCTGACATTTAGAAGTCATCATGCTGCTTACCAAAAAACAGTCATTAGTTGAGGTAATGCTGTGTACAAAATAATATTCTTTTCCTTTTTTAGACCAGCCAGGCAATGAACAAACTGTTGTAATAAGTGATTTAAGGCAAAAGAATGTTGAAAGAAAATGTTTCCGAAAGATCCAGGGAGTGGCATTTGGAAACAGAATAAAAGATCTGAAAGTCTGAACAACATCTGATCACAAAAAAAAAAGAGTTAAAACTAACTTCAGATTTAAATATGTATGCTCATTGTTTTGCTTAGTAAAACTTACAAACAACTCAAGAAAACAAACAAACAAACAAACACAACACATGAGAGAATACATTACACCAAACCTCACAGCTTTCATGCTACAAACTTTCATAAGTTTCAAGCCGCCACACCAGGCACTGCACAAACTCTCAAATGTCCTAATCTCTGCTAATATTTGTAAAAACAGATCAAACAAAAAGACACAAAGCTGAAAGCCCACACTGGTCTCTCTCTCATGTCTTTCTCAAGAAGTCTGAGAATCTTCGTTATTTGCAATAAATTAAATATTCATTCAATTTCCTTTTTAAAATAATCACTTGACTCTCATTAGCAACAGTAGTAAATCCATATCAAAAAGAAATCAAATTTGGCAGCCCTATAAGCAAAGGAAGGAAAAGGAAATATTTATGTCATTCCATTCCAGCTCAGCCAGCTCTCATTGCACCATCTCTTTGGATTGTCTTGAAACTCTGCCCATGTTTGCAATAATAAAGCCTGTAAAGCTATTTTTGTTTTGGTTGGTTTTATTGGGTTTTTTGTGTTGTTTTGATTTTGGGTTTTTTTTCCATCAAATCTAAATGGAACAAGTGATAAAGACAATTTGGTTCAGTTATTTCCATTTTACTGTATATATATACACACATACATATGCACAATATGTATAGCATGTGTGTATATATATATATAGACACAGACACACACAAAAGTATTTAAAATGTTAACTTATTCTTATACATAAACTTCTCCAAAAAGACAAGCAACTATAAATATTTAGCTTGTGTAATATAGATTTTAAATGTCACCTTTATAAATTGACCTTTTCTGTAAGTGAAGTCTTAGCCTACAAGGCTGTAAACATTTTGGCTTGCTGGAGAGAGACTCAGCAAAAGTCCAAGCCCAGGAAGAATCAGAAGCCTGGGGATTACTCATGTATACAAAACAAAGCATAAATTCATTTTTGTAAGATGAGATCTAGAGTGCAGAAAATAGCTGATCACAAAATAATATATGAAGTGGGGAAAAACTCTGTAAACAAGCTACAATAGGCTTTGAAAGTCTCAGAAATTTGAATACAAAAAGAGATAATTAAAAAAATACCATTTTGAGAGATGAATCAATAGGGGTAAAAATGTACAGTTTGTTTTTCAATTGCTCAAAATAGAATTGGGGCCTGAAAATTTTAATTTAACGTTTTCGTTTTATCCATTATACACAGTAAATGGCTGTAAAAGAGTATTTTGTAATTAAAAAAAGAAAATATTATGCAATTTTACACTCCATGCACTATTTCTTTGCTTCTTTTGTTATTTTCTGAATAGTTGGTTGCTATTTTTGCTGTAATAGTAGCAATTACAATTTCTTCTTTATGTTATGTTGGTTTCTTTCCACAGCTTCGTTTTACCTTCATGCTGAGCTCAGTCCTCTTTTTTACTGGCTATACTACCTGTTTTTCTTTTCTGCTAGACTTTTCGCCATTTAATTTAAACTTAGTTTACTTACGAGCCAATCCGTAAGTAGACATGGGCAGCCTAACATTTACTTAATATCTAAATGATGGAGTTTTCTGCTGGCTAACAACATCCCCATGTCACCTCTTAATGAGCACTGACCTCATCAAGTCAGTAAGAGCTACTCAAAAAAATGGAGGAGGCTGAAATATTTATTAGTCATATTTTTCTTAGGCATGTGTTTACCACAATGTCAGATGAGACATTCACTCCTCTACTTGTGTCTCAGATCCAGACCCTCCTGATGATGCAAGAAATAGGCATCTCCCTGTTATTTTTCCACCAGCCTTCTTTGGGAATTAGGAGAGAAAAAGAGTATATTTACTCATGTCCAAGCATCCATTTCTTACTCTTTCCAGTGACTAATCCCATGTTTGTCTCTGCTACTCCAAAGTTTCTTATTCAGTGTCCCTCTTGCCTCTAAATTCCCCAAAGTAATGATGAAAACTTATATAACTCACCACTTTAACTGTTGCTGTTTTTCGGGAAAACTGAGTAAGAGCACAGACACTGAAGCTATCTGTTAGCAGAATCAGGAAGCCAGAAAATTGTTTAAATTTGTAATTTTCAACTGGGTACCTAGACAACAATACCAAGTGATCCACTGGTTTATATAACCTCCATGACTTCCTAAAACACCACAGCAGAACAAACAAAAAAATCTTGTGCTGAGCACAGTCCAAACTCCCACAGCTTTGCGAATTAGAAGACAGTATTTTGAAACAGCTAGAAAGCAGATATCCTACACAGTCCAGATGAGCATATAAAGGGATTTTGTTAGTAAATGGTGAATTTTCGTAGTGAGGGAAGGCTACCAGTAGAGTTTCACAGAAAGCCATGCAGGGTTCTACATTGTTCAATTTATTCTTGAGTGGAAGGGGAATGAACAACAGAGAGAACAAAGTTTTGCTTATGATTTTGATCTATTTTAACACAGTCTGACTAGAAAGAACAGCAGAAGGACCTGTCAACAGTCTATGAATGGCTACTAAAGCCAAGAGGGCCACCTGTGTCCTGGGTGCATCAAGCACAGCATTGCCAGATGGGCGAGGGAGGTGATTGTCCCTCTCTGCTCTGCACTGGTGCGGTCTCACCTGGAGCACTGTGTGCAGTTCTGGGTGACACAGGATAAAAGGATAGAAAGCTACTAGAGAGTGTCCAGAAGAGGGCTATGAAGTTGGTGAAGGGTTTGGAGAAGAAGCCATATGAGGAGCGGCTAAAGTCACTTGGTTTGTTCAGCTTGGAGAAGACTGAGGGGAGACCTCATGGCATCTACAGCTTCCTCATAAGGGGAGGAGGAGGGGCAGGTGCCAAACTCTTCTCTCTGGCAACCAATGATAGAACCTGAGGGAATGGCAGGAAGATGTGCCAGAGGAGTTTTAGGATGGACATTAGGAAAAGGTTCTTCACCCAGAGCGTGGTGGAGCACTGGAACAGGCTCCCTAGAGAGGTGTCATGGCCCCAAGCCTGACAGTGTTCAAGAAGAGACTGGACAATGCCCTCAGACACACGGTGTGAACTGTGGGGTTGTCACATGCAGGGACAGGAGCTGGACTCAATGATCCTTGTGGGTCCCTTCCAACTCAGGACATTCTATGATTCCATGACTCTATAAAATACAGACCTAACATACAAAGTAATGTATATGGAGAAAACCAAACTTTACAAACAAAATGGTGGGCCTAGAACTGAACATTACTACTTATGGACAAGACCTTAAATTACCCTTGATAATTCCATGACAGTAACAGTTTAAGAGAAGGAAATATTATGTTGGGAATTATTATGAAAGAAACAGAAAATAAAAAGCAGAGGTGATCTTAAGACTGATGTATAAATCCTCAGTTAGCTCACACACCAGATCTGTCCACATAACTACTGGGGGAAGTTATAATTTCCTCATCTCAAAACACAGCAGACCAGAGAAGGAGCAATTCAGATGATGAGAGGTTAAGAACACCAACCTTTCAGTGAGAAGACACCTCAACTTTAAAAATAAATGAATGGAGAAACTTAGGATCAAAGGTCATAAAATCATGGCTGACACTGAGATGACAGAGAGGGATTGAGTTTCACTCTAACAGAAGAAATGGGGGACACCAAGTGACGCTAGCAATTTGCAGGCTTGAAACAAAAGAAGAGAGCAATTTACACCACCTAGTTTGTATAGTACTCCTTGTACCAAAAAGTTATCAGTGTACCTAACAGCTAAATTAGTTGGAAAGAAACAAAAAAAAGGCTGTTAAACAATTTGTGAAGTAGAAAATAATGAAGATTTACATATAAAACGGAAACAATCTTGAGCTCAGAAAATCCCTAAACTGCAGATTATTATAGGAATGAACCACTATACACTGTTGTATGCTGTCTACTTAGTTATAATCTGCCCTTTCAGTCACCCTCAAAGAACAGATATTAGGTCAAAAGGATCTTTGGCTTTACTCATTACAGATGTATGTCTGTAAATAATTACATATTTAGAATTTCACCACTCAAATGTTAAGTATTTACTGGTCAAGAACAGTTCTTAGGATGAAAGTCAGAAATTATATTTATTAACTGCAACATAAGACAATGTATTCATCTGATGACAGCATGTTAAACATACATTAAGATATTTGCAGGAAATTATGGGTATGATTTTGCTCCATATGTTTTCCCATTCTTCAACAAAGAATTTGATGAAGGTTAACTTGGTGCTGAGATGACAAAAATACTTCCCCACCAGTGGATCTAGTGACTCATTTGGGCCTTCTGCTGCATCCCTCAGCAAATTTGCCTTTTCTCCCAGCAAATGCCAAACACTCTATTAGTGGTGTGCCCTTCTGCCCCTGCTAATGGCCAAGCATATTCTACAAACGTCTCCTTAACACATTCATGCCTTGGTTTTGGCTCCTTATATCAGTGGGACAGACATTGCCTGGCAATGGTTTTCCAGGGTTCACATCCTGCACACCCCCCAAAGTTGTTTTGCTGGGGAAGTCTGGTATCTTTTGCAGTATCCACTTGATTTGCTGCTACTCAGAGAATAGGGCTTAATGGAGGAAAAATACTCTCCTGTTAGCAACAATTAACATACCTTAAAGTAAGTTACTTTCTGTATTGTGTATGACTCCTTAGCTCAATTTTTGCAAGCAGTTTCCTTCTGTCCAAAATACTATGAAAACATTCTCTTCTGATAAATATTTTCCACTCTTGTTTAGACAAATAAATATCAACATCTACATATGGATGTTTAAACTCCTTTTATTGTCAACAGAAGACAAGTCAACACACTCATGCTAGAGAAAGCATAAATAAATGAATAAAACAGCAGCAGCTTAATTCAGTTGTGATCCAAACAGTGGTGCCTGCTGCTGGTTCAGATGTCCCAGGCTATCTGAGACATCTGTTGGGAGCAAGCAGGTATGACACAGGCCCAGTGAGAGATCTGCCTCCTTTTTTAAGAGGCAGCTCGAGGCTAAAATTAATTTTCTTACGGGAATATGAATCAAGTCATAGGTATCCCCATTTGGTGAGGCTCCTGCTCCAGGCACTATGGACTCTATTGGCTGAGCTGCTGTCCACTACACAGGAAGCTCAGATAGCAAACATGGCTGTAGGCTCTGGTGTATGGACACCTAAATGTAGGTGTTTTAATCTAAAATTGAATTCCGCACTTGGTCATAAAATTTCCATGAAGTAAGACATCAGATAACTTTTATTCAAATAATCTTATGCTTTCCCTCTGCTTTGTGTAAATCAAGTAAATCATCACTGCCATCTAATGCAGTTTGCTGCCCAGCCAAGGGTCTGTCAAGATCTATATTCAGTTATTCTCAAACACTTCAAGTAAACCTTCAGTATCTGTTCTTCTTTTTTGAACACTATGTGTATACAAATCTCTGTGTATTAACTAAAATCTTACTCCAGTGTCATATCTCTCGACTACCTCCTAAATGTAAATTGATGCTCAGCAGTGAAGCAACCAAGCTTATTCCCCGTCCAGATTTGAGACTACTATCCCTTGTCCTTCACGGTGTTGAGGTGTATTTATTTGCTGTCTTCATTGCTTAGCTTACTGGAAGTTACATAAAAGAGTTTCAAATATCTTATCCGAAGCAAGGATCCTGATTTTTCAGATAAGAATGGGATGGTGGTTTGCTGACTGAAAATGCATAATTTGCAAACAGCAGATCTGCAAATAGCATGCATCACTCTGCTATATAGCCCAGAGACTCCTGCACTGACAAAATTCATACATATCACCCATTTATTTTCCCTAAATGTCTCTGTTAAGAGGCATAATGTTATCACAAATCAACATTGAAATAGAAAAATGTCATGATGTTTCCTTTACCCCTATCTCTTTGGTAATTCAAGTACACTCCAAACAGATGTGTGATTTGTGTAATTCAGTTATTTTTTAAAATTGTATTAAGACAGATGCTTTTGAAAAGCATCAGTAATGCTTTTAACTGGCATTGTAACTGTACATCAGATTCCACAAAAATTCTCATGGAGCTGTAAAAAAAAGTGTACGTACACAGCTGTTTAGAAACTCAGAGAATTAAACTAACACTTTCTCTTTTCCATTTGGATAGACCCTTAACATTTACACTACAAACCAGAAATGAACATAAATAAACAAAAAGGTATGCACTGTAAACTATCCAATTTGTAGAATATGTTGGAATCATGGAAACAAAAACGCTAACAAGCAACACTAAGACTGTTACGTTCAATTTAATTTTAGTGACTCCCTTCAAAAGCTACTCACCTGGAATGACTGCAGTTTTAGAAGTCCTATTAAGGTCTGATCACTTAAAATCATGCTCACGTGTTTTATTCATAACAGACAAACAGGAGAGCCAAAGTAATAATTCCCTGTAGCAAATATTATTACTAGTGACTTATTTCAAAATAATTTCTTCTTCTCAGTAATTTGTATTCTATTCTTAGGGCAACTGGGGTCCACTTTCTTTTGTGACAATTATCTTTTATCGATTTTTATATTTTCTGTTTATAACAGAATGCTAGTTTCTGTTCATGTTCAGTCTTTGACATCCAGCTGCAGCGAATGCAATGATGCTTGTACAGCTAGCAAAAAAAAATCAGAGAGCATCCAAGTGCTACCAAGAAAAACTGTGAAAAAAGTTTAGTATTGGTCTGAGTATGTGTAACTTGTCTTGACAATAGGTTTTGATTTTGGTCATATTTAGCCAAGATAGTGTTGAAGCTGGCAGAACCCACCCTATGGAAGAAATGGAAGCTGTGGTTGCGGCCTGCAGCAGGGAAGGGGGAAGTGCCAGAAAGTGGCGGAAGCAGAAAAGAGTGAGAAAATGTACAGCCAGAAGTAGCACTGGCAAGGTCAGCAACTGGTGATGTTATGAGCAGTTTTCAAAAGGGAGCCTGAAATTAGGAGTAGATATTTTTGATATGTGCAGAAAAACATTTGGCTGCACTGTTGGTCTGGGGTCCACATTGTTTTAATCCATATAACAAATTATATGTGAAGTAGAGCAAAGTAAACTCAGCTTCCAAGATGGGACAGTTTTCAGAATCAGTGCTGAGCAAAAAACAATATTACTATATACTTATAAACAATGAAAAACTTCTGGTGATTTTTTTTTCTTTTTAACAAAATTGTATGGTCCATCTGTCTCCTAAGGAAGAAATAAAACAGACAAGAATGTGGGATTCACCAATGCCAGTGGTTTACCTCATCAGCACCACACTTTGCAGGATTTTTTAAGTCCATGTTTTAAAGGGGAAGGTATTCAATTAAATGTAATTCATTATTTATAATCATCTAGCTATCAACACCACCACTAAAGAAAGTATATTTAATATATAGGCTCCACATGGAAGACAAACTGCAACAGCCAAACCAGAGATGAAATAACTGCTTCTTATATTCATGCTTAAAAAAAAAAAAAAAAAGAAAAAAAAAAAAAGAAACTATTATTGAGTGTAAAAAGCACTCTGTGGTGATGGGCTACCTCCATTAGGCATAACGCTGCTGTGTAGAACCACAGTTCTGCATAGCAGTAAGGCAAAAATGAGTGGTAAACCATCTGCTAATTCAATGAGTACCTCAGACATGTAATAATTGTTCTGAAAGTACATACTACAGCTAAAAGTAGGCAATTTATACACAATAGGTAAGCTATTTATGTATAATTGCTACCTGCGAACTACTGATTACTAAATAAGCAGTACCATTGTTCTTTGTCCAAGACTCACATTGTCTGATTGTCTTCTGCTCCATCTCCTTCCCATTTGCATGCATTCAGCAGAACTGTAGCAGGAGTAATTGGGCATTTACAGACGTAATATTACTTATTTTATTTATAACTGTCCCCTAGTTCGTTGGTGAAAAAAAGAGAATACCCATTAGCAGAAGACACGTTTTGAAGAATGCTGATCATCCGCATGCGTATTTTGAAAAGTACTGCTCTCTGTCAGGCTGAAAAAAAATGTTTTTAACTTCCTTTTCATTACTTCTCATGCATTGTGGCTTGTATTATACCAGAATGATACTTCAGATTTGGGATGCTAGACAATTCGATACACTAGTGGGGCTAGACAAGTATAATGCATGCATTGTTCACACATTCTCCTCTGACTCACTGCAAGATTATAAATACCCACCGTAAGGGGAGCTCCACCCTGGCTAGGTTTCATCTCATACTTTCTGCTGTTGCAGGCAGTTCTACCTTTAACACGAAACCAAGCCATTAAGACTTCCATACTCTAAAGATTTTCCTTTTTTTATTTTTTTTTTTTTTATTTAAGATGGTTCGCTAAACTAGCTTCACACAGTTTCCTGTAATCTCAAGGCAAAAGGTGCTCTGTAAATGTACTTTGTTTCAAATGTAAGAAACATCAACCGCCCACTTCCTGTATTGTTCCCTAAAAGGTTTACAAGTACTGCAGTACTAATCCCATTCTGCCAAAAGGCTGCGCTCCTTGCCAAAGAGGGTCTCAGTTAATGTTAAATTACTGTACTCTTCACATTAAATAATACTTGGAAGCTGAAACACACCAAGGCTTTATAGCTCCCTTTTGAAAATATCTGACAAAGTCACAAGTCAATTTATTACAAGAGGCCCCGCAGAAAATTCCCAGGGCCAAGCTCTGCTGAGCTTCTACGGCTGCGTGTAAAGGAAGGACAGAGCTGGTGCCAAGAGCTTTCTGAGCCCAAGTAACGATATAAGGAGGTCAGTGGAACAAATCCAGTCCTTACGGTAAGCCTTGAAACAAAATACCTTGTGATGTTCGTTTAAATCTTTGTAATTATTACAGGCAAATATGGCTGGTAATGTTGCCATTTTGTTAAAATTAATGTGAATTAAATAAATGCTAATCCTTGTCAATACTGAATTTTATTACCAACACGATCCTGCTCAAAACATTGACCAGACACTATAGAGGAATGGCCGGACAGTTCAATTGACACCTCAGTGCCCGAATTAAAACAGAAGATAGAGAACTCTTCAAGTTCGCATGTCCTCAGTCCTTTGCAGGAACTCGAACCGCGTTAGTTTTCCTAAAGTCCGGGATTTGGGTCCCTGTTTACTCTTACATCCCCACCATGTCTCAGAACTGAACAGAAAGTGCTACATAGATTCCCAGCAATTCTCCTGCCAACTGAATATGCTTTTAAGCAGGATAGTAAGGAAGCAGCAAAATCCTTTTAGGGACGATTAAACTCGAAACATAATGTCCGCAGGTTAACCAGAATATCCACCTCTAACCAGCCCCACAAAACCCGGGGCACCGGCCAGACCCCGCCCGCCCCCCGCGCTGCCAAAGCTGGGCAGGGGCGCCCCGGGCACCGCCAACCCCCGGGACCGGCCGCGGGGCCGAGCGGCGAGCCCAGCCTAGCCCCGCCGAGCCGCGGGCAGCCCCGGGAGCCTCCCCGCTGCCGGTGGAACTCCTCCGTGACCAGCGTCTGTTCGCTGCTCACCGACGAGCCCCGTCAGCAGTCAGGGGGGCGCCCGGGCAGAGCCACCGGCGCGGGTCCATCCCCCCTCTCCCCCGACCGCAGACAAAGGGCTGAGGCTCCACCGCCACCCAAAGTGCCTCCCACCCCAGGTATCCCCTCCTCCTCCTCCTCTGCCCTCCCTCCGCCCCTCTCCCTGCCCGCCGAGCCGCCGGCGCGGCAGCTCCCGCCCGGGTACTCACAGGATGGTGGTTTGGGGGGACACGGCGGGGACGCTCTCCAGCATCAGATGCATGCAGCGCACCGTGGTGCGGAAGCAGAGGCAGCGGCTGGGGCACCACACGCTCCCGCGCTGCTGCGGTGGCGGCGGGGGCTGCGCGGCGGCGGGGGGGACGAGACCCCCGCTGCGGAGCAGCAGCAGGAGCAGGAGGCAAAGGCCGGAGGCGGCCGCCGCTTCAGGCCGGGCCATGCTGCAGGGCGCGGGGCAGGAGGAGGAGGAGGGGGCTCCGGCAGGTCCGCGTCGCGCCCGCTCCGCTCCCCGGCCGCGGCTGCAGCTCTGGTCGGCGGCGGGGCGATCCCGTCCCCCCGCGCAGCCTGGAGGAGGGGACGGCGGTGGGCCCGCCCCGGCCGGCGGCGGGCTGGGCGGCCGCCCTGCCGCGGGGGCTCCGCACCGCCCTGCGCACGCACCGCGGGCAGCGCCAGGGCTGGGGGCCCGACAGCACCCCCCGGGCGGCCGCTCCCCGGCTGTCGACTCCATCCCCGGGAAGGAATGGGGGTGAAGGTGCCCCCTGAGACGGGTGACTGCGTGCACCCCGGGAGTGGAGAGAAGAAAGAGAAAATGAAGGGAAGTGAGGGGAATGGAGATGGGAAAGAAAAAGGAAGGGAAATGAGAGGAAAAGAGAACAGAATGCAAAGAGGAATAAAGAGAAGGGAAAGAGGAACCCTTACGGAAAGAAGCAAGTTCAACAAACTAAGTCCCATTTCTGCCCCAGTCTGAAAGACTCATGTACACAATCCCTGGTCTGTTACCTCTTAGCGCTGCAGCTTTATGGCCAAACAAGGAAAATCTGTCAGATTGGCTCTGAATTACATTCGACTGATGGTTTGGGGTAAGTGTGTACACTGTCAAGGAGGTGTAAGAAGACCATCAGAATGTAACTGTACTTAATGGTTGCAGCCTTAGCTCTCAAGATGTCAACTCTTTCTTAAAACAAAAATTGCACGAGAACACAAAAATAGGTTAGCTTTGAGATTTCTAACATTGCCCTAATATATTGTCTCTCTTCTGTGATGTTGGTTCCAAAGTAGAGAGATACCTTTTCTCCAACCCTCTTCATGCTGTGACTGTCCCAGCTGAAAACATTGGAATGTCATTTCTATGATGACAATAACAGTCATCACAACTAACCTATTAAATGTAGCAACCACATGTCGTTTTACAAATGATGGGTGTCAGCACCCTCAGTTCCACCCCAGAAAAAAGCCATGGCACTTCTGCAGGGTTACCTGCATGCCTTTTTCTTCAAGGAACAATGTAATGGCCATTCTTGCCTAAAACTTAACTATTGCAATTCTCTACTCTGAATCCTGCTGTGAAAACTTAGTTTTAGCACATGAGTCAGGGAACAGCTTTTTTGTTTAACACCAAGTCATACACCTCATGTGGGAAATCGGAACCTGGAAATGTGCTACAAGTGCTGGAAATTACTGATGGGCCCGGAATCAAAATATGCTGAGATGGGTCATTACCTGTAGCTTTCTTTCTGCAGACACACTATTTGACTATGCTTTCCTTGAGTCATTGTGTCTCTCTTCTCTAAAGCAAGACACTGCTTATTTCTTCAAAAGGAATTAGCTAATGGAAACATAGAAGTGTTATTCTTCTTCTAAGGAGTCTTGAGTCCTTTAAACCATCCTTCATCCTCACAGGGAGCTGGAGGCTGGCTAACTGGGAGCCTGGAGAGGCTTGTGAGAGTTTACAGAAGCAGCAGGTTAAAATGTGATGTAGATTCAGCAAGCAGCTGCTATGTGTATCACCTCCTCTGCATTTGTAATCAGTGCTGGGATATATGCATGTTTTCATCTGATACTTGTATTTGTTTCCTGGTCCAGGAAAAGCTCAGGCACTATTGACCTAAGAAGTGCAAGTGTTGGCACAAGTAAGTTTTTTGTCCCGGAAATGCCACTCACACTAGAATATCTTGGAGGCTGTAAATCTGACATTCTGCAGCGCCCATATGAAAAGCAGCAGAACATCTGAGGTTAGATAATTAAACTCAGTAACCTAGAGATATCACTGAATTAGAATATTCATAGCATTTAGGAAAATATGATGACAATTTATTTTGTGTCATTTTGGTGCTTTTTGACGATTGTTTAAAAAAATAATGTACATAGTCAAATTTGTTTTCTACAGGAAATGAAAATTGTTCTGAAAAGTTTTTAGCATTCGGGCACTTGATAGGCTATTGTACTATGCATTAGAAGTATCTATGCTATACATATGTAATTCTGAGAGTAAGATTAAAAGTGCATAGATATTTTCACTCTAATTAGGCAATTTAGCCTTAACATGCTATATAGCATTCTTGACATTTAGTTTAAGTTACATGTAACCTCCAGGCTCTCGGTTGATATATTGTTAATGCCTCATAAGTCATTTAACTTAGTCTTTTTTCATGCCCTGTGGAATCCGGTAGAGTATGAGCTGGCGTGCAATTAGCTCAGCACTAGACACTGGATAGAATACTAATGCTTCTAATTAAAATATAATGCAGATCAACTTGACATTCATTGGGATGCTGAGACAGCAGTCAGTTCTTTCCTTGTCAGTGCACTGACTAAAGACTCAAGGCTACATTTTCTGAGGCCAAGAATTGCATCTTGTTTTCAGTCTATAAAATGCTAGTTTGGCAGGGAAGAGATGAGAGAAATACGGATAGATTGAAAAGTCTTCACAGAGGTGAATAAGATGATCCAAAAAAGCTTTCACGAGATTTTCTCCAGCAGTAAAGGGAGAGTTTAAAAACGTGCTCAGAGATTGAGTTAAAAAGGAAATCCATTTGAATTAAAGCTGCATATGAACAGTATTTAGATTATTATGTGTTGTAAGTTAGGCTAACTTTTAGAAGTCCTCACAGTTTCTTAACTGTTCTTCACAAACTTTCTGGAATAGAAGAGTTTTCATCCCCAGATTATCACTAATTCTTTGAACTAAATAAAGTAGGAAACTTGTGAAAAATGTCTGAAGACTATTTTAATGTAGTTGCACAAGGCAGAAGGTAAATTTCTGGTGTTTCCTAAAGTTTTTATTGTTTTATTTTACAACTTCAAATCTTCTTGTTTGTTTGTTTGTTCATTTGTTCCTCCACTAAGAGTTTTTGTGTAATAAAACAACAGGAGTAAGAAGTTTGTCTTGAGCAAACTTGAGCCACAAATTATTCAGAGCTATTATAGCTGAAATCAATGAGAAACAGTTCAGTGACTTCAGTAAGTAGGAAATCAGGCCTAAAGGCTTTTTCTGTGTGATCTTTTCTGGTATTCATGAAACCACAGTTTTTAAAGATTGGAGGAAAACTTCTGCTATGAATTTGATTTAACTCTCAGTCTTCTGGTCCTTGCATGTTTTTGGTGCTGAAAATATAGATATCACTCCATAGTTATACTTTTCAATAATGCTAGCATCATTTTTTGATTCTGACACCTTTGTTACCATTTAAATTTACAGGAGTTTTTTTGTTTGGTTTTGGTTGGTTGGTTGGTTTGGTTTGGGGGGTTTTTTGTTTGGTTTTGTTTGGGTTTTTTGTTGTTGTTGGTTTTGTTTTTCTGATTTATCTACATCTTATTTTCTTTTATGAAAAGCACTGTAAAAAAACTGTACAGTGATTTTAATACTGATTGCATGCTATTCTAAATTAGTGTCAGGAAAGCTTTCTGATAAATAAGACTTCCAAATGGTTTTGCTATATCTTTCTATTCTTAGCTCGTTTTCATAGAAGAATTTTTCTAAAATGTGTAGGGTCATTTTTGTTGACCCTGCGTATAAATATCCATGGGAAATTTGTCTTCTGTTTCTGATTTCTCTAGTTGAGGATTTGATTTAAGAAAAAAATAATATATTTGTGCTGGAAATGAGAGATCTTTCTTTCTGAATACTAGGAGAAGTGCTTACCTTATAGTTACGTACAGTGTAGATCTCCATTTGCTTTTAAAAATTTCCTACTTCCCTCTCAGATTTTTGTCGAATACTGCCACTTGCTGGTTTTATTCCATACCAGTAATTTAGTTTTATAGTTTTTGCTTTGCTGAAGCAATAAAAAAGAAAACTCTCTAAAAGATCAAATAGTTAATACTTTTATCTTTTGTTTTGCTAAAAATTCAGTTGTAAGAAATACAGGCTCAAATCCTCTTCAGGTAATTTTGTATCTCCATGTTAACATTCTATCTCTGGATATAAAAGGAGGCATTCAAGACATTTCAATGTGTCTTCAGATACCTGAAAATGGGAACGCTTTGCATTGACTTCAGCAGGCATGAAATTAAGACCCAGTTTATAATTTAGAATCATTTTTGTCCACAATAACAGTAAGTGTTAAGAGGAACAGATTGTCAAAATAACTGATGAAGAAGCACTATGAAAACTTATATTTATAATGTTTTTATTATAATAAGCCAGCATAGGACTCTAAAATATAAATGCATCTGATCTTTAATTTTTTTAAATACAGAAGCAAAACTCAGCCTGGTTTTGAGAGCATATAATTGTGCCTTTTATTTTTATTCTATATGAAAAGTGAATGTCATGGGGTAGCTGGGTGGCATGTCAGCAAGCATGGTAAATTCAGGGTACCAGCTAAATAAATTACTTAAATTCATAAATGTTTGTTCATAAGATTTTCTTAACTGTTCAGGAAAGCTTACGCTATACTCAGATACATACTTGTTGAAATACCTCACGCTTCTTCACAGTCAGGTCAAAGGCAATGAAATCCTTCTTCCTCTCAGTTGGGAAAGTTATGCTGAGGATAAGTGATGTTGGGGATAAGACACTTGTCAACCTGTATCGGCTAGTGAAGTCAGGATTGAAAAATAGCGCAATAGGATAACCTGCTTATTATCCTTTTGACTTTTTGAGTGATATGCTAAAAGAATACTAAATAAACATGAAAAATTATATTGAGGCTTGCTTTGGCAGGCTGCTTAAAATGTAGGAAAACGTGGGCCCTTACTGTATAGCCAGCCAACATACCTAGTGGAAGAGGTGGCCTGTAATGTTAAAGGAAAATAAGAAAACTCCCCTGAAGAGACTTTCCCAAAAGAAAAGGTACTTGAACCAATGAGCTCTTGGTTTCCCACAGAGTAATTTTCCTTAATATCAGCATAATGGGAAATTGGGTGCTATTAGTTGAATCCCTTCCCTACACTGAGGAAATACCTCACTCAAAAGAGATTCCAGGCTATTAGTTGTACTGCAGCTGTGCCTGGAGGCCTCAGCCAGCATCAGAGCCAACCGGACACAAGTTTTACAGACATAAGTAAAGAACAACTCCTTCTCTGAAGACAGAAGAATGCAGAAAGAGAGCTGTGCCCGTTTCCCAGACAGGAACTGTCAGGGTTCTGGGCACCTTGAGCCCAGGGTTCAAGGCCAGCCTGGGAATGTCAGAGCTGGTCCATGAGGAGAAGAGTCAGCCTCCCCCGTGAGGGCAAGCAGCTCCACTTTTAAGCTAACTGGCATTTTCAGCCGTGTCTCAGCACAGCTCCATCCCCATGGCCCTGCCCAGCCATTCCAGGGGTGTGTCTGACCCCCGTTCCCCCAGTGGACATGATCCCAACCCCAAACCACGGGTCAAAATCTTGGCTCAGCCTTGGCTCATCCCAGTCCCCAGGGAGGTGCCCGTTGCCCAGGACTGGTGCTGCCCTTTGTCCCCTGCTGTTCTGCTCCTGTCTGCCAGCCCCTGCCTCTCCAGGCCATGGGGATACCAAATCCTAGGAAGGGTGCTAGAGGTACTGTTGAACTCTCCAGAGCAATGTAAATGTTTTCTGATCCTAATTTTAGAAGAATGATCATCATTAGGAGAAACATAATCAGCTGATCACGGGACGCTGCTTTCCTCCTCATCTGGTGTATATGAGGTCCCACCTGGAAAGACACATCCTGTTCTGGGCTCTCCAAATCAAAGAGGATTACGAGAAACTGGAAAGAGGGCCACCAAGATGCCCAAGGGCCTTGAGTACGTAACTTATGAGCAATGGCTAAGCAATCTGGGCTTGTTTCATCCCTTGAAGTGAGGGCAAGGCTGTGATCCAACAGCAACCTGACGCCTTGAAGAGAAACTACAAAAACTGATAAAGCAAAACAATTCTTTGTAGAGGCAGATGATATATATAGCAAGGTGCAATGGTTGTAAATTGTGACTTGAAATATTTAAGTTGGACATTGCTTAAAAATATTTATCATCAGGGTGGTAGCGTGGCTCTGGCACGGGTTACACAGAAATGCTGGGAATCCTCTTTCTGACAGATTCTCAAGATTCAATTAAACAAAGATGTGGCTGATATGAGGTAGTGCTGGCAATAGTCCTTGTGTGAGCAGGAGGCTGGTCAAGAGGCCTTTAGACATCTCCTCCAGCCAACATCTCTGTGGTTTTGTGATCCGATGACTTGCCCTTTGGAAATGCCCATCTCCCTGTTAACAATTGCATGAGGTTAGGCGACTAGCTTGAGCAAGATGCCTCACAAGCCTAAAACCTGAGTCATTAGCAACTTTACCAGTATGACACAATCTGGGACAGAAATGGTCTGCTCTAGTCATCATGGCCTTACCTTCCAGTGAAATGCAACAGTTCTTGTGGAGCAAGCTCTACTTACCATAGTTTGAGTAGAGTAATAGTTAAACAAAGGTCTTTGAAAAAAACAGACGTAATGTCATATAACGGAACATTTATAAAAAGATTTTAATCCATATAGATTTTTATGTTTAAAAATAGTAAACCAGAAAGATAAAGTTCCTTGAACTTTCAGGTCAGATAGTGAAGTATGCTAAGAGGCAAGAGGGTGTGTTCAGCGAGGTTGTATGAGATTTGGGCTATCAACAGACCTCCCTCATCTCATCCATGTTTTCCTGGCTGATCAAAGTCAATAGGACTGCTCAACTAGGGTGGGCTAGCTCAGTGCTGTTCTCTCCCTCAGGGTAGTTTTGATGTCCTCTAATTGCTCCCTGGATTGCCTAATTCCTGTTTGATCTTCCTCCTTTAGTCACCTTTGATGTTCTGTTGTTGTTACAGGATCTCTGGTTAGGATTAAGTCATTCTAGACAGTAAGACATTCCTGCAAAGGCGAATACAAACAGACAAATAAGTACTAAAAAGAGAACAAACCAAAAATGTGTTCTTTGCTCCAGGTGGCTAACCCTGAGTTACAGTAGCAGTGGAATCAGAGGTCTTAATTTGTAACTCGTACTATTGCATCATGACCAAGATTTAATCTCCACTGTCTATGCTCACTTGGCCCTTGAATATTAGAATGACCCATCGGAGACCGAAACAACCTTTCCAGATGCAACGCTTAGGTAAGAGTAAGCAAAACAGAGCCTACTGAAGAAACAAATGGAGAAAAACCCCCACTACTAAAACCTGTGACAATACCTTTTGCATGCAAATCAATATAATGTGTTATGCAATTATCTTCAGTTGCACAGATAGTAATTATATTCTCAATGATCCTTGCTATAAATCCTCCACTGTCCTCCACTAGTCTTTCTGTCCTACACTCATGTACAAAATAGGCATTTGGCTGGTTTGTTCATCTTTGTTTATTTTTGCATAACCTGTGGAAAAGAAAGTGATTCTCATCCAGTTCTGACTGGAAGTGACAATATCTATAAAATATGGCTGGGTTACAAGAGTTAAGGTTCTATTACGTAACCCTATCATATAGCTTGAAACTTTGGTTAGTTGGAAAAAATCAGTGGTGAAATCGATGTGCTCAGCTCACTCTCTGAAATGCCTGTACACCAATGCGCGCAGCATGGGGAATAAGCAGGAGGAGTTAGAAAAGTGTGTTCGAGCAGGAGATTATGATCTGGTGTCAATTACAGAGACATGGTGGGACAGCTCACATGATTGGAATGTGGTCATGGATGGCTATGTCCTTTTCAGGAAAGACAGGCCAGCCAGGCGTGGTGATGGAATTGCTCTTTACCTGAGGGAGTAATTACAATGTATTGAGTACTGCCCAGGCACAGATGAGGAGTGAGTTGAGAGTCTATGGGTGAGAATTAAGGGGCAGGCTGGCAGGGGTGATACTGTTGTGGGTGTCTATTATAGGCCACCAGATCAGGGTGAGGAAGTTGATGAGGCCTTCTACAGACAGCTGAGGGCAGTCTAACAGTCCCATGCCCTGGTTGTTGTGGCTGATTTTAACTTCCCTGATGTTTGCTGGAAGAACTATTCAGCCAGCCAGCCACAGTCCAGGAGGTTCCTCCAGTGTATTGATGATAGCTTTCTGATGCAAATGGTGGAGTAGCTGACTAGAAGAGGTGCACTGCTGGACCTCATCCTCACTAACAAGGAGGGTCTAGTTGAAGCAGTAAAAGTTGAGGGTTGCCTTGGTTGCAGTGACCATGAAATGGTGGAGTTCAGGATCTCCTGTGGCAGGAACAGGATAGCAAGCAGAATTGCAACCCTGGACTTCAGCAGGCAAACTTTTGCCTTTTCAAACAATTGCTAAGGGAAATCCCATGGGCAAGGCTGCTTGCAGGTAAAGGGGCCCAAGATAGTTGGTTAGTGTTCAGGGACTGCTTCTTCCAAGCTCAAGATCAGAGCATCCCCACACATAGGAAGTCAAGGAAGGGAGCCCGGAGACCTGCGTGGTTAAACAGGGAACTGCTGGGTAAACTCAAGTGGAAGGAGGAGAGTTTACAGATCATGGAAGGAGGGGCTGGCCACTTGGGAAGAATGTAAGGCTGTTGTCAAAGGATGTAGGGAGGTAGCTAGGAAAGCTAAGACCTCCTTAGAAGTAAACCAGGAGAGAGGGGTCAAGGACAACAGAAAGAGCTTTTTCAAATACATGGCAGATAAAACTAACACCAGAAGCAATGTAAGCCCACTGATGAACGAGGTGGGTGCCCTGGTGACAGAAGATACAGAGAAGGCAGAGTTACTGAATGCCTTCTTTGTCTCTGTCTACACTGCTGGAGTCTGTCCTGAGGAACCCTCTACCCCTGCGGCCCCAGAGGAAGTCAAGACAATGGAGGAGTCTGCCTTAGTTGATGAGAATTGGGTTAGGGAGAAATTAAGCGATCTGGACATCCATGGGTCCGGATGGGATGCACCCGCGGGTGCTGCGGGAGCTGGCTGAGGTCATTGCTGGACCACTCTCCATCATCTTTGCCAAGTCTTGGGAAACAGGACAGGTGCATGAGGACTGGAGGAAAGCAAATGTCACTCCAGTCTTCAAAAAGGGCAAGAAGGATGACTCGGGTAACTATAGAACAGTCAGCCTCACCTCCATCCCTGGGAAAGTGATGGAACAACTTATCCTTTTTGCCATCTCAAGGCATATCAAGGATAAGAGGGTCATTAGGAGCAGTCAATATGGCTTCACCAAGGGGAAGTCGTGCTTGACCAACCTCATAGTCTTTTATGAGGACATAGATGATGGCAGGGCGGTGGATGTGGTCTACCTTTGACTTCAGTAAAGTATTTGGCACAGTTTCCCACAGCATCCTTACAGCTAAACTGAAGGAGTGCAGTCTGGATGATAGGGAAGTGAGGTGGACTGTGAACGGGCTAAAGGGAAGAAGCCAGAGAGTCGTGGTCAATGGGGCAGAGTCCAGTTGGAGGCCTGTATCTAGTGGAGTGCCTCAAGGGTCAGTACTGGGGCCAGCAGTATTCAATATATTCATCAATGACTTGGATGAGGGAACAGAGTGTACTATCAGCAAGTTTGCTGGTGACACCAAGCTGGGAGGAGTGGCTGACACACCAGAAGGCTGTGCTGCCATCCAGCGAGACCTGGACAGGCTGGAGAGTTGGGTGGGGAAAAATTTAATGGAATATAACAAAGGCAAGTGTAGAGTATAGCATTTGGGTAGGAACAACCCCAGGTTCCAGTATAAGTTCGGGAACGACCTGTTAGAGAGCAGTGTAGGGGAAAGGGACCTGGGGGTCCTGGTGGACAGCAGGATGACCATGAGTCAGCACTGTGGCCTTGTGGCCAGGAAGGCCAATGGCATCCTGGGGTGTATTAGAAGGGGGGTGGTTACTAGGTCGAGAGAGGTTCTGCTTCCCCTCTACTCTGCCCTGGTGAGACCACGCCTGGAATATTGTGTCCAGTTCTGGGCCCCTCAGTTCAAGAAGGACAGGAAACTACTGGAGAGAGTCCAACGCAGGGCAACGAAGATGATTAAGGGAGTGGAGCATCTTCCTTAGGAGGAAAGGCCGAGGAGCTGGGTCTGTTTAGTTTGGAGAAGAGGACACTGAGGGGTGACCTTATTAGGGTGAGTGTCACGAAGATGGAGCCAGGCTCTTCTTGGTGACAACCAACAGTAGGACAAGGGGTAATGGGTTCAAACTGGAACACAAGAGGTTCCACTTAAATTTGAGAAGGAACTTCTTCTCAATGAGAGTGACAGAACACTGGAACAGGCTGCCCAGGGGTGCTGTGGAGTCTCCTACTGTGGAGGCATTCAAAACCCACCTGGACACATTCCTGTGTAACCTCATCTAGGTGTCCCTGCTCCAGTGTGGGGATTCGACTGGATGATCTTTTGAGATCCCTTCCAATCCCTAACATTCTGCGATTCTGTGTAATTTTAGAAAATGAGCACATTTTCGACTTTTTTTTTTTTAATGGTTTTCTTTGGTTTTTTGTTCATTGTTAGTTCTCATTCTATTGTCACTGTTTCTCTTGTCTAGCAGAACAACAGCAGCTAAAAAGAGCTGTCAGGAAATGATGAATGTGAGGAAGGATTTTTTTTTTTAAAAAAAAACCCAACTTTTTATCAAAAAAGCCAGTATTTTTTAAAATCCAGTGCAAATAAAATGTTCCATTCATTTGAAATGCTTTGTAGTAAAGATATATCATGTTTCAATCTGAAACTTTAATTCATGTCTTCTCTCCCCACTGAAAAAGGGAAAATATTTTTACTGTAAATATGCACCAAATGTCTTTTACCTGACAAATGTATAATGAACCAGTACCAAAATGGCATATTGTAATTTGCACAGTATTTTTTTCAATTGTGGTGAAATATAATTACATTGAAGTTCAATTAGCTAAAGTCTAATTGAGAATTTTGTGAAGAAACAAACAGACACACAAGAAAACACCTTGTCCTCTTTAACAGCTGACTGGGATCTTAGTACAAAATTCTAGCCCTTAAAATAATAATAAAAAAAAATCTCAGTATCATTTGTACGATCATCATGACCAATATACTTTTAGTATTTTAGTTTGTAACTTTTGCAGAGGCACCAGAATTAGAAGGACACAGTCATTAATTCTTCATTTCAGACTTTCTTTTTCGTCCTTCTTAACGTTTTCCCTGCTCTTTCTCTCCAAGGCACAAAATGTTTTTAGTGTTAGGTTTAAAAACCAGAAGATTAGAAGGTGCTTGAGTGATTCCTAATTCCATTTTCTATTTTTGAGTCATGGTGTTCATTTCATTTGATTGTTATAAATTCGTGTTATTAAAAAAAAATATCAAGGAAGTTGAAACATTTGCACAGAAACAGAAAGGTTCCTCCTTGGTGTGAGGAGCTAGGGGTTAAGAAAGTCATAGCAGAGGCTTCCAAGAGTCTCCTGGGACCAAGGGGCCTAAGCAAGGGTTGAGTTGGAGACAAAGGACATGCTCTCCTGGGGACATTTTTATTTCTCTTCTAGCTGCTTTGAGCTTTCTCTGCTTAAAAAAATTAAAACTCCTACTTTCGTTTGAAACCTGTGTTTTTATGTTTAAAATCTTTTTGGCCTTCTTTGAAGAGCTTACTATGAGGAGAACACCCAGGCAGATTCTCTTCAAAGCCAGCACAGGATCTTCTCACACATTTTGAAGTTCTGCTCATTAAAGTCCTAGTTTCTCTTCAGTGAGATTTTGAAGGAGTACACTTGGAATATTTAAACCAGATAATTTAATAGATGAGTATTAATAATAATAGGCAGCATATCTATTTTACCTTTTATCTATGGATTTGTTTGTAATCTGCATTTAACTGTATACCAGATTCCTTAGGAAATGGTTGATGAATTCAAATTGCAATTTGAAAAAGTCAAGGTTGAAGCAATAAGAACAATAATATTCTAGGGTGCTGAACACCTCTGTTCAGATAGCTTCTGATCATGTGTAGACAAGATGCACCATGGGATGATTTGCATGATCCCTATCTATAGATTAAATCACGTCATGTGCAATGCAGCCTCACCTGAATCAGCATGTCCGATTAGAGGTGTAACCTTTGCCATGAATATTGCTATCACCATTTGCCTATTTATCCACCTACCCTGAAAAGGATTCTCTTTTAATGTCAGACAGTTCAAAACTTATAATCATATATAGTCATCCAATTTATGACTACAAAAACTCAGCAGTTCAGTTGATCATGCAATATCTGGTTTTAGACATACCACAGTTCTGCTCTTAATTTTAAATATTTTGCATCAGCTGTCCTACAGTAAAAGCAATTGCTTAAAAAGATCACTATTTTCTTTCTTCTGGAATGAATTTTTCTTCCAGAGAGTGTATTCCAGACCTGCCTCCTGGGATGGAAATTCAGATAAGTTATTTTCAGAAATTGTCCTCACATGTATTCTGATATCCATAGATGGTACAAATGAGAAAGAGTGGAATAACTGGAAGTGAACTTCAAAAGATTTTTTGTTTCTTTGTTTGTTTGTTTCTTTGTTTGTTTTAAGAAAGTAGCATATAACTAAGGAGGTGAGAATAAGAAAACTTGTTGCCTGACAGAAATGTTTCTCTTGAACAGACTTGAATTAGTTAAATTTGCTGCTATAACTGTTGACATGCTAGTTTTCTGGATGGAGCAATAAAACCAGATTTTACTGCAAACGTTTCTTTTTGCAGTTTACTGACAGTGTTGGTGGAATGTGAGCTAAAAGATAAAGCTCTTTCTTGGTCCAAGAGGCATACCACAGAAAGGCTTTTCTGATCCGTCTTTTCTTAGGAAATGTGAAATTTTGGAGCATCAGCATTTTTAATCGGAGGAGATTAACTCAAAAATGTAGATATGAGAGGTGAATAAGTATCGTGTCATGTGTAGTCATAAGAGCTGAAATGTCTATTTTAGTAATAAGGGTTAGGCATTAGTCATATCAGAGTGGAGCCCTGACTTCTACCTAGGCTTAAACATGTCTGTTGGCAGAGGTGTTAACATTGATCTGATTAAATATCAGTGTGGCTCACACATCTTGGGCATTTACCTGGGCAGGGCCTGAGGGCTCTGGGGCATGGCCAGGGATTTTGGGAGGCAGCACACTTCACAATTTTAAGATTATGTGCACATATGCACAGCCTAGTCTTTTGTGTTAATGTTACAAGAAAAAAACTAAGCCTAAAGTTTCATGTATGTGGAGAATAAGTCTCTTGAGGAATGATGTCCCAGGCAAACACAACATGGTCCATACAGGGAAAGATTTAAATGTGTGAAAATCTTAAAACCTGTTTTCGTTTTGTTACATCTCCTTAATGTGTAAATCCAGTAATGACTTGTGCACTTCTGTTCTCTCTTTATAAAAGCTGTGGTCAGTGAAGAACGGAGTACAAGCAGTTCCATATGTTAGGAGGGTCACTGAACAGCTCGTTCTTTATGAACCATATTGTTTACTAACTGCACACTGCTCAGATCCTATTGAATATATCCCGTTTATTTATATTAAGTCAAGTAACAAAACCGTTTAACAATAACCTCAACCAGCTCATGATCACCACAAAAATGGAAAAAACCATGCCGCTACTTGTACTGTTCCCATTATAAGTAATTGCTGCATATAAATTGATGCCACATTTTCCTGACAAATAACCACAGACAGGACATAAACTAAGAGCATGCTCTAAAGCAAGGGTGTCAGGGGTGTCAAACTAATTTTCTCTGGGGGCCACACCAGCCTCGTGCTTGCCTTCAAAGGGCCAAATGTAATTTTAGGACTGTATAAATAACTCCTACTCCTCCTTCTAAAGTGTGGTTTGAGGCAGCTGGTGTTGTGGTCAGCCCAGTGACCTCTCTGCTGTAGGTGCTGGTGTCCCTGAAACTGCTGCAAGTCTCTCCCGGTGCCTGCAGCCCCAGAGCTCCTGGTGAGGCCCAGCAGGACAAGCATCACCAGAGGAGTCCGGAGCAAGAGACATCTTCATGTGAGGCTACAAGATCTGATAACGAAGACAACCCGGCCCAAGGCTCTGTTCTTCAGGGGGATACTCGCTTGTTGTCATGCAACACGGTATTTTGGGGTTGGAGAAAGAAACTTGATCAGCAATCCCACCAGTGCAGTTGTTTGCTCCTCAGACATGTGCTCCATGGGAAGTGTGTGCGGTCCTAACGTTTGAGGTGCGGTAGGAGAAAGAATTTTGCTTTTTTCAGTGAAGCGTTGTTTGACTTTTCAGTGTTAAGAATTTCTTATTTTTAGATCATAAAAGGAGGACACATTTGAAGCAAATTTAAGATTAAAGCTTCTCTTGTTCACTGCCTAAATGGTATAGCAAAAGGAGCAAACTTTTCAGACAGGGCAGAGCTCAATGCAAAAATAAGGAATAAGTGCAAGTGCTAGTATGTGAATCTCAGAAAAACAAAATGGCTTCTGAGCAACTTCCTGCATCCTCCAGCTCCACAGTATTGTGCATACTCTTTCTTCTTGGAATGGTTGTGATACCACAGCACAACTCTTCCTGTCTTCTTTGTTACCATCTTTAGTTTATATGCGTCTATTCTTACTGGTCTTACAGTCATGTTTCTTTTGCTTTTTACTGACCCTGTTGTGTACCTGTTCTGCAGCTTTTGATTCTTCTTTTTAGATCTTTTCCATAGACAGTTTGGCTGATTGTGCTCTTTGGAAACATTTGAAAGAGGAGCGATTATCAATGTACAGTTAGTGAGCCCTGGAGAATCCAAAAATTATTCCTAACAGTCCATGAGAGGTAGTTAAGAAAATCTGCTGTCAGCAGGGTTAAATGTTCTGTTCAGAGATCAATGCCTCCATTGAAGAAAGTGTCTCCACTAAAAACTCTTGCTCTAGACTTAGATCTGATTTTCTCCACAAAAAGTGTTACGTGAATAATTGAGTGCACATGTCCTGTTCCACATGATTTTTCCCTTTTCGACAGAAGTAAAACTTCTCTATATATAGTAGTGACAAGGCAGAGCTCAGAGTTATTTTTGAATATTGTTTTGCCATTGTTTGTCTCTTTTTGGTACTATTTGGGGAAAATAATCCCATTAGTGATCTTAAATAAAAAAAAAAACAAACAGAAACAACCAAAGATGGGAAGATTGATCAGCACAGAATTGTTATATTGTACATGAGGAATCTGATGATGTGACAGACTAAATAAAAAGGCAAGGTTAAAGATTGCCTAGAGATAGCAGAATTTTTTTTCTGTATTCCAAAACTTGATCAAAATGTAACTGTTGGTCACGGGTCTAGGAGCCATCGGTAATGTAATGTAATGTAATGTAAATTAGGATGTAACAACATGGAAAGTATTTCTGGGCAATAGCAACAGAGACGTCTGCTGTTATTTATGAAGGAATTTCTTGGGATACTAGGCACAGTAGGCTCAAGAAGGATTAAGTCAAAGAAAGTTTGAGAAGGATTATGTCCACAGGCACAGAGAAGGGTCTGTTGATCACAACAATGGAAAACCAGTCTTGCAAGACCAGAGGAGTTGGCTCATATCCTTTGGCAAAAGCATTTCTCAGGAGAAACACTAATGTTGGCAGGAAACACAAGCTGGGAGTGGGCATTGACTGCTTCAGCTACCAACCATCAGCTGACTCCTAAAGTGGAGAGCATGATGCTTTTATGTACCCTGCATCTTACCAGTCCACCATGTATTGAACCAGGTCTAGTTGGGGGTACCTGATTTCTGGCCACAGATCCATTTTATTGGACATGAGGTGACAAAATTATAGGCTTATAACTAGTATATTCTTTATATTTAATGTACAGTTATTTGCCTTCTTATCAGGATTGAACACTACCGTATTTAATATTTTTGTCCTGTAGCTCTGGACTGCATACAAATGCAGCTTCATATTATAAGAACATTACATCATGCATTAAAAGTTCTGGTACTCTGAAATAACATGAGAAATAATTTTGTAAATATATAGGTTTATGGTGGTGCAAAAATGTTTTTGTTGAATTTCTCATGATAGCTGCTAAAGGACACTATGACTGAAAATATCTGGGCAAGAAAAATCCGAAGTTTTACTAATAGAGAGTCAAAATAAAACAACAGCACAGCTTAAGAAGAGATTTGTAGTGTTTATGTTTCCCAACCAGCCCCATCTACTGAGATACAGAGGGAAAGGCCTCTTTAGGAAGGTTATCCCTCAGCTGCTTTGTAAGCAGTTCAGGGCTTTTTCTGCAAAGAGACTGACCCTGGCCATTGTCCCAGGCAGGTTACTGCATCATGGCGATCACCATCTTGATCCAGTACAGTGATTTCTACATAAAAAATAGTTTTTAGAGAA